>NW_017731860.1:835549-1088041 GCF_001890085.2 Hipposideros armiger | reverse complement strand
GTGAGTCGCTGGCACGGCATAGGCTGCAGCCTCTGTGGCAGTGGGTTGCCATGGGCTACCGTATGTAGCCAGCAGCTAGCGTGAGTGGCCAGCAGCCGCAGTGAGTGGCTGTCCAGAAGCCGGTGACTGATCTACCTCACCCCGGAAGAGCGCAATGATGGCGCCAAGTTGGGCCAGTGAAGCAACGTCCTCCACAACTAGACTGAAAAACAAAACAACAGCAACTTGTCTGTTCCCCTTTCCCAATCCCCCAGCACTGTTCCCACCCCCCCCAATTCCCCAATAAAAATCTTTAAAAACAAACAAGAGACAAAACTGTAACTTTATGTCTGTTGATTAATAACTCCTATTTCCCTTTTACCCCAGTCCCTGGTAACCACCATTCCAGTCTTTGATTTTATGAATTTGACTATTTTTAATGCAGCCCCTCCTATAAGTGGAATTATGCAGTACTTGTCTTTTTGGGTCTGGCTTATTTCATACAGTATCTATAATTAAGAATAATGTATTGTACACTTAAAATCTGTTAAGAGGATTTTTCAAAAGCAAGAGGCAAATATTAAGTATTTCACTCAAAACGATCACCCAGTTAGACCAAGGATCAACCTAACAAGTTCTTGTCAGAATAAGTTAATGTTTCCCCAAAGAACCCATGCATCTATTGTGTGGCAGGCATGGTGTTACACACAGGGGATATCGTCATGAAAAAGACTGGGTCCTGCCCTTAAAGAATTCCTATCAAGCCAGACAGCAATAAATAACTATTAATCATTGTATAATATGATAAAAGCTATATTGGAAACAGTGCTTTTTAGCACAAGATTCCAGATTTAGTTTTGATATGTATTAACTGGGAAAGCATTTGGGTAAATCATTGAGCCTCACTAAGATTCAGTTTCTTCATTTGTAAAAATGAGATAATAATGCCTGTCTTACAGAGTTCTCATGTTTTCATGAGAATCAAATACATGAATGTTTTTAAAATGCTTACCAGAGGGTAGTGGGGAAGGGGGTGGTAGATGAGGGTAAAGGGGTCAAATATATGGTGATGGAAGGAGAACTGACCCTGGGTGGTGAGCACACAATGTGATATATAGATGATGTACTACAGAATTGTGCACCTGAAACCTATGTAATTTTACTAACCATTGTCACCCCAATAAACTTTCATAAAAATAAATAAAAAAAATACTTACCTGAATGCTTGTTATACTTTTTAACAGACAACCTCATAAGCACTGGATAGAGTAATTGTCCTCAGCACCTCTATAAAACATACTGACATGCTCTCGACACCCTGAAAACTCATGGCTAAGAGGCCACTCTCCACTATACTCTAGAATGTCCATCCACATCAATTGAGTTATTTGTTTATCAAAGAGTCACTTATGCTTTATCCCCTCCAGTTTGCTGTGCCATTGCTACTTGTTTTAACTGTACAATTTAATTCAATATGAACAAGAGAGATAAAAAATTTAAGTGCTAATGATAAGATTTCATTCTTCTTTATGGTCGAGTAATACCCCATTGTATAAATGTACCACAGTTTCTTAATCCAGTTGTCTACCGATGGGCATTTTGGTTGTTTCCATGTCTTGGATAACATTATTGATTATATTCCCCAAACTATCTTTCGTATCCCTGAGGCAATCTTGTGGTTATCAATTTGTGCTTTCTAATCCCCTCACCTTCTCCTTCATCCCCACCCCCTCCCATCTAGCAACCATCAGGTTTTTTCTCTACATCTCTGAGACTGTTTCTGATTAGTTTGCTCATTTATTCTGTTCTTTACATTCCACATATAAGTGAGATTATATTGTATTTGTTTTTCTCCATCTGACTTATTTCATTTAGCATACTGTTCTCTAGTCAACTATAATTTAATATATATAGTAACAGGATGTGGAGTACAGCATAAGGAATAGAGTCAATGGAATTATAACAGCTATAAACGATGTCAGAGGGGTAGTAGATTGGGGGAGGGGGTTATCACTTTGTGAGGGGTGTAAATGTCTAACTAGTACATTGTTTTGTACATCTGAAACTAACTTTTTAAAAAAGTGGCAAATGAAAGTACTTTAAGTTAAAATGAGTCATAAATTAAAATATCTTCATATTTATGTTAAATGAGCATTTAAAGTATACATTCACATATACACATACATACACATCATATAGTTATTGTTATTTCCTCTGTATTGGATTTTTTTATTAACTGTCTAGTCACCCATTTCTGGCTGCTTCAGAGAAGAGTGTTCTAGTGAAAGCAAAAAAATCAATGGTGGATATGAGTGTATGACAGCTGGTTTTGTCCAGGGTGAAGGTTAGGGAATTGTTATTCTTGAAGAATCTGACAAATGTAAACACAGTACATATTTGTATTGTGAGCATTTAGTTAAAATCACACCTATCAATTAGCTTGAAAATTAATAGAATGTTTAAACAAAAAGTGGCTTTCTTCACTCAGAAATAATTTATTGGGATTGTTTTTATAAGATGCTAGGATTATTTATGTTTGTTAATTCAGTTACAGTTCTTTGGTAAATAAATATAATTTAGATAATTTCTTCCTATTGCATTTTGCAGGGTTCTGTTTTATCTGTGTCTATTTTATTCAAGTAAATTTTTTTGGAGATAGGGACAATGCCTCAGCATTTTTATGCTCATCACATTATGTGACACTGTGGTTGGGTCAAAATATGTGATCAGTACTTTTATCTAGAAACAAATGAATATCTGGAGATTACTGCTTTCCAGCTACTAAAATAAAGACTGACTCTTTTAAATTTTATTTCCAGACTACTCGAAAAAAAAATCATGTTATTTATATCTAAACCTGGAAGAGACATAAGTCTCATAGAATATGGCTAAATTCTTTGAATAATGCATTATTGCTTTGTTTCATAGACAAATATGTCAATGAATTGATCTCAATTTGTAGAAATATTACCAAAGATTTTTTCCATATTTTTGTAAAAATTTTGAGGAATAAAAATGTATTAGAGCAGACATTTACTAGCAGATGCTGCATAAATCCTTATTCATAAATATTTAGATCTTGATTTGATGAGAAAAATATGATTACAGTATATGTCACAGTCTTTCCACCTAAATGTATAACTGCATTCTTGAATTATTCCTATTGCAGATGTAATGTCCATACAAGTATTTTATTACAGCAATGCATTTCCCCAAGGAAGAGTGTTTATAAATATATGAATCAAGGTGATACATTTTGCTCATATTATTTTCTAGTCTTCTCCCTGGATTCGCTTTAATGACTTACAAAATATTTTACAACAAAGTGAGCCAACAGGAATTGCCATATTAAAGTAGACAAAGAATTCAGTTATTCTGGCAACTGTTATATGAATGTGTTTTTTGTTGTTGTTCTTACAGCTAGAGAAATGCATATTTTCAACAAATTATTATTCTAAGTGATTAGCTTCTCTCCCAAATAATCTAAAATTAAAGCTTTTCTGTTTCAAATTCTTCAGACTATAATCACCTAGAAAACTTTTACATCCTAAATTAAACATGTCAGCTTAATCGTGTGTCTGTTTTTCTGATGTTAGAAATATGCATAAAAATTATTTGTATCATTATCCCTTCAGAGTAACTTTGATCAATTTAGATGAATAAAAAAATCTAAAGTTTTTAAAAAGTTGCAAATAATTTGAAAATCTTTGGTCCTTCTGTTTTCTTTTACCCTTTAAATTGGATGAAACTTTTGTCCTTGATTTTGTTTCTTTTACCCAAGGTTTCAATGGTTCTATTTTTTGAATCACATTGTTCTGAAATAATAATAGTATTTCAGGTCCTCATCATTCTATAACATGTTCTATCCTCACCCTACTGATGCATGACTGAGTGGTGGAATAATGAAATGCTCTCAACTTGTTGGAATTGACAAAATTGCCTAGCAACTGATTGGTGGATCGCAGAAGCTGATACCTATTTCTCTTTTTGAGTTTTTTGTAGATGATTCAGTATGTCTAATCAAGTTTCTTAGTCCTAAAACTTCAGTTTCTACAGGTCCACAAGGGCAGCGACTTCACCTTTACACCCAGAGCTTATTCAGTGCCTAGCATATAGTAGGCACTCCATAAATATGGCTGAAGAAATGAATGAAATGAATTGTAGTCATTGGTTACTTCAATTAGTGAATCAATGAGTTGATGCTCACATTTTGTAGCTAGATTTCAAAGCCATCTTAAAAGTGTTTATATGTCGGGCCAGCCGAGTGGCACAATGGTTAAGAACTGGCTTGGGACACCAGAGGGCCCCAGGTCGGATCCCACATATGAGGGCCAATGACACTGCTCTCCACAGCTAAGATGCTGAACAACAGCTCAACCTGGAGCTGGGCTGCTGTGAGTCACCGGCGACGGTGACGGCGACGGCGTAGGCTGCAGCCCCTGTGGCAGTGGGTTGCCATGGGCTACCGTGTGTAGCCAGAGCCAGCGTGAGCAGCCAGCAACCACAGTGAGCGGCCATCCAAAAGCCAGCGACTGATCTACCTCACCCGGGAGGAGCGCAATGATGGTGCCAGCTTGGGCCAGTGAAGCAACGTCCTCCACAACTAGACTGAGGAACAAAACAACAGCAACTTGTCTGTTCCCCTTTCCCAATTCCCCAGCACTGTTCCCATCCCCCCAATTCCCCAATAAAAATCTTTAAAAAAAAAAGTGTTTCTATGTCATAATGTTTAGACCCAAGGGATTCTAAGTTAGAAAAAGCAGTCTATATGATCTCATGTGAGTTATTTAGCCTTTCTGAGTCCATTTTTTCTCATGTTAAAGGAAAATGATAACAATGTTATGAAGATTAAATGAGGTAATATATTCTATGATTATGAGTATCACATTGTAATCACTCAATACATAGTACTTATTATTTTTATTACAGACAGGAATTTAATTTGGGAATTCACTCTCAGAAACTAGTATCAGAACAGGGCATTTTATAGAAACGTCATCTAACTGTTAAAAATAGTAGAACTTTGGGACGGCCGGATGGCTCAGTTGGTTAGAGCATGTGCTCTTAACAACAAGGTTGCTGGTTCGACTCCCACATGGGAGGGTGGGCTGCACCCCCCGCAACTAGATTGAAAATGGGCAACTGGACTTGGAGGCTGAGCTGGGCCCTCCACAACTAAATTGAAACAACAACTTGACTTGGAGCTGATGGATCCTGGAAAAAACACACTGTTACCCAATAAAAATTTTAAAAATATATATTACAACTTGAAGAGCAAAGCATTTGATAAGAATTAGGAAGGGGCTTGGAAATGATGAAAAAGAAAAAAGAAAAGCTAGTAGCCATTTTTAGTTTTTAAAAAGTATCTAATGTTACTATGTTTAAGTTCTTGGATCTCTGAAAATACATAAAATAAGTAACATTAAAATGTTTATTTTTAAATCCTAATATTCATGTTATTTTAATCAAGAAAATACTTATGGTGATTCTATACATATCAATGAAGAAGATAACTTAGGCAACTACCATAAAGAGAAAAAAGTAAATTGACTTATTTTACCTTAAAATAACACAATGAATAATGTGTTAAATGCTAGCATCAGAAGGGTTTGAATTATTTAGTGCTGTCTAATACAACTTTGTGTGATGATGGAAATGACTTACATCTATGCTGTCCAAGACAGCAGCCACAAGCCACATGAAGCTATTGAGCACTGGAAATGTGGCTAATGCTGATGATAAACTTATTTTTAAATTAAGGTCAAGGTAAACAGCCATATGTAGCTGGTGGCTACCATATTGCACAGCATAGATCTAGATATATGCCACAATATTCACTTCCCTTTTTTAGCAAAAGTATAAACATAGGATTGTGTGTTGTCTGTTACAGAGTTTGCATATTCAGAAGCTGGTAAACCAAAAATAAAATATATGATGTATATTTCTGCTATATAGTCCAACATTTTTGTATTTATTAGGCCCTTTTGTTTCATTTAAGTAAAAGTTGTTAATTGAGCAAATGAATATGCACTGGGATAAAATTGTATAAAACATAGAATTTAGTTTTAACGTCTATAAAGATTAATATAGTGAGAAAAGTCTTATTAAGAACTAAGGATTTTTCCCCCCAAAGGCAAAACACTTCTTCCTTAATTTACCAATACCTTTCTTCACCTCCATTATTTCCTGCTCTCTAGGGAAATAGATCATTTTATTTAGGTACAGAATGACAAACTAAATTTACAGTATAGATAATTATTCATTTGTTTTTGGTAAATGACACTGAGATTTAACTTATTACGGTGTTGTCTTTATTATTTAATTTAGAAAAGGTTAAGACACACACACACACATACATAGAGCACACATGTCCTCTTTTTAATCTCAATTCTCTATCCTTATTTTCACCCTAAGATTTTATCTTCCATAACAGAAAACTAACTTTTTAAGAGAGTATTTTAAAAACATATAGTGAGTTTGTTTTGTTTGCTTGTTTGTGGCTTTCTGTTTTGTATCCCACATATGAGTGAAATCATATGGTTCTTTTCCTTTTCCATCTGACTTATTTCATTTAGCATAATACGCTCAAGATCTAGCCACATACAACATTGTGCTGGTTACCAGAGGGAAAGGGGGTTTTGGAAGAGGGTAAAAAGGGTCAATATATGGTTACAAAAGGAGAAGTAGACTTTGGTTGGTGAACACACAATGCAATATACAGATGATGTATTACAGAATTGTATACTTGAAACTTATATAATGTTATTAACCAAAGTTATCCCAATAAATTTATAAAAAATAAAAACATATTGAATCCTAGAATGTCCAGAGATCTGAAATAAGGTTACTTAAACTCATATATGAATGGATGGGCCCTGAATATAATGGGGTGAGAATATTCCAATATTCCTAATCATTTTTTTTTGCCTCAATCTAAAAACATTTCTGTAGTTCTTGGACAGGGATAACAAATGGGTTTCAAACCATTTCCAGGCTAATTGGAACATTGACAATGACCATTCAGAGTGTTGTATTGATCCTGAAACTGTACCTTCATTTTCAGGGTCTCATGGAGACCCATGTGTCCTGTCCAGGCCATTTTGCTCAAGGAAAACTGTTCTCAATTCCTGGTTGAAAATTAGAATCATATGGGAAATTTTTAACAAATATTATTGCCCAGGCTCTACCCTAAACCAATCCAGTCAACATTCTCTGGGGTGGAGCCCAAGCATCTTTATATTTTAAGCTTTTCCAAATGATGTTAATGTACAGCTATGTTTGAGAGTCTTGGTTCCAATATGAGCTGATATACAAACCCATCTGCCACCCAAAAAAATCTTATTTTCATTTTATCTTCAAGTCAAATACGCATGAAATATTAAAGTTGCTCTATTAGAGCTCTATTTTGATTTGCACGTTCTCACTAATTCCAAGTTACATAAATCTTACTTAGGGTCATTATTAAACCACTGGACTGTTTTGTTTACCTTTGTCTACCTGTATATCATTTATAGTCTTAAAATGAAGTTGGGTCTGAAGACTGGGATTGTGCAAAAGGATACAGCAACTGCCTTGAATAGCCGAGACCCATAACGTAATGTGTCCAACCAACTGAGAAAGAGTGTAAAACTGCAAGATAACTATAATCATTGTGCAATTCTAAATTCCTCTTTTAGAAAAGTTTGCCTATGTTGTACATGATTTAAATTTCCTAATAAGTAAATGCAATTCCAAAAAGTATATCACAAATACTTTTTTAAATTATGCCTGATCAACTGGAAAATAGTACTACTGGCCTTTGAAATCAGCTCTCCTAAAATACAAATTATGTCTCTTTCAGGATATTATCTGCGAATACATTACTCTCTATTTTCCCTGTCTCTACTTCCGTCACAGAGGTATCACTATCTTGAATGTAGTGTTTATAATAATGTTTTTTGTTTTTTAATTCCCATATTTTATATCCCTAAAAAATATAGAATATTATTTTGTATGTTTTTATGTTGTGATTCCCAAATGTGATAATCATCTTTAGAAAGTTTTAAGTAATTTTTATCTCTTTAAACCTTTTACACATACTTATTTTATCATTTTTACCTGCTAATTTTAATATCTTAATTTCTTGGTCATCATCAAAACCTGTCCTTGTCTTCCCGCCTCACTTTTGCTTATGGTAACTTGTTTCCTTTTCTGCGGTGTAATCTTGAATTCTGAGCTTCCATTTTGGGAATCTTTCTATGAGGACAGCCTGTGAGTCCTTTTTTGAGATTTTCTTCTTCCAGAAAAACAATGCATTTACCTTTGTGAGGTGGCCCAAATTACTACCAACTCAGAATATCTTTATGGCATGGAGTTTTATGGACTGTGTTGGTAACAAATACAGGAACTAGTATCATAAGTAACAGCAGTAATGAAATTGTGAAATCTTAATGGAACCTTTTTAAAATTTTCTTCCCAGAACCCAAACCTAGATATTAATGGATAATTTTTACTTGTCATTGGTCTTTGACAGAAGGATGAGTTTTGTCTAACTCACTGAAGGTGTAGATCTTGGCTTGGTCTAGTGTCTCTCTTATTCCCCCTTGGCCTGTTTCCTGTTCCACTCCTTGTTAGGAGCCATTGAATTATCTCTTCCTCCTTACTCGGTTGTGGAGGTACACATGTCTTGGAGACTCAAAAAGGCAAAGAATCCCTGGAATAGCTTAGTTTCAGCTCCATTGCATCACTTGATCCCTAGCTTCTTCTTTATTTTTGTATGGCTCCTAGGGATTTCCCTTAGCTTCATGAGAACTCAGCTATGTAATTAAATACCCATTGGTCCTATTTATCCAGTAGACTAGGTGATTTGTAACTGGCAGTTTTTCAGAGTTAGCCTGCCACATCACTGCCAACAGATGTGTCCTATATTACTAAACGTCTTGATGATGAAGCTTCTGGTAATGAAGTGTATCATCCACCTCTTACTCCATCTATTCATTCACTTGACAAATATTAATTGAATTTCTCCTCTGTGTCTCACTCTTGTGTCCCCTGGGGATAAAGTGGTCATCCAAAACTGTTGCTGCCGTCAATTCTAGTTGGGGAAACAAACAAATTAAATGAATGTGTGTATGTTTTGTAAATATGTGTTCTACATTATACACACAAATACACAAGAACATATCATATTCACACGTAGCTCTCAAAAAAAGCAGTCATGGTCAGCATGTGATGGGTGATATTTTAGATACAGTGGCCAGTGAAGGCTTCTCCATTGAGGACACATTGATCAAGTTGAAAAGTAGTGAGGGAGCTAAGCAGATGGAAAGAAGTTGTATGAGTGCTCTGGGAGAGACAACATTAAGTGCAAAGACCTAAGAATGGGCGTTGAGATATTTTTATGGAATAAAATAAAAACTCAGGAGAACATAATCCTTTTAGAGAAAGTAGAATTTTTGGAACACTAAATCAGTCAATTGGTCACTGAGGAACTAGAGATGTCCTAATCAGTTTATTTACAGTCAAATCAATTATTCAGCCAAATAAAAAAAATATTGAATACTTCATATATTAGGTGTTGCATGAGACACAAAAGCTAAACAGCAGTAACTCAATGTGTGCTCACAATTTAATAGGGAAGGTAGCGGATAGCCTCATGTAAAGTAACATGGTCACAAGAAATATTTTAATTACTGTCATCCTATTGCTTCCAGAAAATAACATAGGACATCATTTCTTATTCTTTTCATTTGTTAATCATTTTAATAGCTTTAATATTGGAATTATATCATATGTACATGTAAGCACTAATATTATACATATTTTTATAAAGCTGCTGGAATTCACCAAAAGTTACTTGGATTCTTATTAGTTTCTCTTGATTTTGGGTCTCTCCAGCATCATCTCAGACTAGCTGTTTTTTAAAACAAAAAAGAGTACAAAAATAAGAATAGCTCTTTTGAAAACAAACATACAAACAAACTTTAAAATAATTTTATGGAACAAAAGAAAAAGTAAAATTTCCCACAAAATTCATGAGAGTTAGCAGTAGCACAATTGTTAATAATGTTCAGATCTCTTGCCTTAACAAGGCTCTGAATCTTTATAGCCCTATCTTCTACTAAGTAATACAGATATCTCCCTTAACATCAGTAATTCATTCCTGAAATGAAAAGTTCTAAGTGAGAATGCTAAGAGTTGATTTTCCATTGTTTGAAATGGGAAATGTATTTCTCATCACCCCAAAACCTAAACCAAGCTATTAAAGTGTAACAGAAGCACAGTAAAAGCATCTACATAAACATAGCAATCTATCATCTTAAAAGGAAAAATGGTTAAGATGTCACTTTTAAATTAAAAAAATAGATTAAAAAAACAATATAGTAGAATGAATAAGCAATGGCATGTTTGTGGTAATTCTGTGATGCTTCTCTTATCTCCTACAACATCCAATGTGTACACTATCTTTATTGAGACTATATGTCCTTTTCGGAATTACCATATGATTCTGATGGCATACCAATTATATTTGGAAAATAATGCAAAACATATCTTGCATATCTTTTTGTTAAAAATTAAAAGGTTATATTGAGTTTGGAGAATTATAAATATAATTGTTACCATATGAATACTGGCTGAAATAAATTGTTGTGAGAAACACACATTGCATGAAGTTCATGCATTGGAAACCAAGAGGCATACTATCAGGAAAATGCTAGCCAGAGAGATATTCTATAGAACATATCTGTCCTGTATTTATTTTAACTTTTTCTAAAAACCTTAAAACATGTTTTTCCTCCTTCATGTAAGGCTATTGAACTAAAAAACAATTAAAACATTAATAATGATTATAAGTGTCCATATATACACAAATACACATGTGTACATAAAATCTAGAATAGTAGAAGTTTATATCATCTTACACAATGGAACAGAACATTGCATGACTAAGAGAACATTCATTTAATTTTATAAAAATCAGATTCCTTGAATATTAAAAATATCAATGATTATATAATATGTTTATGTAATAATATCTTGCTTAGAGGCAATCATTCAATAGGGGATCTCATTATTTGTAAATTAATTTATGAAGTTTTTGGTCTAATGTATTTTAAAATCATATTTCAGGGGCCGGCCAGGTGGCTCAGTTGGTTAAGAGCTCCCTCAAGAGTGCGAGCTCTGAGCAACAGCAGTTCGATTCCAGGCCCAAGCTGAGCTGCCACTGAGCTGCCAACAGGTGGCAGGATGGCTCAGCTTAAAAAAATTAAAAAAAAATCATATTTCAATACCCCAGATTTTCATATTTCTAAATGTGGAAAAAAATGTTGATGCTTTTTTTGAAATAATATGAATTTCTTATTAAATAATAAGAATATGATTTAATTAAGATCAACAAAATACAGATGAAAAGATTGAGTTTACTTTTACAGGTACTATGCCAAATAGTTTATATACATTATTTTATGCAATCCTTATAACACTGTAATGAAGTAGACATTATTGCAAGTATTATAGAAAATAATGAAGTAAAATAAAAATAAAATAAAACAAAACAACCAAACTTCCAGTCAAGATGGAGAAAACAGGTCCAGATTTATTTTTTTAGCCTTAAACAACTAAAAGAGTAGGAAAATAATTTTCAGATGTTGGACAACAGGCAGTGGTGGACACTGATCTCTGAAAGAGGAGAAAAACTTAAGTGAGTTCTATGATAACCCAGCATAATACCTGGAGAGAAATTTTAGACCGAGTACAGAGTGGTGAAAGCCAAGATGAGCCCAGCAGTGTCCCTGAGTTACAGAGATGGACTTGGGAATTTCAGATGATCAAGGTGTCTGGAGTTCACAGGACAGAGTAAAGGAAAAGAGAGAGTTGCAGTGAGAGACAGCTCTGAAGATCTGCAGAATGTCCTCCCTCTCTGAGTCTTCATCTGAATATTTATCAGAACATCCATATGAGGAAGCTACCTGAAGCCAAGGAAAAAATAACTTGAAAGAAGCAGGCAGAAAAAATTTCCAGGGCTCAAATTGATCAGTAATTATTTGTGTTTTCACCAGCCTGAGTATAAAATATAATATGTGTAGTACCAGGTGAACTCTTCAGAAGGGTATCAGCTCACTTAAGGGACAAGATAAAACCTGGATCAAAGGCTTCTCTAGTCCTGCTTAACAAAGCTTAAAAGCAAGTTTAAAAGGATCAAACTCCAAGGAAATAAAAATGAAGAAAACTTCACCAAGACTTGTTGTAATCAATACTTACAAGCAGTGATAGACAGGGAAATACATTTTGCAGAGAAATAAATATAAGAATTACTGCAGGCTTTCCGTTGGGATCACTACAAATCAGAAGACAGTGGAACAATATCTTTAAAGCACTGAACAAAAATAATAATCAACCTTGAATGGTATAACCAGTAAACATATATTTCAATAATAAAAGTGAAGTGCTTATTCAAACTTACAAAAAATGAAATATTTCATCACCAGCAGATGATGGTAGGAGGGAATAATACCACATAGAAATCTGCATCTATACAGAAGAGTGAATAACACCAGAAATAGTAAATATGTGAGTAAATGCAAAAAAATGTTTTCTCATGTTCTAAATTAATCAAAGGATAGTTGAATGTTTAAATAAAAATAATAATCTATAATGGTATTTATAACAGATGTAAAAATAAACTGTATAACAACAATAACACAAAGGACAGGAGAAAGGAAATAAATTGTACTATTTTTAAGGCTCATCTACTATAGGTGAAGTGATACATTACTTGAGAGTAGACTGTCGTAAGTTGTCCATACTAGAAACACTAAAGCAAAATTTCACCAAAGAAGGTATGTGGATTGCAAATAGGCATACGAATAGATATCAACATCATTAATCCTTAGGGAAATTTAAATTAAAATGACAATGAAATACCACTGTGTACCATTATTAGAATGGTTAAAATAAAAAAATAAACTGACAATATTAAATGTTGACAAAGATGTGGAGTAACTGGAATTCTCATGCATTCCTGTGGGAATGCAAAATGGTATAGCCACTTAAGAAAACAGTTTGGCCATTTCTTATAAAATTAAACATACGCTTGCCACACAACCTAGAAACTATACTCTTAGATGTTTACCTGCGTGAAATAATTATATTCTTGAATATTTACAGCAGCTTTATTCATGATGCCAAAATTTGGAAATGATGAAAATGTTCTTCAACTGATGAATGATAAACATAGTGTGGTGTATACATACAATGAGATACTACTCCGCAATACAAATGAACGAAATACTGATATTTGCATGCATTTGCGTCATATTTTCTGATATTACATGGATAAATGCCAAACGCATGTTGGTAAGTAAAAGAATCCAGACCCCAAATTTTACACACTATGCTTACCCATTTATATAACATTCTGGAAAAGGCAAAACTGTAGGGACAGAAATTGATAAGTGATTGCCAGTGGCTGGGGGTTGGGAGGTGATGAATCCAAAAACCAAGAAACAAATAAACTAAAAACCAAGCCCAAGAATTTCAATCTTGAACCAAGGCTTGCTCAATACCTAAGCTCTATGCTCTTAATAATGATCCTATGATGACACGTTCAAAGTTAATTAGAGAGAGGTATGAGAACAATTATTTGAGTAACATATTCTTAGAAAACCACTATTCTTGTACCACTTTCTTGGTTCTCCAGGTGTGCTACCCAGACCAGCAACATCAGCAGCTAATGGGAACTTGTTAGAAATACAAATTCTCAGGCTCCATTCGCAGACCCACTGAATTAGAAACTGGACGGGGGTGGATTCAGTAATTTGTGTTTGAACCAGACCTACAGATTGATTCTGATGTGCACTAAAGCTTGGGAACTACAGATCTCCATGAACTCATTAGTCCTCATTACTTCAACAATAAATGCAAATAAATTGGGTTACTCTCAGTTAATCTGCACTGGAACATTACTTATCTGTAAAGTTCCTTATGAAATGCCAACTCTTTGTGGAATCTCCCATTCCTCTCTTCCCCTCCATAATATATTGTTTATACCTTTGTTAAACACACATTTCCTTTCACCTTGTTAAATTTCATTGCTGACATGCCTATAACCTTCACTAGACTGCCAGTTCCGTGGGGCATGAATTCTCATATTTCAAGATTTATAAAACTCATTGCCGGTATAATTGGAGGAAGGGCAAATCCAGCTGGTCATGAAGGTTAAAATGATTAGGAAGTGTCAGTTTCCAAGGTACATAAAGCTTCAGGCTTGGTTCAAATAAATCATTTACATTTCGTAGTCATCATCTTTTCAAACCCATCAAAATGAGAGTGGGGTGTGGCAGTCATGAAAATGTTGCTCACAGATCTCCCACTGCAGGGAGCATAATTGATCAGTCGGCCCAGCTGTGGAGTTCTGAATCCATCATCGCACTTCCCACAGGTTGCTTCTAGCCCATAGTGGTATGAAATGGGGATACTAAAACTGGGGTAGCCCTCTAAGGCAGTGGTTCTCAACCTGTGGATCATGAACCCTTTGGGGCTCGAGCGACCCTTTCACAGGGGTCGCCGGGTACTCATATGTGGGTGTATCTGCATGTGGGCCTGGAGACGGATAGAGGAGCGGTGTTTCGGTTCCTAAGACCATCGAAAATATGTTTTCCGATGGTCTTAGGCGACCCCTGTGAAAGGTTGAGAACCACTGAGACTCTATACCTTAGATTGCAGTGGTTCTCAACCTGTGGGTCACGTCCCCTTTGGGGGTCGAATGACCCTTTCACAAGGGTCACCTACGACCATCGGAAAACAAAAAAATATTTACATTATGATTCATAACAGTAGCAAAATTACAGTTATAATAGAGTAGCAACGAAAATAATTTTATGGTTGGGGGTGACCACAACATGAGGAACTGTATTAAGGGGTCACGGCATTAGGAAGGTTGAGAACCGCTGCTTTAGAGTCTAAGGTATAGTTGCAATGAGCAACTTTGGCTCAATGACTCCCCATCGGCCTTGCTGAAACTTTCATAAAATTGCACTGCAATCTAAAACTTTTCCTACCCAACCTTTTTTCCTTCCATCTCTCCTGCACAGGGGTCCAAATTGCATTACAGTCTGATAGCTCACCAAGCCTCTTTCAGCTCTCTCCCCGCTTTTCCTCATAGACATTTCCCCCAACAAATCTCTACCTTGTTTAATTCTGTCTTAGTATCTGCGTCTCCCAGGATCTGGACTCACACTGGGGGGCTCATGTCTAACTTGAGTTTCATGAATAGTTTTGCTTCCCATAAGCAATTGTTTTGCTTTTAATGTATGGACAATGTTACCTGAGTAAACGACCACTTCCCCTTTGCAGATTAGCCGCTGGAAAGCTGAGAACAAAAGGATGACTCTATTTCATGAGCTAATTATTTTTTTCTTTAAATTTTGAGTCCACTTGCATTCATGTTTTTTTTAATTTATTTTGAATTTAATTGCATACATTTTTTATAAGCTACATGAAATAATTTCTGAAAAAAGCCGGGGTAAAAATAACCCAGATAATGGTAAAATGTGAAGGGGGTCAAGATTACCATGTTCAGCCAGTCCCATAGGCTATGACTCTGGCTGGAATGGGATACTCAATGTGAATGGTGCCATCTGAAGTTTTGTGTTGGTCTTGGGTGGCATGTGCCCAAATGTGGAAAAAACATGCTAATGGAAAACCCAGATAATGACATTCAGAAGTTGAGTCAAGCAGCCAGTTTGACTGGGTAACAATATATAGCTGAGTAATGATAACCTTACTGGAAAATTAAAGTATGGTCTCACTCCTCAAGGTTAAGCTAGAGAGCTCTTTTGATCCTTGGAATAGGGACCCCACAATGGAGAAAATGTAGAAGCCCTCAGTACTAATATGAACTCTTTAGGACAAATGCTATAGATTATTTTGAAACAAATTGGCTTAAGCCAAAAGGTTAATTTAATAAGCCATGTAATCACACTGTACAGAAGAAAACAGCTTTAGCTGAAGCTCTACCTGTGTCTTGTTAGGGAGGAAAAACTTGTCCTCTGCTCTCTTAGGTTCTGTCCCTGGGGCCCTACAAATTAAACAGATGAAAGATTAATAGGAGACAAGGCAGACCATTTCTATTAATATTTACATGCACAGGAGTTCAGAGTAAATAAGTGAAACTCAATAAGTTAGACTAGGGGGCTTATATACCCTTGTAACAAAGGAAAGAGGGTTATTAGGCTTCAAGGGATGGCAAATTATGGGGAAGCGCCTAGGAAATATACAGGCATACCTCAGAGATATTGGGGGTTTGGTTCCAGACACCACGACAATAAAGCATGTAGAGCAATAAAGTGAGCTGTAATTGTTTTGCTGGTGGAGGGTCTTGTCTTCAATGTGTTGAAAATGCAACATCCATGAAGCGCAATAAAGCGAAGCGCAATAAAATGAGGTATGCCCGCATGAGAGAAATAATGAAAAATAAAGGCTAAGGCTATTTTAGTAAGGTCTGTTCATGCAAACTCATCTTGGTGTCAACTCTAGTCTTTGATAATAAGAGTCTCTCTTCTCTCCCCAGTATTGGGGCAGGGAGAGGGAGCACCTTCCTCAAAGGGAAACTCATGCCCTGCTTTTAGAGGAGATAAGGGGAGGCAGAGAACTGCTTCTGCATTTGTTGATTCTCAGTTGCCTTCAGCTCAAGAAATCCTTATGCCAAAGTGGCATATTTTGTGGTGCATATGATTACCTCTGTTTCAAACAATGTGAATGGGACCTTGTAAGATGTACATTTATCATTTGTCATTTTGGGCTGCTCAGAAAACGAAGAGCCTTTCTTACTTTTTTTTGGAAAAAGATTTTATTGGGGAATTGGGGAAGGGAACAGCGTTGGGGAATCGGGGAAGGGGAACAGACAAGTTGCTGTCCTTTTGTTCTTCAGTCTAGTTGTGGAGGACGTCGCCTCACTGGCTCATGTTGGTATTGTGATCATTGCGCTCTTCCCAGGTGAGGCAGATTGGTCGCCGGTCATTGGACGGCTGCTCATGGTAGCTCACGGCAGCCCACTGCAGCCCCACTGCAGCCTATGCCGTCGCTGGGGATTCATGGTAGCCCAGCTCCAGGTTGAGCCATTGTTCACCATCTTAGCTGTAGAGGGCACCGCATCACTGGCCCGTGTGGGATCCGATCCGGCGGCCCTGCTGCTCAGAGCTTGCACTCCCAAGCCAACTCTTAACCAATGAGCCACTCGGCCGGCCCAGAGCCTTTCTAGTTTTAAGAAACCCTCTGTGATTCTCAGTGAGTGATAGAGCATCTCCCAATAACAGATGCTTTGAGGTTAAATCTACTCTTTCCATCTCCTGGTGGCTAGAGCACAGGAATCAACACTCAGATGCTCTCATCCGGGATTCTACTATGTCTTGGGTATGGTGACCTGATGGAAACACAATTTTATCGTTTGGTTGTCTGTATCTAGCTATGGTGGCTGTGTCTTGTGAAAGGGAAGGTAAACAATAGCATCAGATACATTTAAAGATCAGATTTTTTTAGTAACACTACTCAATTCTTTGGTTCCTTTTTATTTCTTGAGCATGGTTCTCCAGATGTCTTCTTGGTTTTTTGAGCTATTAATAGCCTTCCAATTAATTTATCTTTTGTTTAATTTTCCAGAAGTGGTTGTAGGTGCATTTAGCCAACCTGATATAGCTGGCTTCTCTGTATCTACTTGTCAGTTCCTCTTCCTTTGTGTTAGAACCCATATAACTGTCAGCATCTCCTGGGACTACGTGCTTCCTGGTTCAGGTTCAGCAGGAAACATGTCTGATTTTCCAAGGAGTTCATGAATGACTGTATAAAAACACACTTTTTCTATTCTTATATCTTTGGAGCAATTTGAAACCATTTACTAATAGCTAAAAGTTAGTGACTGATTTAAAATGCATAGCAGTAGATTTTAGGTTATAATAGAAATAGGGTTAATAACAAAATCAAATCTTTAAGGGTCAGAGGAACATGTTGTTTCTAAACATGGAGAATGTTCCATGAACACAGATGAGGCATAAGGCCCCAGCTGTCTAAAGTAATTTATGTCAGCATTAGGGTTTTCATGCAACATAGTTCATTAGGAAAATGAAATTTCTCAAACACCCTCAATTTCGATTGACCTGAATAGAGGTTGCTTGCATACACCAAGTGTTGACTATTGTCCAGAAATATAAAAATAACACTTCAAAAATTGTCACTTTCAATATGAAACCTTAATGATGGAAGCATTTTATTTTTATTGTGAGTGTTAAAAGTACAAGTAGAGTGGCCAATTGAAATGAATGTTGAATTGGCAGGGAACTAGGTATTTGTTATAGTCTTGCATTCCTCTACACCAATGAAAAAGTTACTTGACTCTGCTGTGTCTTGGCTCCCTCAAGTCTTAACAGTATCTATTTCATAGGGTTGGTTTAGAAGAAAACATTGAATACAGTGACTAGTACAGCTCCTGACACTGATGAAAGATGACTATCCACACAGCTCTTGAAGCATGATACTTTCAAACAGCGGTTCTCAACCTTTCACAGGGGTCGCCTAAGACCATCAGAAAACACATATTTTTGATGGTCTTAGGAACCGAGACACCGCTCCTCTATCCGTCTCCAGGCCCACATGCAGATATTCCCACCTACGAGTACCCGGCGACCCCTGTGAAAGGGTCATTTGACCCCCAAAGGGGTCGCGACCCACAGGTTGAGAACTGCTGCTTTAAAATGATCATGAATACCTTGGGCAGGTATTAGGAACTCATCATTAGAGATATTGATGGTTTCATTAAAAAGATAATTCAGTTTATTTATTTAGTTATTCCAAAAAATATGTATTGTGCTCTATTGAATATTAAGCACTTATGCTAGATCCAATAGATGACTAACTAAACGTATCTGTCCTTGGTCAGCACATGGTTTAGTCATGAGGTAAAAATAATTTAAAAATCAATGTTAAAAATCCAAAAAACAAACAAAACCCTAAACACACACAGAGAGAAAACAGATTGGTGGTTGCCAAAGGCAGGGGTTAGGGGTGGACAACATGGGTGAAGGGGAGTGAAAAGGTACAAAGTTCTAGTTATAAAACAAACAAGCCCTGGGGATGTAATCTACAGCGTGGTGACTATCATTAATAATTCTGTATTGTATGTTCGAAAGTTGCTAAAGGAGTAGATTTTAATAAAAGTTCTCATCACAAGAAAAATAAATTTGTAACTAAGTGTGGTGATATGTGCTAACTAGATCTCCTGTCATAATCAGTTCACAATATATACATATATCAAATCATTATGTTGTGCACCTGAAACTAATATCGTGTTCTCTGTCAATTATATCTCAATAAAAAATCAATGTTAAACAGCAATAATAAAATTATGTAGTGAACTCTGCTTAAGGGACCAGAGTGATAACCAACTAGCAATATCAATGTATCTACTCTACTACTGATAAAAAGCTACCATTATTTTACCTTTTATTATGAGACAGGTACTGTTTGAAGCTCTTTATATGCATTAACTTATTTAATCTTTACAACCACCCTATAAAATAGATGCTATTATTTTCCTTACTCTGCAGTTAAGGAAACTGAGGCACAAGGAGGTTAAATAACTTTCCTGAGATTGTTCAACTACTAAGAGGCAAAATAAACCTACCCCAGCCATTGGATTTCAGCATCTGAGCCCATAACCACAAGGTTCTAGTGCCAGTCTATGGCGTCAGAGGTGCGTTTGCAGAGGACGTAACATATGAATTGAATCAGAAAGATATACAAGGCTGAGCCAGGCAGACATGGGTGAAAGGCATTTCAGGAAGAGGGAGTGGCATGTGTATTGGTCAGTAGAACATGTGATAGCCAGGCTATGTTTGTAGCCCAAGTCAGAAACCGGAGGTGGGGAGACTAGTTAGGAAGGCATTCCTCTAATCCAGATAACAGATAATGAGCCTATGTTAGTTCTAGAAGATTGGAGTACCTGTTATGTACTAAATTCTGTAGGGAATAAAAAAATGGATGGGACATACTCGTAACCTTGTCCTCAAATGGCTTAGACTCATGTTGGACTAAGATGGAATACTGTAGACAATTAATTTTGCTGGAAATACCAGCTTTCACAAAGGTTGTGAAACAGCCTCTCCAACAAGAGGGAAACTTGACCTTCACAAGTAGAAAGCGAGAAAAAAAATGCTAATTTTAACATTGATATGTATAGGATAATTTTAAGGGTAAAACATGATTTCCATGACTACACAATCAGAAATAACCAGCTTTGAAGCAGTTGCCAGAAAAATATTCCAAGGCTTATTATGGGCTCAAAGTTAAATTTGGCAGTAATATAATCCTTTTAAGAAAGAAGGGATGGAAATGCGATGCTTACACTGAAGCAGAGGCTCTAAAAAAAAGCCAGCTTTCTTCCCACAGCTGTCAGCAGTGGTCAAGTGTTATGAGAATACTATGTCTACACTGGGGCTTTGAAATCAATATCGGCAACTTGGAGAGGGTACAGAATGTGATAAACGGTTTAGGAAATAGGCGCACTAAACAAAGGTTAAAGGTATTCTGCCTATTTATTCTGAGCTTCATTGACCGATGCAAGCATGTCTCACATCAAGAAAAGACATAGGCTCTATTTAAAAACCCATGGGCTCACATTTTAAAAGTTTCAACTAGTTTAACTGGAAATTGCTTTGCGTAGACATTCTTATATGCTTTGAAATTTCCTGGAAAATTAAATACAACATGCATTTTAATGAAGTGCCGTAAGTATTAAAATTAAAGATGGAAGGACTTGGGCATCAAGGAAATTAGAATTTTCTCTAATATCATTATCTCAGCCCAATTGAACACATCTAGCATTTTATATCACTATTAAAACACTTTGAAACAAATTAACATTTACTAAAGAAACTTTATGACATTTCATTTAGAAAATTCTGACTTGGCAATTTTCATGTTACATTAACAATCAGATATCTGTAGTCACAAAAGTTTAATTCATTGCAATCATTCTGTACATATATATGCCTATATATAAATCAGAGTCATATGATCTTGATTAGTAAATATTTGCTCATATATTTATACACTTTTATCAAGTTTTTGTATGTTAGTCACTTTTCACGGTGTTTGGGATATATCAGTGAACAAAACAGGCAACACTTGCTGCCTTCCTGGAGTTTATATTCTACTGGAGGAAGGTAGACAGTGAAAAATAAACATAAGGAATAAATGTTCTATTTAGTATGTTAATGCTGGCGAGTACTAAAAAGAAGGGGAAACCAAAAAAGAACAAGATGAGGGGAATCTGGAGGGCTGGGAAGTGTTGAGGTTGGGGCAGCATTAAATAGAGTGATCAGGGTAGCATCATGAGGATGTGACAATTGGGCAAAAACTCGCTGGAGAGGAAGAAGACAGCCATAGAGAAGATATACGGTATTTTGGTGGAAGAATGTTCTAGGCAGAGGAAACATCTAGTGCAAAGGCCCTCACGCAAGAGGGTGCCTCATGTTTGTGAGTGACAGCAAAGAAGCCCATGGGACCTGGGCAGAGTGAATGGGGGAGAAAAATCAAGATAAGATCAGAGAAATTGGGGTGGAGACAATGGAGGGCCTCAGGGGCCATTGTAAACTTTGACTTTTACTCTGAATCAAATAAAATGGAGTCACTGTAGGGTGTGGAGGAGAGGAGTGACATGATCTAACTTCTGTGTTAAAATATCACGCTGGCCACAGTGTTGAGAAGAGGCTGTAAGAGGGGAAAGGATAGACACAGAACACCAGTTAAGTGATGAGTGCAATAATTCAGGCCAGAGACAATGATTCGAAGGCGGTAGCAGGAGAGGTGGTGAGAAGTAGCTGAACCTGAATGAATGGAATGAGGGGGAAAAAGCAACTTCTGTATTGTAGTTGTGTTTTGCTTTCAGTTTCCCACTATAGGTCTTAATGGAGTTTTCTGAGTGCTTCCAAATGCTATCACAAAATACTTATTTAGTCCCCACTTTTTATCATAACCTCATAGCACGCACTAAAGGATAGGGAACGAATGCCCATCTTTGCCTTAGACGTGCCTGTACTCTAATTCTAAATCATTTAGAATTTAGCAGTTTAGAGGGTAGATGAACATGAGGGAAATTTGGCTGTGACATTGCTAGGGATAATTTAGGTGCTCTGATTGGTAGAAAGGCCTTTTTACCTCAATGTTCCAAAACTGTCCTTGAAGTTAGTCATTGTCGAAGGAAAAAACATCTTTCTGTCAAGTTTGAACAGTGTCATTGGTTGGTGCTATCCAAAAATGTAGTCATTGCTTACAGGTGTTATTTAAATGCAAATGAAAATGAATTAAAATGAAATCAAAATGGAAATTTAGTTTCTTAGTCACAATAGCCATATTTAGAGGGCTTAATAGCCACATGTGTCCAGTGGCTACTGTATTGGATAAAGCAGACACAGAGCTAGCTATACCATTATCCCTTAAAGTTCTATTAGATAGCACTGGCTAGGTACTTGCAAAGAAAATTACATGTTAAATGTTTGCCAGATATAGATATTCCTGGTATCTCTCTAGATGTTACCAGTTTGGATAATTACAAAAAAAAAAAAAAGGAAGGAAAACACAAACTTTGTATCACTTATGTATTCTAATGAAATACCACCCCTGTATTTTTCCCATTGCTTTCACTGCTTTTTTCGTTTCCTTTTTTTTTGTCTTGAATTTCTTGGTGCTATCTACTATTGTATCCACCACCTAGAATTAGAAATCAATTCTTTTGTTTCAAATGTGAATTTCCCCCCTAATTATAAGCTGCTACTGTATATAACAAAAGAATTGATTTCTGAAAGCACTAGTCAGATGTTAGCAAAACTAACTATTGGAATTATTCAAATCAATGTCCCTTGTGGGCATTAACAGGCAGTGCTAAGACATAGCCTTATTTTTAGACTCCTCCACATCCATCAACTAGGTCTTTTATCAACCCTATATAATAGCAGGCATCTCTCCTTGCTTCTTACATTGCAGCTTGCTTTCTCATCCTTTTTCTGCAGTGTTATTTAAAATTCTTGCTAACTGAAACGGCAAGTGTTGATTTATTCGAGTTACATGATGATTGATTTTCTTGGGAAATAAAGAATAAATATTGCATAGTAAACAAATTATTCTCACGTGAGCCTGCTTAGATATTTTAGGTAATTTTTACTCACCGTCTCTTCTTGGGGCTGGGTTAATTTGAGGTAGGCTAGAAACCTAGCTTTGTGATTTGATAATTGTCCTCTTCACTCAGATCCACCTCCTCCCCCTCTTCCCTGAGCTCTGCTCTGTATCATAGACCACAGAGAGACAACTTCTGCAAACTGCATTTCCCAGATCCCTTCCAAATTGGTTATTTTTGGGTCCCACCAATGGGAGGCACTGACTGGAGACTAGAGGTGAGAATTCAAGGTATGTCTTCCTTTCTCCTAGTTTCTGGAGGTATCTTTATCAGTGTCAGCAGCGACTCCGTGGGCGCTGCTGCCACAAGGCAGCACTTTCCTCTGTAGTCCCAGCTCATTCTAAGACCCTAGCTCACCAAGTGGGCTCTTCTTGATGTTTCAGATTCCCCTTGGTAGCCAGCTGTGCTGCCCCTCGAACAGCCCCTCCTCCAAGTTTCTGGGTTCCATAAAGGGAATTCAGATCCTGAGATCTGGTAACATCAGCTCCTTCTATTGTCCCTCCAGCCCTAGTAATGGCGGCCCCTCCATGTACCTGATAACCTCTGGGCTATCTCCTTCTCCCTGTTGTTTTGTCAGCTCTTCTCACAATTTGACTATATTGAGCTCCCTTCATTGTACTACCTGACATGACTTCTGTTTTCCTAATTGCACTGTGACTGATAAACCCTGATAACATGGTACCTCAAAGTAGCAGGGAGATACAAAAACAAATGTTCTTAGGGCCAGAAAAACTCTTTATTGTGTGACTAGCGTAGATGCTTATAGGTTGAGTTTCAATCCCCACCTGTAAAGTTTAGAAAACAATTCCAATTCCATTGGTTGATCATAAATATTGAATGAGATGACTTCAGTGAATGCACATAGAAAATATCTAGCAGGAGGTACTCAATGAATATTCAAATGGTGGTGAAAGTGCTTTCTTCCTTCCTTTAGGAAACAACTTCACTGTTGTAGCTTTAGCTCTTGGATCTTTACCTAATTGGCAGACCTCAAACAAGATTGGTTTGAAAGGAAATCTAATTCTCTCATATTCATATATGTTTAAATCTACATTGCTATTTTCTCAGAAGTTATGTGAGGGGTATTTTCTTGCTATTAAAAAAAGACTGTGACTAATTCTTCATCATAAAAGAAATCATACTCAGGCTGTTGTGCAATCTTTTACACTAAAATATATGTTCTAGGGTTCCTGAGTTTTTCTGTACCTGAAGAGCATTTGGAGAAATCTATCCACAGTTTCATGAAACTCTCCCTTCTTATTGTCAACAAAACATCCATTTCCGGTAGACCAAAACTAAGTGGTGTGAAATGTAAAGTATATTATAAGCAAAAGTCTTCCAGCAGTGAACACAATTTTCAGCCACCAGTCACTGAGGCCTATCTCTTGTCATTGACAAAGACATTTATAACTTCCCTGTTCTAAGCAAAAGTGTTTCCCTATAATTAGAGCAATTCCAAATATTAGAAGATTATGTTCTAACCAGCTATTTTGCTTTTAAATCACATTTTATTTGTGAGCCATAATATATGCTGAGGAAAATGTACAAAGCAGGCATTTACAGCTCAATCCTTTCTCGTATAGTGAACTTCTGTTCAGTGACCTTCAAGATCAGGAATAAAATAAAGCCATCAACCTAAAAACCTCATTCAGATCCTGTCATAACCACTACTTCTCTTCTGCAAAGATAATGTGAATTTTATGGTAGTTATTTCCTTCTTTTCTTTATACATAGTTTTACCTCCTAAGAATGTATCCTTAAACAGGGTATGTGTACCTGATTTTTATGCTAATTAAATGGACTAACCTAGAAGAAGTCCCTAGGTTTATCTTCTCAGCATTATGTTTATGGGAAACATATATGTAGCTCTGATTCATTCATGTTTGTTTCATAGTATTTCATTCCATGACTTACCGTAATTTATTTTTCCATTTTATTTTTCAATGAGTGTGAGATACTACAAATAACAACACTAAGCATGTTTTTGTATATGTTGCTTGCTATATATGTCCATACATTTCTTTTAGGTAGATGTAAGAATAGAATTGCTGAGTTATAGGATGAAAATATCTTCAACTCTGGTAGATAATATCAAATTTTATTTCAAAGTACTTTAAACAATGTATATTCTTACCAGTACCTTAATAGAATTCACATTGCATATATCCTTGACAATACCTGGGATTGTGTGTGTGCATGTGCACACATATGTGTTTCTTAAATTTTAGCAGTATTTCATTATTTTAATTTGCATATTTTGATTGCTAATGAATTGAATATATTTTATATATTTATAGACCACTTGGACATCCTTTTTGTGAGGAGGGAAGATTTAAAGAGCTGGTTCAATTTTTTAGACCTATTTTCTATTGGATTGTTGGGATTTTTCTTGCTGATTTTTAGAAGTTCTTTATTCAAGAAACCAATTCTTTATCAGCTGTATGTACTATAAATGTCTTATACAACTCCAACTCTTTTGTCACTCTCATAATGGCATCTATTGATAAACAACAATGTAGTAAAATATTGAGTAAATGGACTACATTAAAATTAAGAACTTTTATTGTCTCATAAAAAACAATTGGGCAAAAATCTTCAACAAAATATTAGCAAATCACATCCAACAGCATATTAAAAGGCTTAGTTATCATGACCAACTGGGATTTTCCCAGGAATACAAGAGTGGTTCGACATAAGAAAATAAATGTAATGTACATCACATTCATAAAATCAGGCAGAAAAAACACATGATTATCTCAATTGGTGTAGAAAAGTCATTTGATAAAAATTCAGCAGGTGTCCATGATAAAAACTCTCAGAAAACAAAATTAGAGGGAAAGTTTTTTTAACATGATGGTTATTTATGAAGAACTCACAGCTAACATCCATCATACTCAATGGTGAATAACTGAAAGCTTTCCCTCTAAGATCAGGAATAAGGCAAAGATGTTGACTTTCACTGCTGCTATTCAACATTGTACTGGAAGTTGTAGTCAGAGCTATAAGACAAGAAAAAGAAATAAAAAAGTATCCAAATTGAAAACTCTTTATTTGCAGATGACATGACCTATACCTAGAAAGTCCCAAAAGATCCACATGAGAGCTATTAGAAATAATAAATGAATTCAGCCAAGCTGTGGGGTATAAAAATAAGTTGTGTTTCTGTATACCAGAACTGAAAAGGAAACAATCTGAAAAGAAAACAATCTGAAACAATCTGAAAAGGAAACTAAGAAAGCAATTCCATTTACAATAGCATCTAAAATAATTAAATACTTAGGAATAAATATCACTAAGGAGGCGAAAGATTTGTACACTGGAAGCTATAAAAAATTGGTAGAACAAAATAAAGACCTAAATAAATGGAAAGATATCCCATGTCCAAAGCTAGGAAGACTTAACATTTTAACATAATATTATTACCTAAAGCCATCTGCAGATTAAATACAATTGCTATTAAGTTTCCAACAGCCTTCTTCACAGAAATGGAAAAACCGATCCTCAAATTCATAAGGAATTGCAAGAGGGCAATGAATGCCCAAAACTATCTTGGGGAAAAGAAAAAAAAACAAAGTTGGAAGACTCACACTTCTCAACTTTGAAACTTACTATAAAGCTACAGTAATTAAACAGTGTGATTCTGGCCTAAGGGCAGACGTATAGACCAAAAGAATCTCAACATGGTTCCTAGAATTAAAACTATACAAAAATTATACAAAAAGTGATAAGTTTTAGTCACCTCCACTGCCCCCAACACTTCCATCACTTTTTCATCCCCTGTAGGTAATCAGTCTCAGTAGTTTCTGCTTTACTTTTCCCTTTTTGTTTTCCAAAAATAAGAAGACACATGTATATATGCCTATATTCCTATTTCCTTTATAATGAAAGGGAGCAAGCTATACGTATTCCTTTGTGTTAGCTTTTTCCCCCTGACAGTGTATCCTGAAAAGCACTCTATATCATTTAAAATATTTCTTCTAATGAAGAACTCCACTGTGTGTATGTACCATAAATTAGTTCATCTTCTCTCTATGGACACTTACATTGTTTCCAATATTGTTTAACAGGAAACAAATGCTATAACAAATAAACTTGTGCTTTTTTTTCATTTGCTTTTGCTTTTGTCTTCCTCCTTCTCATTCTCCTGGGATTTTAACAATGTACCCTCTGGCTAAATTTCTGAAAGTGGTACTGCTGAGTCAAAAAGTAAAAATGTAAGTACATTTGTTAAATTTTGCCAAATGCCCTCCATAAAGATTGCATTATTCTGCGTTCCCAACAGTCTTGTCAACAGAGGATGTGGTCAAGCTCTCAAATTTCTGACAACGTGATAGTTCGAGAAATTGGCAGTGCAGTATGAATTTACATTTTCCTCATTACATGCAAAATTTAGCATCTTTTCACAAGTTTATGAACCATTTTCATGTCCTTTTAAAGTCGTTTTGAAATATAAAACATTCATGTCTTTCTTCCCATTTTTTTTCTATAATTTCTTGGTGGTTGTCAAACTTCATCATTTAGATTTCTTTATTAGGATATTAACCATTTCTCTGTAACATGTGTTGCAAATATTTTCTCTCAGATTGTCATTTTTCTCCTGACTTTGCCCATGTTTCTTTCTTCTGTTTTGCTATGGAATTTTTCTTTAAATTTAAGCGGTAGGTTTTGTCCTGTCTTTTATTGCATCTGGACTTTGAGTCGTAGCTGAGAAAGTTGGTTTTTCAGTAGTTTGGAAGGGCAGTTTATAGATTGTACATGTTGTTGCTGATCTGCTGTTTCACTTCATTGGAGTGAAGCAGCATCTAGGCCTGTGATTACTGTAGCTTCCATGAACTTTCCTTCATCTTTTTCTGACTCCTGGGCCAGCTTTTGTTCATGAGTTTTCCAGCATGCTTGTGATCCTCCCTGCCTGACTGCCTTCCCAGCAGACTTCATGTTCCAGCTTCAGATGTGGAAATACAGCCTTAAAAAGACTGTTAATACAGCTCCCACAATCGGGAAAGCCAAATCCCTGTCATAAATCTGCTTATCATCTCTCTCTCTCTCTCTCTCTCTCTCTCTCTATCTATCTATCTACCTACCTATCTCTATCTCTATCTCATCTATCTTTATCATTCTATCTAACTTTCTATCATCTATCATCTGTCTATCTATCTATCTATCATCATCTATCATCTAATGTAGTTGTCTATCTCTATCTGTCCATCTATCTAATCTTCTACTAGTTCTGCTTCTCTGGTTAAACCCTCACTGATTCAGAAATGGTTTCCATTGTAAATAATTTTGGAGACATTTTGCAAAACTTCTCCTTGTTTGGAGAGTCACAATAGATGTTATCATATTAAAGTCTCTAAGAGAACCTAAAATAAAGAAACTTCACTCTGTTCATCACAGCATTGCTACACTTACTTGACTTACTATTAAAACAATTTACCTGAAATTGATTCATATCGCATAGAGCTAGTTTTCCAAATACGTTTCAAATTTGGATCAAGATGAGTGGGTTTAATCATAAAAGAGTTGTTCCCAGTCTTTCTCAACATTGAGACTAAAAAGCTATGAATTTTAGATAGTCTTTCTCATTAACGAAACTAAGCTTTTCTCTAAAGGTTTATTCCTTTTGGTGTATGATCAGTAGAGCTGAAAAAAGAATGACTATTAATTTGCCTCTCTCTTTTCCATTTCTATGAATGGAACCCACAATAACCAGGAAAGCTAGGCCCTGAACACATATTCCAGTTTTTCACATTACATATACAACCAGCCAAAAGGGCAAGTGGGGCTTGAAATCAACTCCAAGCTCTTCCAAACATCATTTGCTTCCTGGGGCAGAGGACCAACTCGTCTAATTAACACAAAGGCGCCGTCTGTGCTCCAAGATGTTTGACTATGGGGATGTGCACACATGGACACCTATGCATATCTAATCCAAACAAAGATGCCATATTTATGTGTGTCTAATGCACCTAAAAAGTCTGTGAAGGTTTTATATAATTTCCATTTTGCTGATAAGGAAATTGTATTTCAAAGAAGATCAATAATCTGCACATAACCCCAGAGCTAGTGACCAGAGTCCAAACGGCATTGATTTCTTTTCTACTCTAATAGACTCTATTACACTATATTGCTCACATGCGTGGCACTTTTTCATGTGTTACATTTAAAAAATTTTTTTAAATTCTTTGCAACTTCTTTCTCGTGTATCCTCTTTACAACCTAGACTGATCCCACTGTGACAAATGGGAAATTAATGTCTTTCATTCTAATGTGGATTGTTTAAATGACATATATATGTCAGTTAATTCTGTAATTTTATTTTGAAAATTCATTCTGCATATTTAATTGAGTTGTCTCTAAGCCCCTGTGTTTTTCTAGCAACTTTATGAACTATCTGCAACCAATCACGGAATAGAAAAATGTACCTGAGCGTCCTCTACGAAGTTTCTAAGCCATATGATATTGCAACATGGACTGCTGCCATATGGTAAAACTATAAATAACAGAAGTTGCACACAAAAATTGTTTTATTTTTCAAATAGTGTCTACTTATGTTTCACATTATTTAAGTAGCATTACACTTTTGAGTAAACATCACTTGACATAATTATTTAGTTCCCTTGTCCCATAAAAGGTAGCAATCCCTTTATTTATTGTCTCAGTCATGAAAGGCAGTGCTTTTTGAAAAAGACTCTTAAGTAGAAAATATTTACTAAGTGAGCAGTTAACAAATGTGTGGACTAGTCACTAGATGGCAGACAACTGAATATTTTGGGAATATGAAAACATCAGTAGATGGTTTGCAATAGAAACAAACGGAAACCTGTAAAAAGGCATAATACTGATAAAAGAGGTAAAGTGATGGAAGGTTCTTTTTCAACATGTTTGATTTTCCCAAATATATCATGATCTTGAGTAAGCAAATTAGGGAACCATGTTGATTGCTTTGTGAAAATGTTAAATCATGCGACTCAATTCACAGCTCTTAAAACTCCATGAAAGAAACTGTTTAAATCATGTCAGGCAAAGCATCATGTGGTGCAGACATAAAACAGGATTTATTGGGAGTAAGCTTACAAGGAGAAATGTAGAGCACACATATTTCCCTGAACTCTCCCCAACCCACAGTGAAGACTGGACCTAGGTCTGCACACATCACATTGTGCTAGACAGAAGGGACCTTCCTCCCAAATCTCTAAATATCTACATATTCATAAGGGAGAGCGGGGGAAATCTATGTAACCAAGAAACAGAGGAACTCCCTGGTCAGGGAAATGGCCTTGTTAGAAATGGGGAGTTCCTAAAACCTCATAACTGGTATTAGCCTATTCTTTTGATGCGCTAACTCAGACTACTGACTTCTGAACTATTAAAGAAGGTAAAGAGATTAGCTGCCAGAACCCTCGAGATTTATTGCTCCTTATATATTTAATTAGTGTAGCTTGACACTTCAGTAGGATAGTTCTATTGATTATACATAAAATGGTGTATTCATAATTGTAGTTTATATTTTTTTTCCTTTTCCCCCACCTGTCCAGGATTTTATCTTCCTTCTAGGAGAATGTATTTTTTCCCTTTGGGAAATACATTTCATGTGGTTTTGATAAGACTAATTCTGCCCCCAACTTTTTCTTCCTCTGTCTCCTGGGCAACCGTATGTGTGATGGAGCCTGTAGCTGCAGAAAGACCAGGCAAGTCCTCTCAGTCTTCCCCCATAGCTGTCATAGAGAAAAATCCTCTTTCTGATGAGGATGTAAAGCTTTAGATTATGAGTCTAGGGTTTCCAGCAGCAATTCCATCCTCCTAACAGGAAAATCACCATAACAAGATAAGCAGTGGCAAGAGTAGGAGAAAAGAGGAAAAATAACTGATGATATTGTGTACTTTGTATTCAGTTCTGGCTGAACCCAAATCCATTTTCCTTCTGGATAGGTAAATAAATTTCTATATTGGATTAAATTCATTTGCGTTGAATGACTCTTTCTTGTACAGAAACAAGCCATAACTGAAATAATAATGAACAAAATATCTGCTACTTCCATTTTTGCTAGCAGAATTAATTATTCCGATTCACATAGAGAGTAGAGACCTATATTTCCAACTTTTAGGTAACTGAAGTACTTTTCATTATACTAACATTATGACTGACAATTGATATTCTGGAAGACAAAAAACTTAATATACTTTCTAAGGGAGGATGATTCATTCTTGGGAAGGCCAAAAAGCACACTATATTGCGACACTTCAGAATATTAAAAAAACTGAGAGAATGCTAATAATTCAATAATACCAGAAATAGCAGCAATGGTATCATCAATCACGAAAGCTATAGAAATTTCATATGTACTTTTTCATTTAAAAAATACAGTATAAAGCAAGCGCTCACTCTTATGTCACCAAGAAGGGGGAAAAGCACTAATAATGTATTCTGTTTACTTTTACAGTATATTCTAGCTGAAAAGTTAAAACAATTTTCTTAGATAATTATGTCAGTGCTCTTTACTCCATAAATCAAAGACACATATCATCTGTCTGCATTATTATCTAGCTCTCTATATAGTTTTACATATATATATATATATATATATATATATATATATATGAAGGTAAAAAGAATACTGTTATACATGGGGAATATGAGGAGAATAGAAGTTTCTAGTGCCATTTATTTTATTATTTATTTCTGAAGTTTATAAACTTTAAGAGGTTTTAATGACATTGTAGATCTTCAAATATTGCAGACTTAAGAGAATTAAGAACTAAGTATTTTAATTTTCTCTTCTGATCTATTTTTCAGTGATTCTATTAAGAGTTAATTAGAAAAAGCTTAAAAGTGATAATGAACAAAAGTTTTATTTTTATTAGAATTATGCTGAGGAGTCATCATATAGTGCAGACTTCTTAAATTGCAAAGTCAGGGCTTAGTGGATCTATTTTTTGGTCCCTTTTTCAAATTAAAAATATGTATTAATTGCATTTTGATCTGCTATGAAATGTTTTATTTCTGGGTTTAATCACAATGCAGAGAAAAATTTCAAAATATGTATATTTTTAATAAATATTCCCATCATGATTATACGTCTGAGAAAATATTGGGTTATCGGAAAAGTCATGACGTATTTTTTTCTATGTTTTTCATTACAAAAATGCGTCATGACTTTTCCAACAACCCAGTATTTTGACACATCAAAACTATGAAAGTATTCACACATCATGTAGTCATTTCTTTTTTAACATTGAATATCCTGTGGGTAAACAAACAATACTTTTAAAATTATGTTGATGCTTTATGTTCAAATGTGTTTGAAAGTTTCAAAAGTGTTCATTGGAAAAAATATGTGACTTTTTAAGATATAAACCAATCAAGAATCAGAAATCTTCAAAAAAAAACTGCCATGACTACCACAGGGATGAATGGTCTATCTGTTTGTTCATTCATGTCCAGCATCCATTTTCCCTTTTTAGGATAATAATACTTCAGTTTCATTTGGGGGCACAATATCCTTCTTTCTTCTCAGGTAGCATCTTTCCCCACCAGTAATACCTCCAACATCACAGGATCCAGCAAACCATATGGGCCAAAAAGCACAGATGCTGACATGGAATGTTGCATTTGCTGCAGAACGTTTTTGTGGCTCTGGGCCCCACTCAAAGCCGGCAGTCTTTTATGTGGCCTAGTGTCTGGTCTGAAGTCATGTCCCAAGGTATGGAATCTGTTTCCTACAGAACCTGAAGTTCACCAGGCATTGCCCTTTCTTTTTCATGATAGGAGGTCCACTGTCCACGATGTAATGATTTCTCCTTTACTTTGGAGGCTGTGTCCTGGCACTGGATCCATTAAAATTGTTTAGATATGGTAGGCCCTTGAATCTTCCTTGGATTTATATCCCATCCCCTGGATTGCACGTATCTTACCAAGCTCACCACTGTACCTCTTGATTATCCTGCCTGATCAACATGATATCATTGATGTAATGAATCAATGTGCTGTCCTGTGGGATAGCCAGTCTAGAGCTCTTTAAGGATTGATTATAATACAGAGTGCAAGTAGAGTTAACACAGCCCTGAGGCAAAACTGTTAATGAATTCATTTGTCTGTTCCACATGAATTCAAACAGTTACTGATCTTCTTTTGCGATTAAAATAGAAAGAACAAATTTTCCAAATCAATGGTCACATACCATGTACCTGAGGCCATATTAATCTGCTCTAAACCATGATACCATGTCCAGCACAGCCGCTGCAATCAAGGCTACTACTTGTTGAAATCCGCAATAGTGCACAGTCATACTTTTGGATCTATCCAGTTTCTGCAAGGTCCAGATGGTGAATTAAACAGAAATATAATGGGGACTGCCATGCTTGTAGCCTTTAGATCCTTAAAAGTAGCACTACTTTTTAGCATATGCTCCACATGCATGAGTGCTTTTGATGTACACTCTTGGCCAGAGAAGAGAGGCAGTTCCGGAAGTTTCCAGTTGGTTTTTCCCACTATGATAGCATTTATCTCAAAAATATGCTGAACTCAAACTATCAAAGTATGGACAAATCCCATAAAAGGAAATATATTATTATAAATAAATAATTGCAACACTGTACGCTGCCTTTCCCATTAAATACTCTAAGCATCATGCTGTATCCCTTGTTAAAATAAACATTTATTATATATATAATTTGAATACATATACATATAAAGTTTCCTTTGCAGAACCCAAACGAGAGACCAAGCCCTTATAACGCTTGCTATGACACCAAGTTTACACAAACAATCTTGAGCTCTTATTCATGTAATTTCAAATCCCACATTTAGGCATAGAGGTGTGGGTTCTGGTGTATATGTTTCAAAAATTTCATCTTAGGAGTACACACTTATTGTGCATACGGTTTTTTCTCTCATTTGATCATTCCAGAGCACTTGGGATAAACTCGTGAAGGCTTGAGGCATTCCACGAATAGTTTTTGATGGCACGTGTGACTTGAGATAGTTTTGGGATGCATGGTCTGTGCTATCCACCCAAACACTTTAATATATATGGCTTAACAATATTGCAAGCCTGATTTCATTTTAATGCTGCATTAGCTGGGTGAGCATGATTTATTGTGACAGAGCGTAAATTCAACTATTGAGTCTTTAACAATAAATAAGGAACAGGATTTGTAATAGGGAACAATAAAGCATTATGTTGATAGAGGCAGAAGTGAAATGATGACAAAATATAGCAATCTACTATCAGACAACATAATTAAAGTTTAGCTGTGGGGTGCCTGAATTCTATTACTTTAAGGTGGTTTGGGTGGGTAAGCTAAAAACAATTATTCTCTACTGGACAGCAGCGATTTGATTTCTTATTATGAAAGAGTAGCTATATCAATTTTCTTTAAAAGCATTCGACATATGTATTAAACTTTAGCACTATAACCAAGAGTCATTTGGCAAGGAATCCAGTGACCTGAGGACGGAAATGCTGAGGGACCATAAGCGTTTGCGGGGCCTGCCAGGAGACACACCTGGAAAACTGGTTTTTGTTTCACCTAAGCTTGCACTGGACACACCGGAATTCATTTGGGCTGTTTGATACCAGCTGCTGAATAGTTTGGCACGTAGCTAGAATTTGCAGAACAGTTCCTTGTTGCTAGGGGACCTAGAGGATATAAAACTGCTATGAGAATGACAATGTCCTCCCACAGCTCTATGTCTCTATCAAGACCTTTGGGAGATCTGGGAAGTACATCCTCCCTGGCAGCATATACTAGGCTCTGCTTTTCATAAGCGTCTGTCTCTTCTCCATGAAAGACATTTCCATCCCATAACTTTGTGGTAATTTGTCCACACCATTCTGAGACTTTTGGCACAATAGTTAGCCACTACTAATTTTTTTTATTAAAATTTATTGGGGGTGACAATGGTTAGTAAAGTTACATAGGTTTCAGGTGTACAATTCTGTATTACATCACCTATATATCACATTGTGTGCTCACCACGCAGAGTCAGTTCTCCTTCCATCACCATATATCTGACCCCCTTTTCCCTCATCTACCACCCCCTCCCCCCTTACCCTCTGCTAACCACTAAACTATGGTCTGTGTCTATGAGTTTTTGTTTGTTTGTCTTGTTCAATTGTTGCTTTCAGTTTTATATCCCACATATCAGTGAAATCATATGGTTTTCGACTTTTTCTGTCTGACTTTTTTCACTTAGCATAATAATCTCAAGATCCATCCACTTTGTCAAAAATGGCACTATTTCATCTTTTCTTATGGCAAAGTAGTATTCCATTGTGTATATATACCACATCTTTTTTTTATTTTATTGTTTAATAATCTGAGTAGACATCCATTATCAGAAATATGATTTGCAAATCCTTTCCCTATGTTTCTCTCTCTCTCTCTTTCTCTCTCTCTCTCATTAGTTTCACGTGTGAAAAACAATGTAATAGTTAGACATTTCACCCCTCACAAAGTGATAATTCCCTTCCACCAATCTACTACCCCTCTGACATCATATGTAGCTGTTCCAGATCCACTGACTCTATTCGCTCTGCTGTACTCCACATCCTGTGACTATATGTATATATAAAATTATAGTTGACATTCATTATTATTCAGCTTCAGCTTCAAATGTACATGACTAATTTTTAGTTTCTTCATCAATAAAATAGAGATAAGGAAGAATACATGAAATAACAAATAGGAAGCTTTAACCATAGTTCCTGGCACATGATAGGAGCAAAATACCTGTTGAATATTCAGTATCATTACTTCTTCTGATTCACAAATGTAATAGTATAGGTAGAGTAATAATTTTTTAGATGTCAGCTTCGTTTAAGATAACCCCCTTTATCAATGAAGTATTGCCACAGCCCTTGTATCTAGTCACATGGGCAGCTGAAACTATGGTAATAGTACACAATGTCATTCTATGTACCGTTGATTGGGCCATTGTTAGATAGCAAGTCTGAGCTGAGTTAACCAGATTCTCTCTCGTAGGAATGTGAAATTGCCATGCAGTTAGGTTCTGTAAATGCTGGAACTGAGGGACTCATAAATCTTAGAGGAGGAGCTTTCTTCTGTCTCATTTACAAAAAGTCGTAGCGAAAAATGATGTTAAGGATAATAAGAATTTAGCAGATAGACAAGCAGAAAGAATGGAATGGAATAGGGTCACCTACATGGCTGTAACTTTTAAAGTTTCTGCTTCCGGTCTTCCCTTTAGGGCTGACTCCCTTTGAATTTTAGGACAAACCCCAGTGTTCCTCTTGTAAAGACACATTGGCTTAAATTAACTGGAGTTAATCCCCACTATGTGGATTCAAAACAAATTTAACTAGAGCAAAAAGAGAAACAGAGTTCCCCAGATTATATCTTTTACCAGCATTAATATTTGAAATTACTTGTACTTTATTTGATCACAATATCAAGGTCTACATGAGCAGTTGTAAAAGACTTAAAACATGTTAGTAACATTACCTACTTAATTGGTTATATTTTATAGCTAAGAAAACAATAACCTTGAAAACAATTTTTGTGCAGAGAAAATTTGATTATTTAATTCTGAGACCAAACTAAAGTCTTTTATTTTAAATCTAAATAAAAAGTAAATTAGAATTGCTTCAAAAATATGTTAACACTCTTGTTAACAGAAATATAACTTTATTTACTAATAGAAAAATATACAAGTTTTAAATTAAATTATCTGTAACATACAACATAAAAGCTATTTTTCTTTCCCCTTAGAAACAAAAAACTTCCTAGTCATATTAACAGTTGAATTATTCCTTCAAGTTATAACACATTTTTCTGAATTGTATTTCATATTATATCTGTCATCTTGGTACAGTTACGAGAGTATTTAAATGGTGGTTAACACAAATGAGAAAAGAGAGAACAAGAACTAAAAATAATGCAATTAAAGAAATAGGGCTTGAAAAAGATTACCAAACATAATGCAGTGAAAGAAATACTGGAATAGGGTTTCAAAAGAAAATTAAATTCAGCGTAGCAAAGAAAATCATGATTATTTGTGAAAATATGTGCAGAGGATGATTTCTACTGAGCTAAATAAACACCGTGGTTCGTATGCAGCAAGACGCTGGATTTTGCCTCTGTCATGGTAGGTTAGTATTCAAAGTGAAAACGTGAAGCCCAGTTGTAGATTAAATAATTCTCTGTTAAATAATCATAGATCTTGTTCAAGAGACTCAACCCATCTTAGAAGACTTTATGAGAACTAATGACAACCACTGAGACGACGGAAGCTCTACTCTAGAAAAAACAGCAAATCTCGGAAGAAATTGCATATCCCATATAAGAAAGAATTCATGAAAAAATTACTTGACGATAATTCATACTTCATTATTTCTTGCATCATGTGGTAATTCAGGCCTCACAACACTGTAGTTTTAGAAGTATTGAAGTTTACTTTAATCGATAACATAAAGACCAAACCCACATTATTTGTTTGTTATTCTGATGTATGCTGTTCTGAAATGTTTAATTCTTTCTCTTTGCCTTTATTAACAGCAGAGTTAGCAAGAGTATTTCATCATAATTTAAAATACTATCGGTTGTATTGATTTTACACTGCTTTATTTTCAAGTTCCTAACCCTTTTTCAAGTTTCATTGTGACATAATTGACATATAACATTGTATACGTTTGTGTACCACATAATAATTTGATATATGTATGCTTTGCAAAATTATTACCACAGGAATTTTGGTTAACATCCATAACCTCACATAATTACATTTTTTTCTTGTGATGATAACTTCTAAAATTATTCTCTAGCAAGTTTTAAATACACAATACAGTATTATTAACTATAGTCACCATGCTGTACATTACATCCCCAGAGTTTATTTATCTTATAACTGGAAGTTTGTACATGACTCCCTTCACCCAATTCCCCCACCCTCCACCCTCCAACTCTGGCAGTCACCAATCTAGTCTCTGTTTCTATGAGTTTGTTTGTTTTCTAAGATTCTACATGTAAGTGATACACAATATTTGTCTTTCTCTGTCTTATTTCACTTCGAATAACGCCCTCAGTTTCCATCCATGCTGTCAGAAATGACATGATTTCCTTCTTTATTATGGCTGAAGAATATTCCATTATATATATATTATGTATATAATGTGTATATATATATATATATATATACACCACATTTTCTTTATGCCATTCATCTGTCAGTGGATACTTAGGTTGTTGCTATGTCTTGGTTATTGTAAAGTATGCTGTAATAAACAACTCAGTGGTAACCTCCACCCCCAACAATTCAATTAAAAATGGGCAAAAAGACATGAATAGACATTTTTCCAAAGAAGATATTCAAATGGTCACATAGCTAGCACCTTAAGGCCCTAACAACCTGTGCAGATTATTATCATGCACTGAATTTCATTTCCAAATGTAGAATGGAGGAACAGTCCACTATGCATGACAATTAAAGATACAAGGTCATGCTTTTCCTACTTTAAGAAAGATCAGACCCCCAAAACCGTATTTTCATAGCTGATATTATTGTGAGAATGTAAAAAGCTGAAGGTGGAAAAATACTTGTCTATATATGAATGTGAAGAGCAGCAGTATGTTGTTTGACTCTGCTGGAAGGGTTCAGTACAACTGTACTACTGCTGTCAAATACAAGATACCAGAGAATCATAAAACATCACTGTGTACAGTTATCAAAAGTTTGCCGATTAATGAAAAATTGGCAAATATCAACATTCTGTAGCTCATTCTGTAGCTTTGTGGAAAGGCGGGAATGCCAAAAAACAGCTGCCTGGTTGTTTCTGTGTTATTGTATGAAAAAGTTGGGAGGTGAACCTCCCAACATGGCAACAAATATAACAAATAAATTGCAAATGGTCACAGAGTGCCTTTAAATTCCTCTAGCCTTTAAAGCTATCTAACCCGCTAAGCCCCCAGCTGATAACAGCGCACATTTCATATCCACTGGTGACAAAATGAAAATGTGTACTTGTGGCTATCAGTGTTGATTGATATATTGTTGAAATAGTTGTGTTCCAGCACACTGTACTTCAGAAATATGCTTTATACATGTTGTCTGTGATATCAGTTCTTGTTTTACAATTTCTGCTTCTAGCTCTATGAAAACGTAGCTAAATCTCCACTACATGATATACGACTGGTGTCCTTTTGCTTGAATGAAAGCCTCCAAATATATTTTGTGTGATTTTATATCAGTTTGGACTTCATAATGCAGGCTATGAATAATAATTCATTTTGGTTGAATAAAAAGCATCTAAAGGTGAATAAGGGAATAATTAGAATGATGCATATTAAATATGGTCCCTGGGCACTTCAAATTCCTAAGCTGTCTTGTAGGTCAAAAATAAAGTTTAAAATGGTACACTAAGGTTTGAAAGGTTGTTATCCAGACCTCAAATGTAAGCACATAAAAAGCTTTGAAGCAAAGCAGTTAAACAGGAAGCAGTACCTCCAATAGAAAATGTACAAAATAATAAAGTTAAGGTAATAAAAAATGGTAAAATTCACTAACGATAATATAAAAATTTATTTAAAGAAAAACGATTTCCCTTAAACCGAGTAAGGAAGACTGCTGTCTGGGCTCTATAGAGTCACAAATAGAACGAAACAAAAAAATTTTTAAGTGTTCAGCTAAGTGTCTCTGTCACTTCTAGCTTTATAACAAAAAATATCTTATAAAATGCAATTAAGTTTTCAAAACTAAATCCAAAATTTTAACTATTTTAAATATTTTTAGATTCACTAAATAAATGTATATTGTGTATTGTCTTTTATTTTAGTAGATAATTTTAAATGTATTAGGAGAAAATATTTTTTAAACATAAGAAAATAATTTTACTTTTTTTTGTTTTTCACTTTATAGCATTCATGGTTTTAGTGAAAATATTTCAAATTATAGCATTTTGAATGCAATCACATTTTTTAATCCTTTAGGTCACTCAATATAAAACAAACTGTGAAAACTCAGTTATAACAACACAACTAGGAATTTTACTGCTATAAAGACAAAAATCCATATTTGATTGAATACATGAAAAAATAATTTAGGAATTACTGCCTTTATTTTATTACTCATCTAAACATTGCTAACCTATCCACATATAATGGAAATAATTCCATTTTATTTGCTTTGTTATTTTGTGACTTTTAGTCATATGAAGCCCAGATCTTAACACAATTTTTCATTTTTATTTTTTATTTTTGAAGTTTAGAGAATAGTGGTACATTTTAGGAATTTTTAGCTTAAATTTTAACTTTAAAATATTAGGACATATAGCATATTGCCTCTATTGGTACTCTTGCCCAGGGCCTCACAAATGTTAGAGGCGGGTCTGCAAAAAGACAACAGGTCTGCTTCTAAGAAATGGCAAGATTGTCTGGTAATTTGGAAATATATAATTTGTATTTAAATAAAAGTAATATGAAGAAAACTTTTCAAAACAGTTAAGAAACTACAAGGACATATGACAAAAATATTCAAATTATACTGTCAAACTTTATTTATGAAATTACTACCATCCTTTGTTTTCTGTATATTCCTTTATTTTCTGTATTTTTAGATATTCAACAATTGTCATAAAACATTTTATTAATATGAGAACATAATTTAAATATGCTTCTATTATATTACCAATAGTCACATAAATTTAAGAATTTCAGTTTCCATATCCCTAGTGGCCTTTAATTCAGTTATTTGAGCAAGATAGTTGACACAAAAACAATACTTTAAACAGTGATTACATCAAATGTTATAGCCTCCTTCCATTCATATTAACTGATCATAAAGAGTATTTAAACAAATCGAATGGAGAAATTTCCTTAACTTCATGTTTCCCATTTCTTCTCTCCTCTCCTGTCCTCTGCTCTCCTCTCCTCTCTCACTTTCTTTAATATATACTAGGATGTTTTCAACAAATTGATCACAGCCCCTTTCTTGACTTTCTTAGGATAAAAAAATATATAAAGTATGTCATGTCTTAGTGACAATAGGAATCCAATAAACTAAAAGTACATGGAGAAATAAGATATTAAATTTTGATTTTACAAACTTCTGAGACTTGGAATTATGTAAGATGTTACAAATATATTTTCAAAGACCTTTCTTTAGCTTTAAGATTAGAAAATGTAAAGTTCAAATTTCTCAGAAGCTTTCATTCTTAACCAAAGAGCTTTCAACATCATTCAAAACAAGAGATCAACATAGGCTACCAACCATACAGAATTTAGCTAAAAATTTGCCATACCTATGTAACCACAGGTCTTTTGTGATCAAATATTTTGATATTTTTGCCCATGCTTCCCTTGGACTATTGCTGCACATAATTAAAAATAAGTTGTTAAAGGTAAGAAATGATAGGGGTGACCAGTTAGCTCAGTTGGTTAGAGCATGATGTGGATAACACCAAGGTTGCCGGTTTGATCCCCGCATGGACCACTGTGAGCTGCGCCTCCTTAAAAGATTGAACTATGCCATTGTAGCATGAAAGCAACATGTAACCAATGGCCATGACTGTTCCCCAATAAAATTAATTTAAAAAATTTTAAAGTAAGAAATGATAAAATTGATTATCTAATGATGATTGTGATGATGATGCCTATACTGATATTTAGCATGATAATATGAAGGAAGAAATTAGAGGCGGTGTGGTAACAGCAGTGTATGTATTTGGGTGGGATGATTGACCATTAGTAACCAAAAACCCAATCAAAGCAGATTGGCACAGAATATATGAGCAAGTAATTAATGTTTAGCTTCATGGACTATTAGAACTGAAAAGAAAAGAAATCCTAACCATTTCATTTTATATATAATGCTGGATTGTTTTACCATAACAAAAAGAAGATATATGTGCAATATAGAAATTAAGGGCTGGGCTTGCCGAGTGGCTCAGTTGCTTAAGAGCTTAAGAGTGCGAGCTCTGAGCAACAGGGCCGCCGGTTCGACTCCCACATAGGATGGTGGCTATGCCCACTCACAACTAAGATTGTAACACAGCACCTTGAGCTTAGAGGCCATGAGCTGCCGACTGGCAGCCAGATGGCGACTGGCGCCCTCCACAACTAAGATTAAAGAACAACAACTTGGCTGGGACCCTTCTCAATTCCCCAACACTGTTCCCCTCCTCCAATTCCCCAATTAAGAAAAAAAGAAAGAAAGAAAGAAAGAAAATAAGGGCAACATTGGGAAAATAAAGAAGAAATGAAATTTACATATAATTATATCATCTAAAATTATTATTGGTAATATTTCTATCTAGATTTTTTTTCTTTCTCTATGTGTATACAATTGTTTTGTTAAAAAGGGGCCAAAGGTTGTATATTTACGTATGTATATATCTATCTCTATGCATATAATTATGTTTATATTATTTTGAAACTTGATCTTTAATAAATTTTTGTTGTACACACATTCTTATAACAGATATTTTTACTATTCAGCATTTCAGTTGCAAGGCTGCACTTGCCCTAATATAGATGTTTGTAGCCAGTGGTGATGATTACTGAATAAAGAGGTCTATACAATTTACTTTATGAAGTTTATAGGTCCTTGATACTGAAACCAGAAAAGAACAACATAAACAATAATAAAAAATTATTGGTGAAATTCCCTTATATGATATGTATGCATATGAAGATATTAGTAAATAAAATTGATAATACTTTGAAAATTATGACCTAATAGGGTTTATCCAGAACAGCAAAGAGAGTTCAATATTTAAAAACCTATCACTGTGATTCAGTATATTAACACATGAAGCACAAAAGCCAAATAGTATTTTAATAGAAGAAAGTAAAATTTTTTATAACAATACCACATGTAAGTTAATGCACTTAGTAAACTAGAAACATGAAAATTTCCTTAGACTGATAAAAAGGCTTTTAAAAGATTAGAAGCAGTCTCATAAACACAGGGAGAAGTTCAGATTGGTTCCATTACTGCTATAGTCCATCCTTTTTCTGGATGTCCTATATTAGATAATAACAGAATGAACAAATAAAAATCAGTGTCTCTATGTGTCAGATGTTTGGTATAAAATTAAAGAAAAGCAATAGACATTATTAGAACCAATCGATTGGTTCAGCAGGTGTGCTATATTCAAGATCAACTTAAAACATCAGTATCATTACTTTGTATCAGCAATAACCAACCAACATTTGTAGTAGAAAAAGAAAACCCTTTACAAAAGCAATATAATTTTTAAATCCCCAGGAATTATGTTACCCAAAAGTCTGTAACACTTTTATAGAGAAAACTACATAACCTATTTGAAGTACATAAAAGAAGGCCTGAATAAATGGAAAGATAGACAGTTTTCCTGGATAAAAAGGCATACTACTTTTAAAATGTCAATTATCTCTTTTTTTATTTTATTTTATTGGGGAACAGCCATGGTCATTGGTTACACATTGCTTTCATGCTAAAATGGCATAGTTCGATCTTTTAAGGAGGGCACAGCTCACAGTGGCCCATGCAGGGATCGAACTGGCAACCTTGGTGTTATCAGCACGATGCTCTAACCAACTGAGCTAACCGGTCACCCCAACTATCTAATTTCTTCAAAATTCTTTGTATACCCAGTGATAATCCCAACAGAGTACTTGAATGAACAAAGTAAATTTACCTCAGAATTAAATTATGTGTTTAGCTATTTTTTAGTAAAAAAAGAACAAACAGGAAAATTCACTCTACAGATAGAAAGGTAATTATTGAGCTACACAAATTAAAATAATATTTCATTTAATGAATCATTTAAAGAGAATCATGAGTCAAAAGCATATTTATGCATATGCAGACACTTGATATATAACAGAGTTGGCATCATAAACATTGTAAAAAGCAAACACTGGGCCGGCCGAGTGGCGCGATGGTTAAGAACTGGCTTGGGATGCCAGAGGGCCCCGGTTCGGATCCCACATATGAGGGCCAGTGACACTCTACAGCTAAGATGCTGAACAACAGCTCAACCTGGAGCTGGGCTGCCGTGAGTCGCTAGCGACGGTGTAGGCTGCAGCCCCTGCTACAGTGAGTTGCCACGGGCTACCGAGTGTAGCCAGCAGCCGCAGTCATCGGCCGTCCAGAAGCCGGTGACTGATCTGCCTGACCTGGGAAGAGCGCAATGATGGTGCCAACTTGGGCCAGTGAAGCAATGTCCTCCACAACTAGACTGAAGAACAAAAGGACAGCAACTTGTCTGTTCCCCTTCCCCCAATTCCCCAGAACTCTTTCCATCCCCCCAATTCCCCAATAAAAATCTTAAAAAAATTAAAAAAATAAAAAGCAAACACTACTCAATAAGGATGTTGGAAAACCTGGCTTTCCATTTAGGAACAAAAGGGCATACATTTCTAGGGGGATTAAAAGGACATACATTCTAGTTGGATAAACGTTTCAAATAAGTATTTAAAACAATTAGATGAAAAAATATGAGAACACTTTTATAACCTCATATTAGGAAAGCTTTTTTATATATAACAACACACACACACACACAAATATATTTGAAAAAAATAGACAAAGTGTAGGTCATTATTTTAAATATTTTAAAAACCAGACTTCTAAACTGTAAAGTCATGTGTGAGTTCCCACATCACGCCTCTGCTCAGAACTGCACAGTAAAAGCTAGAATACAATGACCCTTTGGCCCATTATTATATGGCCCCCTGGAAGCTCTCTCACTTTGTCTCCTACTCTTCCCCCTCATACTATCCATTCCAGCCACACTGGCGTCCACATCCTACCCATTCCGATCTCAGTGCCACTGCGCTTCATGTCCTGCCTCCTTCTTCTCTCACACAGCCTGCCCTCTGCCCACATACCCTCATGACTCATTTTCCCTTATCTCTTTGAGATATTTGACTTTCGTGACATTTGTCCTTCATCAATTGTCTTTCTTGGCAACTCTGTTTAAAAATCCCTCTTGGCTATTGTAAAGAATGTCAGAATAAATGTGGGTAAGCAGGTATCTTTTCCAGATACTGATTTCAACCCTTGCTGGTTCCTTTAAATCTCTTCATACTTCCATAAGGAACAAGCAAGGAATGGGGAGAGCAGACTAGCCATGGAGGAAAGTTGTCATTGCTCCAAAGTCGGGAGCAGAAAGGGAAGGAAACCATGTTACTGGATCCCAGCGAGACCTAGTGCCAAGAAGAAGCCACTCAGCTGGAACTGTGGTTGTGGAGGAGGAAGCTAGAATGGTAGCACCAAAGTCAGCTTGGAATCGGAAAGAAATGTCCTGCATCTCTCTAGTCCCACTCTTTGATCACTCCTTGAGTTCATGCCTCTCATGAAGTAAATCCAATGAATATGAGGCTGGGAAGGAAGCCGGCAAGATTCAGCCAACTGAGCTCAGTCTCCCAAGCCACTAAGCAGGGCAGAGGAAGTTACCTGTACAGGTTTGGAATTGGTGATGGAGAACAACTCACACAGGCTACACTCAGCCAATGCAGCAGACTTGACTGCTGTCAGCTGCCAGCATTTCTTGCTGCCCCATCCTTAAAGCAGACCTACATATTTTTCCTCTTCAGTTATCTGGTCATAAAGAATTTTCCATGAAACCATAGTAATGGTTGAGAGTGAGGTAGAAAAGCAGCAGGAATGAGCAGTACCCCAGGTAATGAAGTCTGCAAACATCAGCTTGACAGACAGGAATGCAGATTTGCTGTGGCTGTGGGGAGACGAGTGTCAATACTAACCTAGATCAAAAATAGAACATTGCAGCGCTATAGACGGCTCTCTTTTGCCACCTCCTTGTTTACAACCATCCTCTCATAAAAATAACTGTGCTTGTGTCATGTATCGTAATCATCCACTCACTTTGCTGCATAGTTTTACCACATAAGGAACCACTCTTAAATACTTAAGCTTAATTTTGTGTTTTCTTTTTGTCAAATTGTTATGGTACGGGATCTTTAGTTTAACATGACGTCTTTGAGATATGTCTGTGTTACTGCATGCAGCTCTCTTTATCCATTTTCACTGCTGTACAGATTTCTTGTTAACAATATACAATATTTTTTTCCCACATGACACTTGATTTGAGATTTGGGTTAGCTATAGTTTGGGCTTTATAAATAATATTAAGACCATTCTTTTATATGTGAGGGGCAAACTTAAGCATTGAGCAGTCCAGACCTATAATTTAACAGATCAAGATACTAATTACTTATGTAATAAAGTCAGTTACTTTTTTGATGATTGAACTTTGCTGTGTTTTAGAAGGAAATATTTTTTCATCCAAAACATATTGTCAGTTTTCAACCATTTTTGCCTCCCCTAATTCTCACATCTGTCAGATTTTCCCGTTCCTTTACTCCTCTGTAGGAAGAATATTTTGTTTATTTTCCTTTGATTATATCTTGTAGAATTATCGCAGTCCTTGATAATATAATCAATAATTTATGTCAAAATGATATTTATATTTTCAGGACAATTAAGTAGTTTTTATTTCCTTTCGATTCAAGTAGATACCCTTAATTACCAGCTTTGAGAAAATGCCACATAAACATCCCATAATACATGAGTGATATACAGCAATGTCAGAGGAAAGAACATTGCTTTCTGACCTTCACACAAATTCTCCTGTGCCCCGTTGCCAGAGGGCTGCGAGCCCTTTAAACTTTGTGACCTACTTAGCATGGCTGTAAATGTCATTCTTATTCATAGCAACATTTAATGCTTTCCTGGATTTCGCTAAACTATTTACCACAATGATATATTGCAGAATTGAATTCCACAGTTTGATTGTGTGCTGCATAAAGAATTGTATTGTTCATCAGTCTAAAGTGCAATGCGATTCATTCTCATAGAGAGTCAGCTTGTTTCCATGGGATACGAACAGGAGGAGAAAACACCTTATGTGTTCAGTGAAACATTCATTACTTTTATAACTTTTTCCTTATCATAGTTTACTTTTCTCCATTACTAAGTAAATCACATTAGCATGCCTACCAGACATAATTTTTATATTTATTTTGGCCTTTTTACCTGGCATTAACATTTGGCCTGATTTTAACCTGTCACATTTTACATAATCTTCATTATAAATTGACTACTGACTGAAACTGATGCTCAGAAGAAATCTACAAGCATTGCAAGGAAAAGACATCAGTGGTGTACAGTCAGAAATAAATCAGAATTGAAAATCCAGAATATTTAAGTACAGTTCATATGAATGCTCCATGTTGTCTTTTCTTATATCTGCTAGATAATTGGAAAATACTTTCTTCTACCAGCTTAATTACATTCAAAAATTTCTCATTATAAAATATTTATATATAAACATCACTGAAATAACTTCTTAGATAATATTTCTTTTGTACAGATGTGAGAATCAATGCAAACCTGTTCATGCTAAGTCCGTGTAAATGGCCTCATAGTGAGTGTTCTGTGCAAAAATGTTTACAGTTAGCATTTTTGCTCATGAAAGTGTTTCAAGAGTGCTTTTCTAATACCAACAGGAAATGAACACAATTATTTTAACTACACAGAAATATTGTTTCCAACAGTATTACTCTGAATACTGATTGTAGAACCAATGGTTTATGCACATCCTAAAATACTTTCTATATAAAATGCCAACAGGAAATAATTTTTAAAGGGATTTAAAATAAAAGAAAACAATTTATGAACAGTATCCACAATCATTGACACTCAAAGGAATAAAATGGCTATAAAATTAACTTGAATAATTTTTGCACATAAGTTTAGAGGATATTGAGTTTACTACTTTGTATACAATTGTTTCTTGTGACATTCTTTTCATATATAAGTTCAGACATGCTTGCCTTAATCTTTCTTATCATAGACAATTCTATGGCTATTAAATCTAGAAGGCTGCTAGGCGAACTTTTCATAGCAAACATTGTCTCACAGCTGTGTTCGTGTCTACAGGTGGCAGTGTCTTACTGAGTGGTGTTCATTATTGTTGCATGTTTTTGTGTGCTGTCACTAGAATGTCTGAGCTTGAATCAGAGCAATGAACAAACATTAAATTTCTTATTAAACTTGGCAAGAGTGGAAGTGAAATCAGGGACATGTTAGTCCAAGTTTATGGGGATAATGCCATGAAGAAAATGGCAGTGTACAAGTAGGTTAAACGTTTTCCTGAGGGGAGAGAACACATTACTGATGAACGGCAGCCAGTAATGAGCAGAACTGACAAAAATGTTGCAGAAATTCATCAATTTATGCATCAAAATCATTGACTGACTATGAGAAGCATAGTAGACCAAGTAAACATCGATAGAGGAACGGTTAGGAAAATCTTAATGGAAAATCTTGGCGTTAGAAAGGTGTGTGCAAAAATGGTCGCGAAGAAGCTCACCAATGAACAAAAACAAAGGAGAGTCGAAGTTTGCCAAGACCTTTTGAAAAGGCAAGATGACGTTTTGGGCCATGTTATCACTGGTGATGAAACATGGGTGTACCAATACGACCCTGAAACAAAGCATCAAAGTGCACAATGGAAGTTGCCAATTCTCCACGATCAAAAAAGTTCAGTCAGTCCAAATCAAAAGTCAAAATGATGTTGTTAACCTTTTTTGATATCAGAGGGATTATTCATTATGCATTTGTACCAACTGGACAAACAGTTAACCAAGTTTATTATTTGGAAGTGCTGAAAAGACTGCATGAAAAAGTTAGATGAAAATTACCTGAACTTTTCGCCAACAATTCATGGCTCTTGCATCATGACAATGCACCAGCTCACACGGCACTGTCTGTGAGGGAGTTTTTAGCCAGTAAACAAATAACTGTATTGGAACACCCTCCCTACTCACCTGATCTGGTCCCCAATGACTTCTTTCTTTACCTGAAGATAAAGGAAATATTGAAAGGAAGACATTTTGATGACATTCAGGACATCAAGGGTAATACGATAACAGCTGTGATGGCCATTCCAGAAAAAGAGTTCCAAAATGGCTTTGAAGGGTGGACTGGGCACTGGCATTGGTGCATAGCTTCCCAAGGGGGGTACTTTGAAGGTGACCGTAGTGATATTCAGCAATGAGGTATGTAGCACTTTTTCTAGGATGAGTTTGTGAACTTAATTGTCAGACCTTGTATGCTTTTCATCCATTAAAGAATGTAATTGCTTAAACAAATCAAATGTATGTATATTAATAATCATATCAAGATCTCTAACCCCTCCAGACTACAATGATATAGTAATTTAACAAGGATTGCTTTGTTCCTCTACAAGCCTGTCAGATCTAGGTTTTAATTATCTTCTCACCACCTCTAGGCCTTTTCATATTCAGACGGTATGTAAATTAATGTACTCTCTCATTTTGAAAGAGTTAAGGGATAAGAATATCTCTAGAATATTTCTCTCTTACCTCTTTTAACCACATGTCTGCCTTCTGTAGAATGTACTTCAAAGAGAAAATATAGAAACTTAATTTTGGAAAGTAAGATGCATAGGAAAAAAATCTTTGCTCTCAACAAAAATAAACACTAACAATCCTTAGGGTCATCAAAGTATAAGTACAAAACAAAATTCTGTTTTCATTAAAATAGACTTCTTTGTTCAACAGATATTTAAGCACCTATTATATGTTAGGCACTATTCTAAACTTGGGGCTATAACATTGAACTAAAAAGACAAAGCCCCTGCCTTTGGTTACATTTTACATGCTAGTGGGACAGAATATATAATAAATAATTAACAATATGATGTGTAATATATCAGGTAGTTGTAAGTGCTATAAACAAAAGAACATGGGGTAATGTGAGGGAATGAATGAATGAGAAAATCTAGGGAAATCAGAACAGGCTTTTCTTCTTACATGAAAGTTGAGTAGCAATATGTAATAAGGGAGTAAAATATGGATACCTGTAGGAAGAACATTAGGGATGGTCAATCAAAGCTGATTCCAAGGATGAGAGTCTGATCAATTAAAATGACGGAATCACCATTAACTGAGAAGTGAAAGGCTGGAAGAGAAGAGCATTGGCAAAATCTGGAGTTTGGTTTTGGGCATGTTACTTTTGAAGTGCCTATTACATATCCAAACGGAAATGTCAGGCAGACAGTTTGATATTAGACGAATTCTAGTGAGAGAGCTCTATTGGGTTATAAATTTGGTAGTTATCAACATATAGATAATATTTGAAACCATGAAGCTTAATGTGTTATAGTAATAAGAGACTGGGTGAAGATGGAGAGCTTTCCAGTTGTTGGAGTCAAGAAGAGGAGGAGGATATAGCAATACACACTGAGAAAGCTATCATGTGATCAGAGGAAAGCCACAAAAAAGTGCTGTACTGGAAGCCAAGTGAAGAAAATGTTTGGACTAAGAGAAAGTGACCAATTGTGTCAGATGTTGTTAACTAGTCAAGTACAATAAAGATTGTGAATTGACCATTGAAACACACAAAATGGAGGCCAAGACAGAATGTCACTAAAGCTGTTTTAGTTGTTTTGGTAAAATCTTGATTGGAGTGGGTTCAAGAGTGGACAATAGGAAATAACTGGAGACTGTATAAATAGCTTCTCTTGAGGATTTTAATGTAAAGAGGGGCAAAGAAATGGAGAGGAAGCTATAGAAGGATATGAGGTTGAAGGAGTTTTGTTTGGTGAGGGAGATAGTACAGCCTATCGATGTGCTGTTAACAAAAATCCACAAGACAGGGAAACTCTAGAAAGATGAGGGAAGGAGACATATCTTTGAGTAGGCAAGGGAGAAGAGGACCCATTTCCCAAGTGTAAGGGTTATCCTTGGAGAGCATCAGTAACCATTTTTTGATAGCTATAGGAGGGAAGGGAAAGGATATAGACCCAGATGAAAGTAGATTGGTAGCTGTGGTAGAAAGAGTGGACCCTTTTATCAGTTATATTTTATTTCATCAGGAAATAAGAAAGGCAATGAACTGGAAATAAATAAGGAGAAAGAAATATTCATACTTTGTGAAGAGAGAAGAAGGTATGAAATAGTTATCTAAGAAAGTAGGAGAACCAATGCATTAGGGAAATATGGTATGATTCCATTAGGACTCATGCATTTTCAATGAGATTCTGCTAGCACCTTTATGTTTTTTTCCATTCAGGTCTAGCTGCTTAGGTGCAGATATGAAATAGGCAGAGAATTATATTTAGCTATGGTTGGGGTTTTGTCAGGCAAGTAAAATGAAGAGAGAGGGGACAAGGAAATGGAAAGTGGATGTGAGTGCAACTAGGTTGGGGTAAGGTTGAAAGTGATGATTGAGGGGTTAAGCGATAGGAAAAACTTGAAGGTCAGCTGATTAGTGGTCCCATGCAGTTGAATAATATTAAAGGTGAGTTTACAAGATGGAGGGAATTGGAAATAAAGGGAACAGTGATCAGAGTGGATGCATGGAAATGAGAGATTATGGAGTGAGTATAGATATCAGTTATATCAGGAGAGAGATATCTATGTGGTACCTGGAACAAGAGGTCTTTGTACCAGTGAATCCACTGCTGAACCATGAGCCAACCATTTCCTGGTTCAAATACTAAGATCAAGAAGGCAGTCCAGGGGGTGACCAGTGAGCTCAGTTGGTTAGAGCATCGTGCTGATAACACCAAGGTTGCCGGTTTAATCCCCACATGGGCCACTTTGAGTTGCGCCCTCCCTAAAAGAGTCAACTATGCCATTGTAGCATGAAAGCAATGTGTAGCCAATGACCATGGCTGTTCCCCAATAAAAATTTTTTTAAAAGGCAGAACTCTCTCTCTCTCTCTCTCTCCCTCCCTTTCTTTCTCTCCCTCTCCTGATATAACTGATATATGTACTTACTCCATAATCTCTCATTTCCATGCATCCACTCTGATCACTGCCTCCTTTCTTTCCAATTCCCTCCATCTTGTAAACTGCCCTTAAATATTATCCAACTGCATAGGACCACCAATCAGCTGACCTACAAGTTTTTCCTATCTCTCAGCCTTCAACCATCACTTTCAACCTTGACTTCATAAGACAGTGAAAATCCTCTCTGCTTTTCAATCCTGCCTTCGTTGTCATTTTCTCAGGAAAATTGGAGTAGGGAGAATTGTTAGGCTGAGTGAATTATCATTGTATTTTTGAGTCTTTCAGATTTCATTCTGTCCTGCCTGAACCAATAGCTTGATAGCCAAACCCAGCATTTGCCCTCAGCTAGCATCCTTGGCTCACTGTTATCTGAAGAAGGGCTTTTTTCCCTCTAGAAATAAGCTCATTTAGGCTTCAGTGCCTCCACTACTCTTTGATAGTCCTTTAGAATAATATGGGTTCCATTTTATCGGGATTTATGTGGATGTACTATGGGAGCAAAGATATTCTACATCATTTTACATGCTATACAGAGTGGAATTCATTATCCATGTTTTCAAGTTCTTGATGCATGCCACACTATAATCAGAATCTCAGGATGAGATTCAATGCCCGATTGAAGAAAACCAAAATAATCTTTTCCTTATTCTTCTAAATGATCATGATCACTTTTCTTCCCCTGAACCTCCATAATGTTCAGTCTGTTTGGGGGTAAATATCAGATTCTGCCTTATTATTACCCCTCTTGTGTTATTTCATGTAGAAAATCCTCCTAACAACCTTCCCTCACAATGTGGTCTTCAACGATCCACCTTTGTGGATGCAGAACTGCTCATCACCTCATCCCTTGGGGTATCTGACATAATGTTTTGGCAATAATAATCAGATTTCTAGATTCTTCATTATCATGTTTTTCATCTGAATGCATCCATGTTTGTTTATAGTTCTGTAATCTGGCATCCACAGCTGGAAAAATCCTTCCATGTTCAAGAACCATGCAATCATAGTTCATCTCTTTACCTGGTCACACCAATTTATGATGTCTAACTTTCATAAGTTTGAACTGAGAGAATTTGGTTTGGTTTCATACTGAGCCTCTAGCCAAATAAAACACTTGGGTCATCTTAATGTGGAAAAGAAAGCAGTTGAATCTAGCCATCTCCCTTTCTGTTCTGTCATGAACTAGTTGAACTAGACATCAAGATTTTTATCCTTATTGTGACTTACTTTGTTGCTACAGACCATAATTAGTCTATGGTGTCCTGTTATTATGAATTTTCATCTAATATATTAGGCATTGACTCACATTTTTTAAAAATTGAAAATTTTCTCAAGCATGTTTTCTATGCTTTACTTTGAGACTTCTATCTTTCTCCCTCATTTGTCTCTGTCTCTTTAGCACAAGTAGGCAAGAACAATATTTTAAAATACTATCTGTGTTCATGTTTGTACATCTCATAAAGTATGATTGATTAGAAAGCTTATAGGTCTGCTCTGGTCCTTTTAAAAATTGAAGACTATTAATGTCCCTTTATAAAATATTGTACCAGCAAGCACAATCATTCAGCACATGTGTTCTGTACTCACAGACCAGGGACCAAGTGGGCATAGCTGCTTGCTATGTTATGGCAAGAGGTCAGAAGTCAGTTGTACAATAATAAGTAAATTCATAGGCTAGCCTATCATTATAATATTGTATGGCATATCACTTGAGTCATAGTTATGAGTTTAAGGTGCTTTGTATAGGACTTTGAAATAGGCCTAAATATTTAAATTTAAAATGCCTGCTCATGATAGCATATTACAACTTTGGCTCAAGTGACCAAATGGAAGTACAAATTACATTTTCGGTTTAATGAGCAAAGCAAGATAAATTTGACTAGTTAGAAATTGTTAATAACTAATAATAGTAACTGGTAATTAGACTGTCTCCTTTTCTTTACAAAGAAATGTTTGAGTGTCTCATAAAGTTGCAAGAAACATTTCAAATTTTTCTACTGAGAAATAATAATTTTAGTTTGTTCAGAAGCTTATTTATTAATAAAGTTAAACCAGTATCTAATTAAATAATATGTTCAATGGTTAGCCATTAATATATGTGTGTGTATATATACATATACATATATATTCTTACTATTCTTTCAACATTCTGAATAAGTTAAATTAAAGAATATATTGAAATTTAAAGAGAAACTATGAAATGACTGATACAATTAGCAATGTCTTATCTGTATGAATTTTATTTTTTTGAGATTGGGTAACAGAAATAAAATATAGAAATCAAGGTAAATTATGAAATTAAAATGGTAAACTGACTGCCATTGTCAAACATTATGCCAATTTTATAAATTATGTACATCAAAACAACCCCATATTTTACTGCCTGATTTTGTAATAATAAATTATTATAGATGTGAACTTGTAAGGTGCATTAATAATTTTAAAAATTATTTGTTTTAAACATTGTGGATAAGCATGTAATTTCATTATAATAAAAGAAATTTGAAACTTTCTCCTCTATGTCCCTTCCTCCCTTTGATAAATCTAGACCTTTATAACTTGGTATTTCAAATGTACTTTGTGTATTACAGAAACCATGTTAAGTTATTTCTTATGTGCAGTAATGTCCACATCAAGCTGAGTGCCAAACAAACATTAGCCTTCAATACTTTTTTATGAATAAATGATAAAACCACATTATCCATGTTTATCTTTAACAGTTAATTTTTAAACCATTAACAGTTTTCAATAGGCAATGTGTACATTAATCTGCATTATGAAATTCATGACTTAAGTTATGTTGATTGATATTGTTTTCTCATTGAAACTATTGTTTTCTTGAGGACAGGGGACACGTTAACATTTCAGTCAGATGCAGTTGAAAGGTCATTAATCTAAATGTTACAAGACCAAGACACTAGTTTGAACTTCACAATAGTATGATACTTAGAGAGTTTCTTAACTTCTCTGAGCCTTAGAGTTTTTTAACTATCAAAAGAGAAACATAAAAAAAGAGAGAGACATAATAAAAGAGAGAAACATAAAAAAAAGAGAAACATATGCTGTAGATAATGCAATGATTGAATAAGATAATACATATAAAATAACATATAAAAAAGAGATAGAGAGAGATAGAGAGAAACTTATTTTCTTATTTTTACAAAATTAGAGGGCATCATAATCCTCTAAGTCACAGCTCTAAATTAGTTCCCTAAGTGGAGAAAAGGAAGATTAGGAGGAGGTTGAAAACATGGGAGTGTTTGGTTGTTGCAATATATGGATAATGTTACTGTGTTTATGGGGGTGGGTACTGGGAGGCTTAACTTTCGGCAACCTGCAGGATAGTACCACACAAAAGAATTATCCTCCTCAAAATGCAAATAGCTATACCAATATTGCAAAATGCATTAGCTATAATATTTTTGAAAACCATGTTTTTTCATATTTGAGATAAATAAGTTGAATCACATACCAGTACCTGTATTTCTAAATTCTGGATTCAAAATCAACATTTATCATAAACCAAGTATAGTCCTACTCATATGTTTATGTAATAATAATATATTATTATTAATAAAATATTTTATGAAATCTGACATAACCTACTAAATTATATATGTATATAATGTAAAAGCTTTTATAAACATGTCTTAATTAATTATTGATGGCGTTATGTAGACCTAACTTTATCATTTGAAATATTCCTATTCCATGTTCATCTTTGGCACACCGTAGGAATACTTTAACATCAAAGTAATAAATAGTTCTGGGACAAAATATACTTTATTAGAAATGAAGCTTGGTGCTTTAAAAAATAAACATAATTAAGATTTCCGGTATTATTTTGCCCTAGACAATTGTAAAATTTTCTTTAAAATTAAGAAACAAGACTATTTATTCCCCAATATTATTTGAGGGAACTTTTAAACATAGTGGGTTGAATCCAGTCACTTGTCTTCACACTGGAAGGATATCTTTGCAAATAGAAATTAATCCTTCCTTTCCCCAAATTAAAAAGTACCTTCCAGAGCTAAGTGTTAAAATCAATGTATTGATTACATACCATCAAATTGTTCATCCTCCCTTTGCATTTGGACAGCACAAGAGGTCTCCCAAATCACTTTATGGGGTGGTGTTCAGCTTTTGTGATTCTTCAAATATAAATTGTCTTTAATCCTCCTTCTTGCTATTAATGTGAGTCCTCCCCATGCTATAAGCAAATGAAGATGTGCACATACCATTTTATGAAGCTCCCTATGGTCTGGAGATAATATATTTTGAACATTTGTGGCTGACATTGCTGTCTACTTTCCTAATAAAATTCCTAAAATCCTAATCAAATTTCAATAATAAGACCTTACAGTTTCCACTACTTTTATGAAAAAAAACCACTAGATTAAATTGCTTTCTTCTTGCATTCCAGTAATGGTTTAGGGTTTGTCCTACCAGTTACCTTAGAGACAGATATGGACGTTTTTGATTTGTTTACCTGATATTTAGAAATCTAAATCATTCTCAGTTTGTGTAAATGGGAATCACTGGTTCCAGTTCTCCAGAACCTAGGAGTGGGGTGGGATGGGGAGTGTATTCAATGAGCATCTCTTCCCCACTCTCACTTACTGCCTCAGATCAGTTTATATGACTTTGTGTGTGAATTGCTCTTTCAGGTGGTTTAAATAGTACTTTTCCTAATGCCTTCTTCTACGAGTAGTAAGCACTACTGAAGTCACTTTGGTAATGAAATAGTCTGTGTTTCTCGGATTGTTCCAGAGCACATAAAGCCCTGCTGGCTAGTTATATGAAGAAGGCCACTGGGGCCACACTGGATGAATGGGGAAAAGGGTAGACCCCATATTGTCAAGATACTGCCCTAATGCCATTTTGTGAGGGTAAGAGTTTCAAACGATGACTTATTTTCATCTGTGGTTTAGTACCCTTAAGTCCCTTTGGGGAAGTTGCTTCATCAACCTACTAATTAGCTTCTTCTTATATATTCTTTTGCCCATTACTTCAATTTTGGATTCCTCAGTGGAAATTTCCAATAGTATTGTACACTCTAAGAAAGTGAAAATATTCTAAATCATTGATGTGTATGTTTTTAAAACTACAACATTTCAATTTATATTTGGTAATTGTACAAATAAGTTGAATTGTGTGTATAGAAGAGAAATATACCAAAAGTGATACTAAATGTTTAGGATGGATAGTGTATTGGAAACCACCCCACAGGCTTCCCAATTCTTTTCTACAGGAGCTAACTCACACATTCTCTTTTATGACTTTACCTTTATTGTTGCTATTGTACATTACCAACAACAGCACCTTGCACTTCACCTCTTATGTTTTCTCTAAAATAAAATCAGTAAACACAGTAAAAAGAAACTTCTTGTACAATTCTTTTTTTTTTCCTAGCTGAGCCATCCTGCCACCTGTTGGCAGCTCAGTGGCAGCTCAGCTCGGGCCGGGTATCGAACCGGCAATGATTCTTTTATTAACAATTTTCCAAGGATTTCACAAATGCATACTATTTATTTCTTTAACTATAACTACATATCTCAATATAAAAAAAGACATATGAAAACAGATTATTATTAGAAATCCCTCATAAATATTTTGGTAACAGTATATTAAAAAGGTTTGTTTTTCTGTTATAAAGACGTTTTTAAAGCCTTACTTCAGGGTTTTATGGTTTGAAGATAAGTACATGTTGGTATCTATATAATATCATTATGCTTTGGAAAAGATAAATTTGAAAATTTCTGAAAACTTCTTAAAACATCAGATTTTAAAACCATGAGGATTTTTTTAAAAAATCAAATTTTTGAAAACTTCTTAAAACAGGATTTTTTTAAAAAATCATCTTTTTAGAAGGTCAAAGAATATGTAATGGCAGTTTGAATGTTATGGCCACAACAAAGCAATTAAAAGATGGATAGGCCATCATCATGGTAAGGTTAAATTGTCTAAAAACAAACTCCCCATCATTGGCAGAAATTTATCTTGTTGCTGATTATTAAGATTTTTTTCAGTCAGTAACCAAGTATCTGAAACTTTTTTTTTCAGTTCTCTCTCTTTAGAAGCAAGAGAAGAGCTACAGGGTGGGAATAAAACTGCAAATAATATTTATACCCAGCTCCATCTTATGGGACAGATAATATATAAAGACATACAATTTAAAAAATCATTTCAGTAAAGCATGTTCAATATAGAGAGATATAGGATACGGCAGAGATACTAAAGCCAGCAAGGATGTGAGGGTCATGTGAAACGTGAGAAAAGCTAATCCTGGAAGAAACACCATCTAAGTAGATGTTGGACGAGTGAAAAAACCAGACTGGTATGAACAATCTTATTCTTGCTGTTTGGTGAATAGATGTTAAGCATTGATGTTGGATAAATATATATATATATATATATATATATATATATATATATATATATATATATATATATATATATATATATATNTATATATATACATACATATATATATATATGTATATATATATATGGAGAGAGAGAGAGAGAGAGAGAGAGAGCAGCTGGGTCATAGGTATGCATATGTTCAGTCTTAATACTCGTAGATACTGCCTAACAAATTTCCAACATGTTTGCCCCAGTTTACACTTACATTAACAGTATATGAGAGTGTCACTTGTTCTACAAACTTGTCACCACTTGAAAGGTAAAAGGAACGTAGGGGCTGTTGCAGGTGAAGTTTGGAGGTGACTAGAGTGTCCCAGGCTGAAGGACAGCATGTGTCAAGGCCTAAGGAGAAGGGAAATATGGCTTATTTGGGCAACTGAATATATGATGGTATGTATTTGTGGATGAGCACTGATAGAAAGCGCGACTAGTAGCAAGCAAGTATGAGATCATGAGAAGCTTCGCATGTCACATGAAGGTTTGAAAGTATATTTAGGGTAACAGGAAACCAATAAATATGTACAGCTTCTTTACGTTAATTAAACTTCAAAAAGTAGTTTTTTATAAAAAGGAATGGGAAATTATTGAAAGAACACAATAGCCAAACTTAAGAAGAGCCTAAGAGTCAAAGCTGGAATATTTTGTGCAAAAAAAACCCAAAACCCAAAACAAACTGCATTGGACTTAAACTCATAGAATAAATCTGTAAGTTTTTATGGATATAAATAAATCAAGAGAGAGAGAGAGAGAGAGAGAGAGAGAGAGAGAGAGAGAGAGAGAGAGAGAGAGAGAAGGGAGGGAGGGAGGGAAGAAGGAAGGAAGGAAGGGAGGGAGGGAGGAAGGAAGGGGAAAGAAAGAAACTAGTGCATATCAATAGTGTTAATATCATAAATGACAAAGAAAGACTGAGGAACTGTCAGAGATTGAAGGAAACTAAGGAGACACAGTAACTAAATACAATATAGAAACCGACATTGGATCCTCGAAGCAGAGACAGTCATTGCCTGAAACATAGTGACCGCCATAAATAATTGTGAAATGAGTGAAATAATGCAAGACAATTTACCTAAACCCCACAGTGCTACTTCAGGTGAGGTGTGTCCCAAAAAGCCATAATAAAAGGGACCTACATGTTTCCTAGTCATTTATTTCAGAACAGAAACGCTAAGTCAACATCAAATTTTAAAATATATTAAATCCAAACCTGCTCGTTCTCTTAGAACAAGAAAACTACAAAGAAGAATTGGAAGAGCAGCTTTCATGTTGGAGAAAGGCACTATCATCTTAACAAGTAGGCCTCAAACAAAAACAAACCAGAATGGACGAATAGCGGGAGCAGTGACACATTTAGTCCCCGAGTTAAGATAAATTGGCAAAAAGTCATTGTAATACCTATATTTAAACAATTCATGGAAACAGAGATATTGAGATCTGAAAATCAGTGCAGGTGCCAACCTAAAACACCCACTAGAAAGGAAAGAAACTGCGAATTTTGAAATCTGTTTTGTTAGCATAGCTGGAAAAAGGAAAAGGAAAATAATAAAAAACATGAAGAGGACACTTAGGACCTCAAGTTCAGGCTGCTTATGGAAGTCTGAAGGTATGACTGCGTAGAACTGAGCTGCCCAGTATGTTTTCAACAAGGCTTATGTGGTTACTGAGCACTTGAAATATATCTAGTCCAAATTGAGTCACATTGTAAGTGAAAAATATATACCGTATTTTGAAGAGTTAGTCTGACGGAAAGAACATAACACATCTTATGAAATTTTTGATATTGATTACATATTGGAATAATATTCTGGATATATTGGGCTAATAAAACTAGTAATTAATTTCACACAATTATTTTGCTTTTGGAAATATGACTATGAAAAAATTTTAAATTACTTCTGTGGTACACATTACATTTCTGTTGGATAGCACCGATGAAAACGATGAAAGAGCTCAGTAGGGAAGCAGTGTTTGCAACAACATTGAGCCCTATCAGTAAAACTCTATCATTTCTTTTTCATATTTATTCTTACACTCATACTTTCTTTTAAATTGTCACTAGTACCCCCTTTTCACTTACGAACTGAAATATTCATCAACTATTTAGCAAGCCCTTAATTCCAAGACGTGATGGAGGAACATGAGGAAGCTGTTGCTGAAGGATCTGATTCTGTGGCCTGCCAATCCTTCGGGACATGGGGGACCCTGGCTTCTACAGACAGATCTCATGGGACATTTTTCAATTCACCTTTTTCAGTGTCCAGCATAGAATTATGTTTCAGTGTCTCTTAAAGATTCCATCACTTTGGCTAGACTCACCCAGTTTCTGGGGGGCCATAGGACAAAAAGGCCACAAGGGAAAAAAGAACTTTTCTTAGTGATCTGTACCCCAACTTTCTCCTTTCTGCTCCAGAATCCTAATGAAGACAGAAAACATACCCATCGCAAAGCCTCTCTCTTACTTTTTCTCCATTGAAAACCAGCACAGAGAAAGTCTTGATTAACTAACCATCTTTTGTTGCTTTAAACTTGACACTGCTTGACCCTTCCATGTCAAGGGCCTTAGAAGCAAAAGAGATTTAAACTTAACAATTCATACTTAACATGTCTCATTTGAGTTCTATATTCATTATTTTCAAACGCTTTGGTATCACGACCCCTGTACTCTAAGCAAAATCATTAAGGACCCAAAATAGCTTTTATTAATGTGGATTATAACTACCTATTGTTACCATATTAGAAATTAAAACAGAAATTTAAAAAAAAGTACCAGTCCATTTAAAATGATAATAAACCCATTAAATATATTTATAACATTATGAAAAATGATAACTATATTTTTAAAGAAAAATTATTGAGAAGAATGTCATTGTTTTACATTTTTAAAAATCTCTAAGTCAGGCTTAGTAGAAGACAGCTGGAATGTCATTTCTGCTACTGCATTTAAGCTGGTGCAGTGTATAGTTTGGGCTGATCTGTGTGAATAAAATCTGGCTTCACACAGGCATAGAGTTTGAAAAGGGAGGAATATTTTAATATCTTTTCAGATAATTGTACGTATACTTTTCAACACTACACCCAACTGGGCAAGTGGCAATTTCTTAAAGGTTAGTTGTAATGTGGAATTTGGAACCTTTATCATTGTGTGCTCACCACCCAGATTCAGTTCTCCTTCCATCACCGTATATTTGATCCCTTTTACTTTCTTCTACACAATGCAATATATAAATGATGCATTACAGAAATGTACACTTGAAACCTATATAATTTTACTAACCATTGTCACCCCAATACATTTAATAAGAAAACCAAACTATTAACAATGATCTCTTTGTGTTTTGTTACATTATAAGCTTACATGCTAGATCTTGTGACCTCATAGATGACCTTTTAAAGAGTATTGTGGACTCCATGGACCACATTTAGAGAACTGCTATCCCGGACAGAAATGTAGGCTTAAATAACCTCCTTGGTTCCTTTTGCCCTGAGTGACACCCGTTTTATGCCTAGATTTTCATCATAAAGGACATTTCCCTCAATATAGACATTGACTAGAAAGATCTTCATCAAAAGCAGAATAATTTTATCATATCACTTGTCCTATAAAAATTTTTCTTCTCAGACTAAATCTTTTTTTTTAAGCTATTTATTTCAGAAGATCATCACCATGACATAGATGAAGGGGTGGAGTAAGTTGTCAAGATGATAAATATCAGTGTAAGTAGTCCATAAATAATTACTAAATATGTAAATGTGATTTTATACATTTGTGGTTTTCACTAAATTAATTCCCTATCTCCTGATTATAGATGTTAGGAAGTGAAAATGCTGCCTTAATTAGGTTTCCTGGTATGAAAAATAATGAGTTAAAAATCTAGACATTCACAAAAGAATTTTACGTACTAATGAATTTTAATAAAGTTGACCATATCTTATTTATATATGAGTCCCTTCCCACACCTAGAAATTTGAATTATAGATAGTCTTCTATCAAAATGAGTGAATCCATTAAATGAACTTTAATGACATCACAAATCTCTATTTTATGAATTTATTCATTACCCTTCCTCAGTTCCTATTGTGTGTCTTTAATATTGACATATAAATCTTGCTTTTAACTATTTTACTATTTTATATTATGTAGTAATCCTAACATTTACAAGTTAGCATTCTTTCCCCACATTGTCTAGATGATAGAAGCGTACAGACCCAACATTTTCTTCTATCTGGTCATTGTGCCAGACACAACTCTTAATGAATTTTTTTTCTGAGTTAGCGAAGATTTGTGCAAGGTCCACTCTGACCATGCTATGGGCTAAGCCAAGAGACACAGCTGCTTTGGGCTATCATATTTGAGTTAGTCAACTAACTCTCTCACCAGGCTTTTCTTTTTCATTATTATTAAATTTATTGGAGTGACATTGGTTAATAAAATGATATAGGCTTCAAGTATACAATTTTATAATATATCACCAGTTTATCACATTGTGTGTTCACCACCCAAAGTAAAATCTTCTTCTATCACCATGTATTTGATCCCTTTTACCCTCTTCTACCACCCCCACCCCCACCCTCTGGTAACCACTAAACTGTTATCTGTGTCTATGAGGTTTTGTTTGTTTGTGTTTGTTGCTTTCACTTTTATATCTCACATATGAGTGAAATATGATTCTCAATTTTTTCTGTCTGATTTATGTCGCTTAGCATGATAATATCAAGATCCATTCATGTTGTTGAAAATGGCAGTATTCCATTTTTCTTATGGCCAAGTAATATTCCATTGTGTGTGTGTGTGTGTGTGTGTGTGTGTGTGTGTGTGTGTATCACACCTTCTTTATCCAGTCATCTATCAAAAGACACTTCAGTTGTTTCCATGTCCTGGCCACCATGAATAATGCTGCAATGAACATAGGACTACATATGTCTTTACGGATAAATGTTTTCAGATTTTAATTGTAGCTGACTTCCTTTGGCATTTTTCCATAAAGAGAGAATGTGCTGGTCTTGCTGACCTGACTCTCCAATCAAGTTGACAGTTGTGTTTTTCATTGTAAGTGAATAGATTGCCATTCCAGTTTACTCTGAAATATCCTGGGAGTTGCTTAGCACGGGCCAACATCCCTAAATTTAATCAACAAAAAAGCATTGACAACACTGAGTTTCTAGACCTGGATCATGATAACTGCATTAAGGAATTTCCACTGGGTGAGAGCCCTTAGCAGCCAGTTAGTTTCCTTTTAATATACTTACATGTAAGAATGCCATTCGTCACTTTTCACATATCTTTGGGATAATATCCATATGTGAGATACAGGAGATGGCTTGAGTTTAATCTTATGTAGAAAATCATTGTTTCCTTATAAGGACAGTGCTTTACTTTAGATAAAGCCACTTTGAATAGGCTTATGTATGTATCTTCAATAGAACCAAAAAGCAAACTTAATTGCTATTCCCAAGGAAGAATTTCCAAAAAACTCATACTCGATGCATTATGATTTTTTTAAGCTTTGTTTTTCTTCCTGTATTTTTGCACTTGGCTGGTTTGAGGTAAATTTTAAAATTTTGTTTTGAGAAATAAACCTGCAGTAATTATTTGTGCTGACACAAAATAAAGTCAGGTTTTTCAGAAATGGGCATAATCCATGAGGTAAACAGAATCAGATAATGTTTTCCTTGTCAAACCATCACCACTAAAGACTGACTATAAACACTAGACAGCACTTAACAGCACACAAATACTTACAATAAATATTGTGACATATTTCCCTTAATACAGCTTATGACAGATAAGGAGAGCAAATATTACTTCCATTCTAGAGGTAAAGAAACAGGCCCAGAGTGGTTTCATGACTTGCCCAAGTTCACACAGCCAGTAAGATCCAGGTTGAACTGTGTCTATGTGTGTGAAGGAAGAAACCACAGATCAACAATGGAAATGCATTATAAATTGCTGCTACATTGTAGTGTGTTAAACTAACGTGTAATCAAATTTTACTGTACAAACAGATTTTTTTTAATGAAGAAGGTGAATCATCACTAGAATACTTGCATTTTTCTTGTTTTGCTGAACACGTGGCAATTTTGCACACTGTTTTATCTAGGTCTCCCAGAATTTGCTCCAACAAAGTGGGGATGTTTTGTTGCTTCATCAGAATACATACATTAAGGCACAGTCCAATGTTTTGGAAGCATAAAGCATGCAACTTTCCAAACATTACTAGGTGTTGGTAATAATACTACAGGTTCTTCCTCCTTCTGCCCCACACACTAGTAGGAATTCAGATTAACTCCTTTTCACATGACTTCCATCAAAACAGGAAAAAAAATGATACATTTATAATGCATACACTGTGTTATCAAATATATTTCTGACTGGAACAAATGTCTGCTTTGACAAGCATCATGAGAAACCAAATCCTTTCATTACAATATTATATGAGTGATGAGTAAAATAATTTCCTACAGACCAGCTCCTGGCGTCATATATTTCGAACCTTGTTTCTCTTCCCCTATCCACAAATCTTCAATGCTAAGTTCCTTAGATCATGTTGTTATCACAGTCATACCTCTTGTCCTCCACATCCCTGTCACAATACTGGGTCAGACAGAATGGTGAACTATAGGGGTTTTCCTGGAAGCCATTGCTAGAAATAACTTTTCTTGGACATAGTGAAAATCACATAAATATACCCCAATAAATCCAAAGTAAATATTTCCCAACTCACCTCCTTAGTCAAATCCCAAAAAATGTCTTTGGCCACACCAGTGGCACCTGACAGAAGGAAAATGTGACAGAAGGCATGCTGCACTGGAAAGAAACAGTGATGTATAAACTAATCTTAATTTGCAAATTTTTCAAAACACAATCGTGCGGACACACTGCTCGAGGCCCTTAAAAAAGCCACCAGGGATTAGATAGCATAAATAGGTAACTACAATATTGCCACAGGGATGAAAGACAGTTCGGGGAATATAATACAATATAATAATGTTGTAAATATTTTGTAGGGTGTCAGATGGTCACATGTCTTACTAGGGAGACCGCATCATGGATGGGGAAGAGGCTTGATCACTGCACTGTACACCTGAAGCTGATGTTGTATATAATATTGTATGTCAACTGTAAGTATATATATATATATATATATATATATATATATATATATATATATATATATAGAGAGAGAGAGAGAGAGTCATGGGACGTGGAGTATAGTGTGGGAGTGGAGTCAAGGGAATTGTAATAGATAAGCATGATATCGGGGGTGAGAGCCAGTAGATGGGGGAGGGGGGTTGTTTCTGTGCGAAGGGTGAAAAGGATAACTATTGCATTGTTCTGTACATCTGAAACTAACAATAAAAAAAAAGAAAAAGCCACCAGCAAGCACAGGACCTTGAAGCTAGAGCTTCCTTACCTTCATGGAGAATCTGCCTTTGTCAGATGCCCATATCTGTTCTTCCTGTACTGTTGATGTGTAATGCGACCATGACTGTATCTTTCAGAGTCAATCTTATAGTCTCCCTTGACCTAAAAGTTTCTTTATACCAATCTATTGGCTCCTCAAGTCCACAGAATCCAGTAATTAAGTAATCACAGAGTTTAAGATACATGTACTCAGGTGACCTAAGCTCCAGAGATCCCTCTCAAGCTAAGGCTATATCAGTCATCCTTGATTCCTGAAACGTATTGAATAGTAATTATTTTCCATTCCAAATGTGTTTCCTTCAGTCCGAAGTATCTACTGCATGTCACATTTTACAAGTTCAAGGGTTGGTGAAAATCTATTCCTCTAATTCAGAAGAGCCGAAAGGTTGCCTAATTTTTTACCAGACTCTCTCACCAATAATTCGACCAAACTGCCAGAAATACCTCTTAGTAGCCAGAGGCCAGCATAAGAATGGATTAAAACACTGAGAAATTCACATCTACTGCCCCAGACATACTAACTGCTAATGTGTATGTAGGTCTGTTTTTGTGTGCATGTGTGTGGTTTCTTAAATATGTATTATGTTCACATATTAAGAAATAGAGAAAGAGTACATTAAAGTGAAAATAACCTTGTACTGGTAACTGCTGATAGTGAAAGTGTATTGGTAGCTATAGCCACATATCTTGAAATATTTTTTCAAATAGTTGGGTCCATGGGAACTAAACATTTTGATGTCCTTACCTTAGACAAGTAAACCAATAAGAAATAAGACCCGACTTCTGATGCAGTAACAGTGAAGGAAATAGCCCTGGGAAGATCAATTCCAGTGGCAGAAGATCATTCTAGAAGGGTTGAGTCTTGTTCATTGATTAGGAATAATACAGCATCTAATCTGCTTGTTTGGATTATGCTTTTAGACTTGCACAAGATTTCAGAAAATGTTACCAAAGTGGGAGCTCTAAGTAGACAAGCCAAGGAGAAAGAGAACAGCATATCCACAGCACCCCCAATAAATAGATATTTTGCCAGACCCTGAGATTTAGTAATCAGTGTTCATGACCCATAGAGATGGACTAAGGATGATCAGGATACACTGCAGTTCTCCTCCTTTCCCTCCTACACATGTCTAACAACCTCTCCATCATATCACTATAGATTTATTCCTGTCACAAAACTAAATCAAGCATCACTCCTCCATGTAAAAATATGAGATGCAACACTTACCTTTTGACTTAGAACAAGTTGGAGTAGAGCTTGTGTTTATCCTCTTCTGATGACTAAGTTACATTTTATCTCTCTGTGGTCTCTGCAGCAGGGTGGTCACACTTCTTATGTGGAAGCTCAGGGCTCCAAGGTGAAATTGTCAGAAACTAGCATAAAGAGACAAAATTGCCTATTAATATTTTGGTCTTTCCCCAGTGTCCCGGGATGAACTAACTGCCGTAGCCAAGAAACCTAGAAATCCAAGCTCTTAGGGAAATACTTAGACTTGTTTCTATGATAACAATCTAATCCTCTACATTAAACCCAGAGGTCACGGCCACTTAGTCAGAATACTCAAAGATACTTATAGGTTAAGGGAAAATTGAGGGGCATACAGAAAAGGTAGTCATGTGAACAGAGGGGATTGTGTTTCTTGTTAGGTTAGCTAAATTGTTACATAACAAATCATTACAAAACTAGTGGCTTGCTAAAATAATTTATAATTATCTCTTACAATATTGTTTGTCAAGAATTTAGAAAGGGTATGGTGAGATGACTTTCCTGCTCCATGTAACATTGACACAGGCAATCCATGGTACTTAGCTAGTGGTCGGACTGGTCTGGAGAATCCAAGATGGCTTTACTTACATGCCTACCAACTTGTCAGGGAACCACTGAAAAGCTGGGATCAGCTGTGTCTCTCTCCCTATCAATGTTGTTTCTGCACGAGTTCCCACCAACAAGATAGCTGGATTTCTTACTTAGCAGTTCTGGGCTCCAAGACAACAGAAGTGGTCATTGCTAGTCCTCCAGAAGGTTAGGTCTGTGTTAGGGACTGAAAATTTGTATTCCCTCCAAATTTCTATGTTGAAGTCCCAATCCCCAATGTCATGGTATTTGGAAGGGAGGCCTTGAAGAGGAAATTAAGGTTAGATTAGGTCATAAGGTGGGGCCCTTATGACAGAATTCATACACTTAAAAATGAGGATGAGCTTTTCCTCTCTTCTCTGTGTGAGAATACAGTGAGAAGGTGACTGTCTACAAAGCAGGAAGGGGAGTCCCCTCCCTAAGAACTGACCCTGCCGACACCTTGATCTTTGGACTTCCCAGACTTCAGAATTGTGAGACATAAATGTTTGTTGTGTAAGCCATCCAGTGGACAGTATTTTGTTATAGCAACCAAACTGAGTAAGACAGCCTGTAATTGGGCATAATATTACTTCTTCCATATTCTATTGGTCAAAGCAGTAACAGGCCAGCCAGGTTTAAGGAAAGGAAATATAGACTTGACCTCTCCTTAGAAAAGGCAACAAACAACTGTGTCCGTCTTGAATTTACCACACCTCTCTTTGGTAAAGATTGCTCAAGCCCTAAAGTTAGCCCTAGCGCTTGGAGTCACGACGTCAGAACCCTTCACAAAGCCAGAATTCCTGAGGATGGCTCTCTCACCAAAGACTTCAGAGCTCCAGCACTGGTTATAAAAGCCACTCCAGCTACACATGAACTGCACCACACCCAAATAAGTTGGTCCTTGCACAACATGGGCTTAAACTGCACAGGTCCACTTATACGTGGATTTTTTTTCAATAAATCCTGTAAATGTATTTTCTCTTCCTTATGATTTTCTTAATAACGTTTTCTTTTCTCTAGTTTACTTTATTGTCAGGATACTGTATATAATACATATACAAAATATGTGGTAACTGAGTTTTTATGTTATTAGGAAGGCTTTTGGTCAAGAGCAGGCTAGTAGTAGTTAAGTGATTGGGAGTCAAAAGTTATACTCGGGTTTTTGACTGTGTGGGATGGGGTGGGGTCAGCTCTCCTAACCCCCACATTGTTCAAGGGTCAACTTCTACCTATAAACAACAGCAGTGTTCCAGTTGTTCTGAGGGGAGTTGAACCTTGATGTGGGGGAGTGATTAATTATGCAGCTTTTGCCTGGGAATCTTTGGAGGCAATGTTTCAATCTTCTCATTTTTAAAACTATGTGGGGAAACCTGGACAGGATCCAGAGATGATCAACTGAAAAGATTCAAGGATAGGATTTATTTCTCTGAACAAAAATGAAGGCGTTCAGGCTATTGAGCCACAACAAAGGAAGCTATCCAAGCTTAATAGATGTCTTCAAGTGTGTGAGAGGATATCCTCAGAAGGAAATTAAGCAGTTGTTCCACTTAGAAAGTGTGGAAGCAAGAGGAAATGACATATCAAAATAGATTAAACAGCAGGGCGGTCCGTTAGCTCAGTTGGTTAAAGCGTAGTGCTCATAATACCAAGGTTGCCGGTTCAATCTCCACACCCTCCACGACTAGATTGAAACTACTTGACTTGGAGCTGATGGGTCCTGGAAAAACACGCTGTTCCCCAATAAATAAATAAATCTTAAAAAAAATAAAAAGCTAAAACAGGGTAGGATCTTTCTGTCTACCAGAGAATTAAAGAGCTTGAAACCAGATGTTTTAAAAGTAAAAGAGGCATTACTGGTTTTTGGAGTTAGTGTATTATTACTGAACTCTACTGCTCTAAATTTATGAGAAAAATAAACTAAATAGCAGGCTGAAAGAGGAGGGAGGAAAATACATACAAATGCGATGTGGTCCCTGATGTTAGGTTGCTGATAGTCTATTTGGGAAGACAGTAAATGTGTGTTCAATGAATAATTAAAGGTAACAGAGAAAACTCATAAACATATATGAGCCCTCTGAGAAGAGCTGCCCAGAATGGGTTGCCCCCGGCTCAGATTTATTTTCCCCCTATGGAATATTCATTCTGTCTTCTTTGTGGGTTCTTCAAAGGCTTCCCTTGCCTTTAATTGTAGGAAGAGTTATGGAAAGGGGAAAAAGGGAGCTTTCTCTTGAATTCATTGCAAATGTTCTCCTTAATTTACGGGACTGCAAAACACCCATGAGTGAAACAAGAACTGCAGGGGACAGGGGCTGTCAGTCATTATAGCAGCTGTGAAAAGAATCAGTAAGAAGAAACAGGGATAGAAATAGCCAATAGGTATTCCTCCTCCCAACCTGCTGAGTTGGTCTCATCTTCAAAATGAAGAAGCCCCAGACCTCTCCTCATTCCATACCAGTCTCTTTTTCTCACTCTTAACACACCCTAGCTTATATCCTGTTTCTAAGTTTTTAAATCATAGAAGTATCCACCTACTTTCCCCCTTAGCCCCCCCCCCCTTTACAGGATACACTGAAACCACCAGGCAAACACCTGTGCTAGGGGACACATAACTTTTTTAGAGGCAGAAAAGACAACAAGCCTCTTCTTTCCTTTTAAATTCTGTTTCCACTATCAAGCTTCCAGAGGTGTGTAAGGGGGTAGGGGGGGTGGGAGCAGAGATTCTGAACATAACCAGATTTCCCACAGAAACAGCAAGAGCTACAAGTTATTTTGTGGTTTCTGGTTCAAAGTGCTTTTTATATATTTTAGATTGTGAACCATAATAAAATTGCCAATATTTTAAGTTCCCAAAAGTTGAATCATGGCCGTTTTCATATGGTTTAACCTAAAAATATTATATGATGCTTGAATCCTTATATTAACTCTCAGAAGAGGATATTATTGACTTTTTATGCATAACATGGTTAATGAAGGCCCTGAGAGTTCAGATAACCTGCTGAACTATCACACAGGTTGTAAGAGAAGGAGCTATTATAGTATATTAACAGAATTTTATTCAATTCCAAAACCCCATCGACTATCCATTATTCCTTGTGTCCTGTCAATATCCATTGATATTTTACATCAAGTATGTTTTCTTTTGCGTAGTTTTGGAAGTCTTCCTCCTATCTTAAGCATAATTTCTGCACTATTTTTTTTCCCCATCAATACATCTCTCCTTGTTTATTGAGTTTGTAATAAAGGAGGTATTGAGGGGAAGGAAGCATTAAAGTCAGAACCCATATTAGACACTGGGGAGAGAAAAATTAAATCAACAAGGGGAAAGTAGGAGAGTCAGAGGGAGCCTTGCCCACCTTTCAACATCAAATCAAGAAATCTGGGGGAAAGTAAAAGAGAGAGGAGACAGACATTTTCTTCAATCCATCCTCCTCTCCCACAGCTGGGAGATATGATGCTACTGAGTGAGCCGTTCAGAGCACGTGCTTCTCCCACCCTACGCACAGATGTCGCTCCCACACCCTCCTGGAGAGTGGCCAGGGTTGGCCTTAGCCAACAGAAATGAAGGGACTTGGGGGAGGGTCCAAGAGTAAGGAAGGGTCAGCAGGGACCTCCAATACTGATTCTCCTCTGGCTGGCGGTGGGCAGAAAGGAGACACAGCTCAAATACTGAGCAGTCAGAAAAAGAAGAAGATGGCGAGAAACAGGAAGAGGGAGTCCTGCCAGCTGGAGGCCGGGTGACCCTGTCCCAGATCCACACCTGTACCCCGGTGGAATGGTTCGTGGGTATTGAAGAAGGTGGTGAAAAATCCAAAGGGAAAAGCACCAACACCAAATGAGAAGTGAAAGCCCCCACTATCACCAAACGGCTGGAATCCCCCTCTGCTCTCTGGAGCTGGTTGTTGGCCCTGGGGTCTGGGTGGAGTTTTCAATCTGGGATCCTGGGGCTTCTGGCTCCTTCGCCCATAAAGGGGGACAACCTTTTCTCTGCTGATCCCAGCTTTACACACTGGGCACTCTTGCCGCTCTGGCCGTGTCTGCAACCACTGATGAAGACAGGGCCAACAGTACAGGTGGCCACACACACTGACCACAGCTTCCCGAGCAGTCTCCAGACATAGATTACATTTGAAGGTTGAGCCCGCCCCGCCCCGCTCGCGATTTGGCCCTTCGGAGCCCGGTCCTCCTCCTCCGCGGCTGCCATGGCCTGTTCTGTTTCGACCCCACATACCCCTTAGTCCTCGCAAGCACATATATCTCTGCACGACTTTTTAACGAGAGAATCTTACTGGAGTTACTTACTACACATTTAGATTCTCAACAGTCTTTGTGAATGTGGCCTTCTGAAGTCAGACGGTCCCTTATACAAGGAAGTATGGGGATCTTGTGAAATGAGTCCAAACAATACTCAAGTCAATGACAGATAGACAATATATTGGCTGCAGATATTGAAAACTTGTATTTCTGCCTGATCTGGGTTATATCATTATATAATACAGATGCATCCTGTCTGCTGGGACTCAGAGCAAGTTATCAGTTCATTTGGTCAAAACAGTGCCTGTAGGTGGCTGGGCTCTGGGATTCAGAAAGAGGGGAGAGCGATCCAAACTACAGGCAACAGAAACAGACTTCAAAGAGATCCGAGAGCAGGCAATGAACAGGGGCCCACACAATTATATCTAGCTCTTAATATAAAAGAACATGTGATTGGCGTTGGTGCTGGTAAGGGAGCTGTTCTAACTGTAGGCAGTATGCAGAAGTCCAGTTAGATGTAATTTCATTTGGATAGGGCAATGTCCTTTTCATCTTTCAATCCCGAACACAATGGCTTGTTCATAATGGGTGCTTAATACATGGATGATGAATTGAATTGGTTTCTAGGCAGCAAACTGTTCATGACAGCAGAGGCTAAAAATTAACTACCCTGTACCTACATTTTAAGTTCCAGAGGCTTGGCAAGCTATGAGAGAGAAGAGAAAAGAATTAGGAACTGAGTGCCAACCAGTTCATGTACGTGAACCTTGCTCCACATGCCTCTTAATTGAATGAAAATGTCATGAGAACAAAGAAATAGAAAATCCAGTTTCTGGCTGTTATAACTGGGTTTCAGTTTAAGTTACCATGCTGGCTAAAGAGAAAGGTTTGTAGTGTCAGCCCTCACTCAGAAGGAATGACTTGGGCCGGCCGAGTGGCGCGTTGGTTAAGAGCTGGCTTGGGATGCCAGAGGGCCCTGGTTTGGATCCCACATATGAGGGCCAGTGACACTGCCCTCTACAGCTAAGATGCTGAACAACAGCTCAACCTGGAGCTGGGCTGCCGTGAGTCGCTGGCATCAGCATAGGCTGCAGCCCCTGTGGCAGTGGGTTGCCATGGGCTACTGGGTGTAGCCAGCAGCCACCGTGAGCGGCCAGCAGCTGCTGTGAGCGGCCGTCCAGAAGCCGGCGACTGATCTGCCTCGCCCGGGAAGAGCGCAATGATGGTGCCAACTTGGGCCAGTGAAGCAACGTCCTCCACAACTGGACTGAAGAGCAAAAGGACAGCAACTTGTCTGTTCCCCTTCCCCCAATTCCCCAGCGCTGTTCCCATCTCCCAATTCCCCCCCAAAAAAAAATCTAAAAAAAAAGGAATGACTTACTTATTTTGATAATTCAGCATTTAAAATTATTCCTTTAAGGGCAAGACCTTGATTTTAGTCATGCTTTAAGGCCAAGTTATGGTTCTTAAAAATGTTGCCTGGGCAGAGAGGTAAACCAGATCTGGTAAAAGCTTTGAAGCTTGACTTGAAGAAAAGAGTTTTATGCAAATAAAATCTATATCTGAAAACATCAAAAAACAAAACTCAAACAAAAAAAACCGAGCAAGACGACTCGATTATTTTAGGGAGTTTTCTTTTCCTTCTTATGACATAAACCATAGTTTCAAAGAAAAGTTTCTAATTTATATCTGGTTTCATATATATATGCCTCACATATGTGATAGATTTTCATGAAATAAACATGGTTTGGTAAATGAAGGCAGGTTTTTTTTCCAGAACCAAATATACATTCCTGCATTCTCTAGATGTCCTATTGGTAGAAGAGACAGAAACCAATAGTTTCTACTACCAAGGCTGTCATCTAGTGCTAGAACAAACTCAGACATGACAACAGGGGAAAAGAATGCAAGACTGATAATTTGACAATCTCAATATCTCATATAATACAGATTCAATTTATCTCTATAGTTATTTTTCTTAAGAGAGTAATTCTTCTCATTTAAGCTGTGCCCCATCTTTCATCTCGACATAAAGGCAGAGCAAAGAATAGGAAGTCACAAAATTTCAGTGAACAAAAGTCACCTCTTTTCAGGATTTTGCCCGGTTTGAAAAGGCTGTTAAAGAAAGTGTGTCCCAAAATTACTGGTTGTATGGACAGCTGTGTTCCTACAGAGGAAATTTTACCATTCTCTTCCTTGGCAACAATTTCGTTTCAGCCTTTTAGGATGAGAAGTAATCCTGTTATTCTGGTAGCTGAGATGAGCCCATGAACCCATTTCCAGTCTCTCCTTTATGCACTGTGATGAATTCTACACAGGACAAGAAAAATCAAATAAACTCCCAGGTATCCTGATGTAGCCCATGGTGTGTGTGTGTGTGTGTGTGTGTGTGTGTGTGTGTGTGTGTGTGTGCATCTTTGTGTGTGCTTCAATTGTGATAAGAACTTACCCATTCTTTCTCATGCTTAAAATTCACTTTCGTTTGCCTTTCATTTCAATTTACTGGAATTCAAATTTTTTAGATAATCTCCAGACACATCAAAATTAAAGCATTGAAAGCACAGACCAGTGTAAATTACCTAGAATAAGAGACAGCCACTGGATCCTCTTTAGCTAAATAAATATACAAGCTATTAAAATACAGAAGCTATTAGAGCAAATCGAATGAAATGTTTACTTGTTGAGAAAAAAATAAAACACTTATTGCATGAGAAAGTCATTGCCGAGAAAGCAGTATATAAATATGTATTAAAAGAATTTGTTTTTCACCTTTACATAAGCATATTTAAAAGTATTTTGTATTAAGTATAAATGGGTAGTGTGCCTGCCATTTAAGGTAGGAATTCCAATATGATTTGCCTTTTATAAGTAAATTTCTTTCTCTGTAGCAAAATTGTCTAAATTGATTTAGGTTCTTCAAAGTATATATTGTATTACATTTTATTTCAGTCAATTCTACACCAAAGAGTGAATATCTAAGACATGAAAGATCAGTGCATTTACAATATAACAATTGAATACTGAAAGAGCCATGTCCTAATATTGAAAGGTCAAATTACAGAAAAGGCTAGAAAAATGTGAGTAATGTGTCTATGGTTCACTGTCAAGGCCAGTGAAACTCTGGGTGAAATTTTACCTGTCATTTCACAATAAACTTCTTTGGCATATAATTAAGTGCCTGCTGCCGACAAGAGTTTTCAAATGAGAGAAAATCATTTTAAACAATACATAAATTTAAGAAGAATGTTAAGCAATAAAAACTACCAGAGTAGTGTGTGTGTGTGTGTGTGTGTGTGTGTGTGGAGAGAGAGAGAGAGAGAGAGAGAGAGAGAGAGAGAGAGAGAGAGAGAGAAAGAGAGAGAGATTAAGTTTTTCATTCAAGATCAGGTAAATCTCTCCAGCTATACAATTTTATGTGTTTCGTCAGGAGAAACCAGTTTTGTACTTCTATTTCTACAGAATAACAAAGCAGTAAAATATAAATATACGCAAATACGTAAATTACTGAAGAGAGGAAATTAACCTCTGCAGATGTTATCTCTCAACACTTCATATTCATCCCTTATTTATTTATGTTTGGAGATTATTCAACATGACTGAAAGCTACTTAATCAACTATAAATATTAGTAGGAAGGCCTCTCAATTGCATCCGAGTATATAACATATGTGGTCGACATGATGCTGTGATCCCCAGATTGGTCCGGAAGGAAAAATGTGATGAGAAACTTCTGGGAAAGAAGTCAGCAGGCAGCTTCCAGCTGTCAGCTCCTTCTGGTTATGCCTCATCTGCAGAGAATGGCCTTACCTGAGGTATACCCTTCTGAGGGCAGCTTTCATCTGGTGGCTGAGTCAGGCACGGGTATAAAGACGTGGTTATTTTGACCCCAAACAGGACACTATGATAAGCAAGTGTTCTAACGCTCCCCACCAGGTTAGCCAAGTCTTTTGGGCCTGCATCTCGGTTTGGCTTCTTCGGCCTGATCCTCCTTCCTTGAGCTCCCTGAACAGATGTGACTCCTAATAAATATCTTGTGCCACAAACTCTGTCACATCTGCGTCTGGAAAACTCAATCAGCAACAGTTGGCACCAGGAGTGATCGGAGAAGACAGGCGATAAGACGGTGTTTTAGAGCTAGATCATGACCACCCATCTTGCTATGAAGACTCCTGCTGACCATGGTAAGCTCTTGGCACAAGGTGGCTGTTAAATTGTTAAAACGTTCACTGGTGGTGAATTAGGAGGGTGTACTAGTGGAAGGAATGCCCTAGCCAAGGCAGTGTACCGTATTTTGCCGTGTATAATATGTACACATGTTTTTCGCCTAAACTTTTAGGGAAAAAATAGTTTGCTTTAATTTTTTAATTCAAATTTTGATTTGGTTACATTCAGGTATTTGTTTTTTGTGTTATAAAGGAATTTTAGCATTTATTTTTAACATATTATGGTACAAGGAATTTTATGTAACAAATAATAACAAAACACAAGAACAGACACAAGGTACCAGAAATTATATGTACTGGTAACAAATTTAAGATATTTACAGGTCATAGAAGTCCAGGAACTCTTCATCGTTGCAAGTTCGTCATAAATTTAACAAAACCAATTATTATAATCCAGGTATTATTTTGCATATGTATATCGTTATTGATTTCTAGAGTTACACTTCTAACTCATATGCATAAATAATAGAATTTAAAACATTTATATAGATATGGAATGAGTGCTACTCATGTATAATGCACATCCTTATGTTTCCCTCACAAATTTGGGCAAAAAAGTGCACATTATACACAGCAAAATACAGTACTAGGTGTGTGAGAATTATGGAGAAAATATTAGATAAAAGGATAAAGGAGCACAGAAAATGTGCTCTACATGAATAGTCATTAGGGAAATAAAAATGAAAATCACAATGAGGTACCACTTCACATCCAGTAGGGTAGCTATAATTAAAAAGATAGGCAAAAATAAGTGTTGACAGGGATGTGGAGAAATTGGAACCCTCATACTTTGCTGGTGGAGATGTATAATGGCCCAGTATCTTTGGAAAACAGTTCCTCAAAGATTTAGCCATAGAGTTACTATCTTACCCTGAAATTCCACTCCTAGGTATATACCTAAAGAAATGAAACAATATATCTACACAAAAACTTGTATGGGAATGTTCATAGCACCATTATTCATAATAGCCAAAAGTAGAACTAAATGTCCAACAGCTGATGAATGGATAAACAAAATGTAATGTGTTCATACAATTGAATATTATTTGAGAACAAAAAGAAATGAAGTATTGATACCTGCCACCACATGGATGAACCTTGAAAATGTTATGCTAAGTGAAAGAATCCAGTCACAAAACCTGCACATTATATGTAGTCATTTATATCAAATATCCAGAATAGGCAAATTTATAGCGATAGAAATTTAATTAATGGTTGCTTATGGATACGGGTGACAAGTAGGGGGTTGGGGTGACAGCTAATGGGTATGGGTTTCTTTCAGGGGGACAAAAACATTATAATGTTAGATCATGGTCATGGTTGCATAACACTGTGAATCTACTAAACAATATCAAATGTAGGCTTTAAATGGGTGAATTATATGGTATGTGAATTATATCACAGTAAAGTTCGTAAAAGATTAAATCCACCTGACCTGGGAATGCAGGGGTTTTCCTCATGAAAAAAAAAAGAAAGAAAGAAAGATCATGGGATTAAATGGCTATAGCTAGATGCCATGGTTGCACTACAAAATGATATCAAGCAATTGAGGGAGAGCAGCAGACACTGGAAAGCCAGGTGTGAAAGAAAGTCTATGAACTTCTTTGGTAGCTTATAAAGAAGCAAGAGATGTCTAGCACACAGAAGCCTTGGAAAGGCACATAAGCTCCAGAGACAGGAGATAAATCCTACAAATATTTAGGTCCAGCCACATCCTTAAGATTTTTGGAGTCGTCCAGTCAGGGCATGCTGGGAGATGCCCTCCAAAGTCAAAGACAAGTGGGCCTCTACAGGTTGTAAATGAAGCATAGTTCACACTTTGGAATACTGCTCCCAGCCCAAAATTGTGCGGCATGAAAGGCTGCCAGCTCTGACCAGGAACCAGGGAATAATAGGGCTCTGTATCAGTTCCATGCTGCCGTGCAAGCAGCCTTTCTGCTGAGGCCATAACATTTGGCAAACACTATCATGTTGGAAATATCAATAATGGGAAAAGATGCTGGGTGGAAACTGTGGCAAGCCCTAGTAAGAGAATCACAACACAGGCTCCTGGGATTCTGGAACAAAGCCTTGCCATTGGCAACAAATAATTATATTCCTTTTGAACAACAACTTCGGGTGTGCTACTGGCCCCTGATGGAGATGGAATGATCGCCCATAGGGAACCAAGTGACCATATGGCCAGAACTGTTCATCATGAGCTACAGCCCCTGAAAGTCACCAAATCATAAGGTTGGATAAATCCAGCAAAAATGCAATGTAAGGTGGCAGTGGGACAACCAGGATTGAGCATGAATGAAGTAGTGGCCACAGGTAAGCTGCATGGCAGGTAGCACAGCCCCTCATGAGAGCCATCACTGTCAGTACCACTCTCTCAGTTCGCTCCTATGGCTCCATGGGAAAATGCCATACTTCCAGCTGAGGAGGAGAAAAGAGCCCAAGACTGTTTTACACATGGATGGTTTAATATGTGGGTACAAGCTGAAAAGCGGACAGTAGTTGAATTATAGCCGCACATAGCAATGACCTTGACAGACGGTGGTAAAGAAAAATCCTCCCAACGAACAGAACTGAAGGCAGCTCACCTGGTCGTCATTTTTGTGTGGAATGAGGAGTATGCCAAGTTTAAAATATATACAGAATCATGGACGGTGGCACACAGTCTGGCCAACTTGTTAGGGGCCTGAGAGGAGAAAGATTGGAAAGTTAGGAAGAGGCAGCTGTGGGGTGGAGGCATGTGGGTGGGCTTGAAGTGCGCATAGTAGGTCTTTGTAGCCCATGTGAACACTCAACAGTCATCACCTGCCGCGGTGGAGGCACTGAACAGCAAAGATGGAGGTTGGGGTTATGCATTTTCCTAACGACGTGGACCCCCACTGCCCAAGAATGATCTTGCTACTGTAACCAATGATTGGTTGATTCAGTGGCAACAAAAAGACAGTTACCATCCTTAATATGATCTTATTCCTCAGGGAACACAACTGACCGCTTGGGGGGGCACGTTGACTACACTGGGCCCCTTCTAGCCTAGAAAAACCCGTGGCTTGTTTTCATAGGAATAAACTTTATTCCGGATATGAGTTTGCCTTTAGGCTTGCAGGGCCTCGGCCAGCACCATTGTCCAAGGGTTTTCTCAGTGTTTGATCTCCTGGTAGGCGTGAGTCCATATAACGTAGTGGCCGACCGGTAGTTTCTTTACAGCAAAGGTGATGTAGGCATGGGCCCTTGATTATGGGAATCCACTGATCATATCACATATTTTATGACTCAGAATCTGTAGGCCCGATAGTATTGGAACAACTTGCAGAATGAACAGCCAAAGCACCAGCTCAGAAGTGTCAAGGGGGGAAAATTGTCCTCTACACTTCAAGGTTCTTCTAGCTGCTCTAATAATTACATTAACGTGAGACAGATTAGCAGGAGAAAACAAATTAAAGTTTAATAACAGGCATACCTCCTGTATACATGGGAGAGACCCAGGAAAACTGAGGAACTTGCCAAAATGGCAAAGCCATCACCTTAAATACCATCTTCTGCTTAAAGACAAAAGAAGATGCTGAGGGTGGAAAGTCAAGTAAACAAGGGTGAGATTGTTATGTAGATTTAAATCCTTGCCTTCCCGAATGATAACAGTTTCTAGAAATTCAGAGTCACTCTCTTCTTCCTGGCGCAGAGGGTGAGACACTTTTACAAATGGCATCAGCTGCATAGAACTTCCTCATCAGAGGTCACAGTCTCCCCAGAATAGCCCTCATCTCTTACTAAGCAAATTAGGAATATAAAGGCCCAGCCACTACAATTTAACATGACACATTCTGAAAGGCATTACTCACACCAGAGTGCCTGCATCGAAGTTCATTTGCATCCTCTCCTCTTCTCTGATAAACATCCGTCCACAAACTCCATCTTCAACAACTGCTCCTGGAGAATTCAACCTGCGACAACAAATTTCATAGCAATTTTGATTCAGATTCGGACATACTTGCAGTAATAATGCAAACCATTACATTCCCTTCAATTGGTGAAATACTCTCCTATAATATGAAAACGTCATTATTACTTAGTCTAAATAAACTTTGAAAGGCATTTTTAATAATTACAATAGTACCAAAGCTAAACATTTCAATTTTCACATTTTTACTGTCTTCAAGATACCAGGAAAGACACTGAAAGTTGTTCGGTAACAAGATAATATAACAAAAATATCTAAACTACGTTGACCAATCAAGTTAATAGAAGTAGCTTTGGTACAGAAGAATTTATGTTTGAGTTTTTGTACTGTTTTTATTGTTTTCTACATCTTTGAATTGAATACTTAAAAATGTTTCAAACTCACTTGCATGATTCAAACAGAAAGACTGACATTTTAGTTTGTTGGCTCCATTTTTTTTTCTATCTTACTGATCTGAATTCTTGGAAATATTTCAAATCCATTGACCACGTGAAAAATAACAGTTAAGTGTTAAGACGGGATTGAAATGGTGGCACGAAATCTTCTATTTTTGAGGTTTGGGTGTCTGGTATAATTCAAATTAGTAAATGTAATTTAGCTTGGGGCTTTTTGAAAGTTTTCTTTTCTTTCTTAGCCTCTTAATGATTCTGCTTCCTATACATTTGCTACATAGTTTCAAATGTTTCTATTTACTTAGGACCCAGTGCTAACAAGCCCTTTGTCTTGGGAGAGGTTTTGCATATGTATGGGATCCACTCCTGGCTCCAACTTAAATCTACATAACATATGCAAAGGTTGCAGTAACCAGCTTTACCGCAACTTCCTTATCCCCAACTACAGGAAAATATAAAACTTGAGACCAAACAAAGACTCCATGCAGTATTTTCTAGCAAACTCTGTCCAGCCGACCCTTCTCTTAGTTTAATAAATCTTCTATATTTCTACCTGACTTTGTGAATTCTTTCACAGCTCATTTTATGAGCGAGCAGACAAAACTGTAAGTTAATATAGTTAGGTGTTAAGTAGGCCTGTTACCGGCCAACGGAGCAGCACCCCCACCACTGAGAAACTTAAGTTTTCTTTTCCTATAGAAATGTTAAGTATAGAAATGTTAAGTTTCCTCCCTAGTGTCTTAGTTTCTTAGCCCCTGGCTTTGATGACTCTTCTCAGCAGTCTGTGAGTCCTAGGCTAAAGATCGCTCCTAGACTGAATCCTAGAATTCTCCGATCCCCCTGCTTCTTGATTGCTTTGTAAATCAGTTTCTGACTCCTAAACAATAGAAGTCTCCTACCCCTGCTCCAGATAACTACTTGAAAGCCTGTGACTTCCTAATATCCCCCAGGCCAGTAAGCTAAATGCCAAACCCATTCTGGGCCCAGACAACTGACACCACCTGAGTGACGGGCTGAATGGCCACAGGCTTCATGAGAGCTAACAGATTTATTAATTAAAATCTATTTTTCCTTATTCAGGGGCCTTGGGGATACAGATGATACCCTAGCAAGATTGCCAGTCACAACCAAAGAAGCCAGCGTGGTCTTCCAGGTGGATCTTGAGACCCCTTCCTCTCATCTGAGATCAGCTAGGGTGAGAGTTCCGTGAAGAATCCCCCAATAGGCAGGGACAGTTCTACACCCCTGCCCAGCAGGAAGCAGATACAGAAGAAGAGACCTCCTGTCCCTCAGCTTGCCATAGAGATTTTATGGGGATCTTGTCTCTCAAAGGGAAAACTAGACAGGCAGTTAGAGGCAGGCATTGGGTCTCTGCATTCCTGCACGTCCTACAGAGTGCGACCGCCAAGGAGACATCCCCTCTCCATCCAAAACTCCCCTTTGTATTGTACCTGCGGGAAAACAAATGGACACAAAATACCTGACTGGTATTTTGGATTAGACCAGTCACTCACACCTGTGCAGTACCTCTTGTCAATCACAGGTGCCAATCAACTGGTCCCACGCCCTTAGGGGAACAGCCCATTCCAGAGAAAGGGGATAAAAACTCCAAGTCCTGGGAAGTCCACCCTTTTTTTCCCCCGTTTTGGACGCCCTGCTCTTTGGACCCCTTCTTCCTTTTTGAGTCTTTTGAGCCTCACCTTTGCCCGTGGCCCGCTCCAAACTCTTTGGAATGTAATTTCTCTTCTAATAATGGGCCCTTGAGCCATTCTCTACTGCTCGGGGCTACTTCTACTTCTTTGAAATGTACTATCTCTTCGAATAAACTACTTTTTCAGTACTTTACTCCAGTATCTTGTTCAATTCTTTGCTCCAGTTGCCAAGGACCTGGACTTTGCGCCAAGAAGGGCCCACTCTCTGACAACAGGCCTGACTATTTTCGGAGGTAAGACAAAGTTAATACTGGTGTTTAAATTTTCCCTATTCCTTTTCTTACCAGAGTTCATCATGCACACCCTTTAAAGGATGCTTTGGCAAATGAAAAGCACAGATGACCTGTCCCACAGCACGTGCCTAATAGCTGCATCTGGATCTGATGTTATTTTCCTGGATGCATTAGCATTCGGCTGTGTGATAAATATCAACTGCCTGGGATTTCTAAGCTTGATAAACTTGCTTGGGTGATTTTTCACCTCTAGTCTTCAGCTCTTTATCATGTTCTTATGGCACTTAAGTCAGAATGCTTCCTCTAAGTAAGATTTTATGATAAAGAAGGGGATGTTTCATTGTATCACAGCTTGCAGTTTCAACTTTTCTGCATGAGTGAGAATGATAATTTGGAAATAATCCACAAACAACTAGACCGTTTTTCAGAATCAGAAACGGTGGTGGCATAATAACCACACATTTGTATTAATGACCTGATATTAAGCTTGCAAAGTCAATCATTTACTATTGTTAATATAAAAATAAAATAGCTTGCTTTTATATTGCACATTACATATAACAAAATGCTTCTCTATACATCATATCAATTGATCCTCAGCAATAACACGTGATCATGTTTGGGCCATTTTAGTATCTGTTTTCTACAAGGTGATACGGGGCCCCAGAGAAACTAATTTAAACAGGGAAAGTTTAATACAAATAACTATTAAGCTATGATAAAAGGATCATTATAAGATGTAAGAGAACTTTATACAGTAACCTAGGGCTGGGGAGAGTGCTCAAGGAGATATATACATACTTGGAAGGGGACTTCCTTCCCAAGGCAGGCATATGAACTTCATTGGAGAAGGTGCCAGCTCATGTCATGGCAAAAATGTTTGCTGGTTTCTCTGGGCCAGAGCTGGCTCCATAGTCACTGCGCAAGCAGCCAAGCAACATCTGGTGGATGGGTGCATGGGTGTGCAGAGGAGGGTGGGGCATCAGGGCTGAAGGGAAGCCTGGAGCATGTGATGTGACTGTTGCTAGGGCCGCGAGAGGTGAGCACCAGTCAGGGCCAGAGCTGTGACTTCACCAAAGAGACCACACATTTTTGGCCCATGGCAGAATACCACCCCGGATGTTCTCAAATACACACCTCTGATCAATGCCACAGCAGCTGGACCCAATAGAAGGTCTTTCTTCCTGCAATGTTACTACGGTGACCTCTAGTGAGAAAGCCTACCATTGTGTTCACTGTAAAGGAGAAATGGTTAAAGAATTCAGTCCATTATTGCAGAGTAGGTATTGAAGGATGAATTTGGAGCTCAGAAGCAATAAATGAATAAAGTCATGATATCAGGTGAGGCAGCTCTCTGTGTCGGAGGGCAATTCTTGGAGGTGGACTTGGGTGCCTCTATAACACTTTCAGCCCCTGGGAAAAATAGAACTTCAGTTCTGAAGGGAGAATCTGAGTGGCTTACCACAGTAGTCATTACAAACATTTATACATCAGTGCTAAGAAACTGTCTGAATTGTTCAATGTGTATATCCCTTTTACTAAGATATATTCATAGGCCTTAAATCACTGCCCTCAGTAATGTTTGCTCAAGCCTCCTTTTATTCATTGGAGTCACCATTAAAATCTATGGCCTGAACATGGACTGTATTAAACTTTAACAATAATAATAATTATCAAGCCAAATATTCTTTGCCCTGGCAGTCCTTATCTTGCATAATAAACTTCCACAAACATTTCCTTCCTTAAAATTATCCTTCCTATAGTAAGCTTGGTATAGCTGCTGTGTGGTTTTACACCATCATTTTCAACTGACTGGCATGAATGGCAGTTAGCCAAATATCATCATGAAGATATTTTCAAGATGCTTGTGATCAATAATCTTTTTTTCACGAACTGAAAAAGCAATCACCGCCTATTCCTTGTGCAGTGGAAGTACCCTGTTTCATCTACTTTTCAGATTAAGGAGACAATTTTCAGGAAAAAAAAAGTGATTTATTTCAGAATTTGAAGAGGATAAATTAGAGCTATTTTTCTTATATACTAATGCAATTTCCACTACATAATGCTGCCTCCCACTGGTTCTATAATAAAGATAATTACCTGTTTTCACTCCTGGAACTCTTCTGCAGTCACCCAGAGGAGTAAGGATGCTTTTTACACAGGAAACATGGAGCTACCTAAATGAATTTAAAAAAAAATCATGGTGCTAAGCCTTATGTTTTGCTTCTGTTCTGAATATCTTTTGGTGTAGGTAGATATATGAGATCTGATAGTTGAGATTGTGAACTCATCCTAGAAAAAGTGTTACACACCTCATTGCTGAATATCACTACGGTCACCTTTGAAGTACTCCCCTTGGGAAGCTATGCACCAACACCAGCGCCTAGTCCACTCTTCAAAGCAATTTTGGAACTCTTTTTCTGGAATGGCCATCAGAGTTATCATCGTATTACCCTTGATGTCCTGAATATCATCAAAATATCTTCCTTTCAATATTTCCTTTATCTTCAGGTAAAAAAAGAAGTCATTGGGGGCCAGATCAGGTGAGTAGGGAGGGTGTTCCAAGCCAGTTATTTGTTTACTGGCTAAAAACTCTCTCACAGACAGTGCCATGTGAACTGGTGCATTGTTGTGATGCAACAGCCATGAATTGTTGTTGAAAATCTCAGGTCGTCTAACTTTTTCATGCAGCCTTTTCAGCACTTCCAAATAGTACATTCGGTTAACTGTTTGTCCAGTTGGTACAAATTTATAATGAACAATCCCTCTGGTATCAAAAAAGGTTAGCAACATCGTTGCAACAAGTTTGCGAACTTAATTGTCAGACTTTCGTGTATAGCATATTTATCTCTCTTTGTATAATTACTCTTTGGCTGAAATCCTTAATGTTTCTATACCACTTGAAGAAAGAATCCATATATCTAGGCATAATAATACTTTTTTTGAAAGATTCTTTTTGGTTAGGGCAACATTTCCAATTTTAGCTCCTTAAGACACACTTCATTTCAGTGCTGGTAGGCCCTGAATACGCTCACCCCTTTAGGCCTCTACACAAATTATTGCTTTTGTTTGGGATGACTTTCCCCACCTGAAATATCTATACACATATTCAATGATCAACTTCATTTAGTATGTCCTTCACAAAGCCTGTGCCAATCCCCTCTTTCTTACTCCTTATGTCCCATTGCTCCCACTGCGTTTGAAAACCATTTCGGTTACAGCATTTTTCATGCCTTTTTGTATACTCGGCTGTCTCCTCCACTAATTTCTAACCTCTTTGAACACATGGTAGAACCTATTCTATTGTCCAGATTGCCTCTATCGAGCCAGGCACACACAGCTGTGGTGTTGGTATTGACTTCCATTACTCTTCACTAGAAGATTGCGCTTGGCTAATTGGAGCCATCACACCTGAAGACACGAGGAGGTTAGAGTCCCCCTTCCATCAGCTCTAGAAAATGACTTGATATACAGACATACCTCATTTTATTGTGCTCCACAAGTATTGTGTTTTACAAACTGAAAGCAAAACCTCCACCAGCAAAAAGACTACGACTCACTTTATTGCGATACTTGCTTTATTACAATGGTCTGGCACCTGTAATATCTCCAAGGTATGCCTGTGATAGCATACCCACTCCACCCCTTGTCTGTAGGCTAGATAACTCCTATGGTGCCACTCATAGTCCTCATGGGATCAAGCTGAGGCTAACCTTCTCCTGAAAACATGCCCTTGCCTAGTTTCTTTATCTGGCACATTCTGCTTCCCTGTCTCCCTTACAATTGTTCTCCTGAGATCACTCCCTCAGTAAGGCATCTTGTTGAAGGATCTCCATTCATATTGTGAAGAGACACAGGGATTTTTATCTGCAAATATTTGTATACCCCAGACCTAATGTAGTGCTTTTAAATATTTTAAGAAATGTTTGCTTAGCAGAAGGAATTGAGTAATTAAATTGAATATATTTGATTACTTGGGTCTTTCCTGCTTCATTGCCATGCTGCCTGGCTTCTCTCTCTCAATTCCTGGGCCTGAGAAAATGGTGATGCCTCAGTGGGCTCCTGGCAAAGGGCAGGAATCACTGAGAGATGTAACAGACGAGAGGTCCTTGGTTTCCAGTGGCAGTGGCAGTTCCAATATGATACAGATGAACACAATAGCAATTAGGAAGAGAAGTAGTAACATTGATTGACCTAGTAGTACAGTTGATTAATTCGGTACCCAGGAAGAGAGATTTAAGGACTGAAATGCAAGCAACTGCAAGCAGAAGGACACTGATAAATTACCACAATTAACATTTCTGATAGCCTAAAGCAACTAGCACAGCATGATAAAATGTGCAACATAGAAGGTACAACAGGTGAAGATACAGACCTCAGTTGAAGATTGAGATCTCAATCTAGATAAAGACTCTCTAATGCCTTCTGGATAAGGCAGCACCAACATCCTGTTAAGAAACAAACAAACAAAAAGGAATTAGTTCAAGCTTTACACCAGATATATACTGTATAATTTTTTGCACTTAATTATGACTAACTTTACTAGTTAGCAGTATACCTGTGTATACACATAGACATACACGCGCGTACACACACACACATCGGGGATTCTCTCAACCAACCTTTTAACAACTTCATTTTCAAATAAACATGGCAAGGATCGCCATTTGGCATTGTTAGGGAGATATAGTTAAAACAGATGAACCCAAGTACATATAGTATTCAATATCCTGGTGTTAGATAGGATAGACTAGAAATTACATCTGCTGACAAAAAGTCACCCGACTGTTACATTGACTGTCTCCACCTCTACTTTTTATTTCTTGGTTTATGTTTCCTCTGCTTGTACTGGATTCTTTGTCTGCTGTCTAGTCATCATCCGCCACAGGTCAATCTTACTGCTTTTAAGTCATAGCCAAGGCCAAGTCACCTGATGAGCTACCTATGGAGTTCTGAAGCTATTCTTTCAAAAAGAAAAACCATGAGGTTCTTTTTAATCACACACACACACACACACACACACACACAACTGATTTCAAATAAATATATTTATAAGTAAGGAGGCAGTTCATCACTTGGAAGAATAAGTATGGATAGTACAGAAGTCATTACTGTGTTTTGCTAAGTGTTTCTATACTTTCAGGTACATGTTAGGATTACATTCCCCTGACACTAATTAAGTTTGTCATAGATACACGGATTTATCTGTCCAATAAAATGTGAAATGGAAATGAAATATGTCTCTCCTGGGGCAAATTTAAGAGGCAATGAGTGATTTGCTAAATTCTCTTTCTTTATTAAGACTATCATGGAAGAAATTGTTTAGAAGGTACCTTCGGTTGTCTGGTCAAGATGGTAGAGTAGGCAAATGCTGTGCTCACCTCTTCTCAGGATGACATCAAAATTACAACTAAACCACAGAAAAACTGTTATTGAGAATCCTCTGAAGTCTAGCTGACCCAAAGCCCTACAACTAAGGACATACAGAAGAAGCCACCTTGAAACTGGTAGGAGGGGCAGAGACGTGGAACAAGCTGATCCCACACCCACCTGTGACCATTAAAAATCAAGAGGGATATCTTCACTGCAGAGGCCCTGCCCTGAGGAGCGAGGGGTCCCAGGCCCTCCCTAGCCCAGGGTTTCAGTGCCGGGGAGAAAAGTACCCATAACTTCTGGTTGTGAAAACCAACAGAGATTATGACTGACTGAGACACAGGGCGGCTGCACTCCCAGGTGCTTCTCTTAAAGGGACCACACACGAACTTACTTGCTGACAAACTCACTCTCTCTGAGCTCCAGTCCTGGGGCAGCCGCTCAAAAGGTGCCAGGGATATATGGGAAGAAAATGAATTGTCTGGCTTCACAGTGAGGGCTGCAGGGGCAGCTTTCTCCCAGAGGAGCTGACATAAGCCATTGTTTCTTTGTTGAGCCCTCCCCCTCCCAATGTGCAGATTCATGCAGATGCCATATCTGAGTCTCCATTACTTTTTATCTGCCCCGCTCTAGTGATTCCTTGAGACCCCACCCAACTTTCAGGCCCGCCCAAGCTGCTTCCGGTGGCTTTTCTGTATAAATGGTCTGCCTTGGTTCATGCTGAAGACTTTCCTAAAATCTCACAAAGGTTCACAAAACCCAAACAAGCAGCATCTGGCTTCAGCATGTCTTGTACCTCTGGCTGAGCAGCCCTAAGCTGGCAGTAGCAACAACCAGCCTTGGTTCACGGCTTGGCCCCTCAAGGCACCTCCAAGCACAGTATGGGTGGCCATCTCTGGATTGCATTGTGGTTCATGCCAGGTGGCCCTGGGCAGGTCACAGACTGTGGCTGAACTTGGCCTGCAGTGGGTCCCCTCCCAGGAGGCCCCGGAGATAGCCTGCACAGTGGCCAGCTTCAGACTGGGCAGTAGCATCACCTGGCCACCTCCAAGAATGACATGCCCAAAGGGCAGACTGGGAAGGTACCAGAGCCCTGATAAAGCAAATCCTGCTCCATAGGGTCACCCCTGCACCACAGCTCCTCCACTGTAGTCACAGACAGTTCTCACAACCAATCAGCCTGAGGGTCAATCCCTCCCACTGACATGCAAACAGAAATCAAGTCTCAACTTCAACAGGAGGGCACACACAACCCACACAAGGGGCACACCTGGAGCACCTGGCTCTGATGACTAGGGAGACTACACCACTGTGTTGCCATAGGACAGCTACTACATAAGGCCGCTTTTCTAAGACCAGGACATATAGCAGCTCTACATAGAAACAAACAAAGGGAAGCAGCTAAAATGGGGAGATAAAGAAACATTTCCCAAATAAAAGAACAGAATAAAGCTTAAGAAAAAGAACTAAACAAAACAGAGACAAGCAATCTACCAGACACAGAGTTCCAAACACTGGCTATAAGGATGCTCAATGATCTCAGGGAGAACTTCCACAAAGAGATAGGAAACATAAAAATGGAGATAGAAAACATAAAAAAGTACCAGTCAGAAATAAAGACTACAGGGCTGGCCGAGTGGCTCAGTTGGTTAAGAGCGCGAGCTCTGAGCAATAGGGTCACTGGTTCAATTCCCACATGGGCCAGTGAGCTGTGCCCAAGCCAAGCTGTCACTGAGCTGGTGAGAGTGCATGCTCTTAGCAGCAAGGCTGCTGATTCAACTTCCATATGAGATGGCGGGCTGTGCCCCCCTCAGCCCCCCCCACCCCGCAACTAAGATTGGACACGGCACCTTGAGCTAAGCAGCCGTGAGCTGCCCATTGGGCAGCCAATGGCTCAGTGTGCAACAAGGTTGCCGGTTCGACTCCCACATGAGATAATGGACTATGCATCTGTGCAACTAGATTAAAAGTGGCAACTGGACTTAGAGCTGACCTGCGCCCTCCACAACTAAGATTGAAGGACAACAACTTGACTTGGAGCTGATGGGTCCTGGAAAAACACAATGCTCCCCTTCCCCAATTCCCCAAAAAGAAAAAAAAATTTTTTAAAGGAAGAAAGACTACAGTAACTGAAATGAAGAATACGTTGGAGGGAATCAACAGTAGATTAAATTGAATCAGCAATTTAGAAGATAAGGTAGCAGAAAACACCCAATCAAAACAGCAGAAAGAAAAAAGAATCCAAAAAAGTGAGAAGAGGTTAAGGGGCCTCCAGGACAACATCAAGCATACCAACATTCGCATCATAGGGGTACCAGAAAGAGAAGAGAGAGCACATGTAATTAAAAACCTATTTGAAGAAACACTGATGGAAAACTTCCTTAACTTGGCGAAGAAAACAGCCATACAAGCCCAGGAAGTGCAGAGAGTCCCAAACAAGATGAATCCAAACAGGCCCGCACTAAGACCCATCATAATTAAAATGCCAAAGATTGAAGACAAAAAGAGAATCTTAAAAGCAGCAAGAGAAAAGTGACCTACAAAGGAGCTCCAGTAAGACTATAAGCTGATTTCTCAACAGAAACTTTGCAGGCCAGAAGGGAGTGGCACAACTTATTCAATGTGATAAAAAGCAAGGACCTACAATCAGATTACTCTACCCAGCAAGGCTATCATTTAGAATCGAAGGAGAGATAAAGAGCTTCCCAGACAAGGAAAAGCTAAAAGAGTTCCTCACCACCAAACCAGTATTACAAGGAATGTTAGAGGGACTTCTTTAAGACAAAAAAATAAAATTAAAATTAAAATAAAAACATATGAATAATAAAATGGCAATAACTACATATCTATCAACAATTACTTTAAATGTAAATAGATTAAATACTCCAATCAAAAGATACGGTGTCTGGGGTCGGTTGAGTGGCGCGATGGTTAAGAGCTGGCTTGGGACGCCAGAGGGCCCCGGTTCGGATCCCACATATGAGGGCCAGTGACACTGCCCTCTACAGCTAAGATGCTGAACAACAGCTCAACCTGGAGCTGGGCTGCTGTGAGTCGCTGGCGACGGTGTGGGCTGCAGCCCCTGTGGCAGTGGGTTGCCATGGGCTACCGTATGTAGCTAGCAGCCAGCGTGAGCAGCCAGCAGCCGCTGTGAGCGGCTGTCCAGAAGCCGGTGACTGATCTGCCTCGCCCGGGAAGAGTGCAAGGATGGTGCCAACTTGGGCCAGTGAAGCAACGTCCTCCACAACTAGACTGAAGACCAAAACAACAGCAACTTGTCTGTTCCCCTTCCCCAATTCCCCAGCGCTGTTCCCATCCCCCCAATTCTCCAATAAAAATCTTAAAAAAAAAAAGATAAGGTGTCTGAATGGATAAGAAAACAAGACCCTTACATATGCTGCCTACACGAGACTCACTTCAGATTGAAAGACACATACAGACTGAAAGTAAATGGATGGGAAAAAGATATTTCACGGAAATGGAAACAAAACAAAACAAAACAATAAGCTGTGGTAGCAATACTTAAACCAGACAAAATAGACATTAAAATAAAGGCTATAACAAGAGATAAAAAAGGACCCAGTGATCCCACTTCTGGGTATTTATTTGAGGAAACCCAAAATGCTACTTAAAGGAGACGTGTGCATCCATATTTTCATTACAACATTGTTTGTTTACAATGGCCAAGATGTAGAGGCAGCCTGGGTGTTCACTGATGGACGAATGAATAAAGAGGAGGTGGTACATATATACAATGGAGTTTGGCTCAGCCAGGGAAGGGAATGTGTTATTCCCATCTGCAGTGGCATGGATGGACCTGGATAGTATTGTGCTGAGTGGAGTGTCAGACACCGAAAGACAGATGCAATGTGATTTTGCTTATATGTGGAATCTAAAGAACAATATAAACAAACAAGCAAAAAAACCCCCAAAAAACTCATAGATACAAAGACCACTTTGATAGTTGTCAGACAGGAGGGGGGTTGGGAATGGGTGAAAAAGGGAAAGGATTAAGAAGTACAAATTGGTTGTTACAAAGTAGTCATGAGGATGTAGGGTATAGCATAAGGAATGTAATCAATAATATTGTAACTATGCATGGAGTCAGATGGGTACTAGATTTATTGGGGTGATAGATGGGAGGGGGGTTGGGGGGAGGGTAAAAAAGATGAAGGGCTTATGAAGTATAAATTTGTAGTTACAAAATAGTCATGGGAGTGTAAAATAAAGCACAGGGAATATAGTCAATGCTATGTAATAACTATGTATAGTGCCAGGTGGGTACTAGGCTAGTCAGGGGGATCACTTCTTAAATTGTATAAATGTCTAACCACTATGCTGTACACCTGAAATTAATATAAAATAATACTGAATGTCAACTGTAATTGATAAACTAAAAAAGGGGGGGGGAAGGTGAAAGGGAATAAGAAGTTCAAATTTTAAAGTATAAAATAAGCCATGGGGATGTAATGTACAGCATGGGGAATATAGTTAATATTGTGACAGCATAGTACAGTGTCAGATGGTTGCTGGACTTATGGTGATCACTTCTTTAAGTATATAAATGTTGAATAACAATTATATATATATATATCTGAAACTAATATAAAATTGTATATTTTAATAAAAATATAATGAATTAATTAAAGGTACTTTCATCAGTCTGGGTTCCTAAGTGTTTACGATGAGCAGAGTTCCCTGTGCTGTATAGTATGAGTGAAAAGTAAATTTTCATTATGTTAAGCCACTGAGGCCTGGGATTTATTTGTTACAACAGCATAACCTTGCCCATTCTGCCTGATACAGCTAGTTTAACTTCAAATAGCAGTGGTAGCTGTTTGAAGTCTGCTGTGATGTATGTATAGGGAATTTTTTTTGGAAATTATTGGATGTCTATGCTCAAAATTTGAAAAACATGTAAACTAGAGAGAAATTTGCATACAAGTAATATTGGGCCAGATGACCTGAGGCAATGAATATCAAACTGTCTTGGGGCGATCTCTAGGGATTTCTTTGAATCTCAGCAGAGATCATCTGAGGGGACTGGAAGGAAGAGAGTTCTCTGTAGGCCCTTATCAAATAAAACATCTGTTTCTGAGATTATCTGAGATAATTTGTTTACAAATGGGGTTTCCAAATTTTATTGCATTTGAGCCAAGGATCATATGGTAAAATAATATTGGTAAAACATTCTTTTGAGACTAATACATAAAACATTGTTGGTAATATATATAAAATTTCTCACCAGTCACTAACTCTACCATGCTCATTCATACCTCAGCGTATTTGCAGGAGCTAAAATACCGTTTCTCTCCTTGCCAATCTCTGTCTTGCAAACTGCTATGCACTCTTTAACATGCACAGAAAATGTCACCTTCTCTGTAAACACCCCTTTTCAGATGCACATTTGGGAATGCATGCACGTGGGCACACATGAACTAATATATGCTATTCTTTCCAGTCCCTTATCATGTCCCACCATCAGTGAATCTACAGCATTATAATGTAATCAGTTTGTAAGTCACTCTCTTATAGTAAATTATGAGTCGTTGACAGAGTCTAAAAAGATATAAGTAGTTTGGAATGGCTAAAAAAATATTTAAACAATAAAACTTAATTTGGTTTACTTAATTCGCTTTGCTGTATTGTGTTAAGCAAATTATCTAACTTTAAAACTTCCAGTCTTTGCCATATTCTGTTTTAAACATTTAACATAAATTCCCCATAGGCTATATAATCCAATCTTATCCAAATGATTTACTACCACAATTTCATAGTGGAATAAATTTTTTTGTTGTTGTTTTTTGCCATTTCTATGCTTAAACTATAAATAACAAAGAGGACAAACAACCCAGAATAATAGAAACTAAAGCCTTTGTTCTTTATTATTTCAGAGATTCCCTACCCTTCCCTACTGACAGAAAGCTCTCTAACGAATCCACTCTACTTTTCAGTTTTGACTTTTATAAATTATTACTCTTACTTTAAATTCTTCTCTTTGTGCATCCAGCAAAAACAAATATTTGTATACCCCAGACCTAATGCAGTACTTTTAAACGTTTCAAGAAATGTTTGCTTAGTGTATTGAATTGAGTAATTAAACTGAATATATTTGATTACACTCAATTTTCAAAATATACCAACTATACAAACTGTCGTATTGGATTCCATTTACGGAACACTTCTACATGTGAATAAAATGTTTACATTTTGCAAATAACAAAATATTTAATAAAAACGATTATTCAGGAAAGAGTGCAACCAATAACAGTAAATTTAATATGCATCTGTCAAATTAGAATGCAAAAAATTGTTTTGATTTTTATTCCTAAATACAAGCATATCTTAGAGATATTGTATGCTCAGAGCACCACAATAAAGAGCATATCACAGTAAAGTGAGTCACCCAAATTTTTTGGTTTCCCAGTGAACATAAAAGTTATTTTTACACAATTCTGTCTTGTATTAAGTGTGCAGTCAAAAGCACATGTACATACCTTAATTTAAAAATATTCTAATGCTAAAAAATGCTAACCATCATCTGAGCCTGTTACAAATATGGTGTCAATAGACTTACCTTGACACAGGGTTGCCACAAACTTTCAATTTGTAAAAAATGCAATATCTGTGAAGCACAATAAAACTAGGTATGCCTTTATGTATGCAAAGAGAAGGCATGAGAGGACACTCAACATTTTATTTTCATTTCAAAATATAACAAAGATGTTGTGGTCTGTACTTCTCTTTCCTCCTTAAATGTTATTGCATCAGTGTTTTTGTTTGTTTGTTTGTTTGTTTGTTTCACATTCTACTATACATGTATACAGAAAGAATTAAGAAGTGGTAAGGTGCTACATTTTAACTCTTAGTTTCAGAAAGTAAATGACCATTCCAAAAAACACCAGAAACTTACCTCACATTAAAAATTGTGTTGGCCTAGAGCCAAGCTTGAAATACATTTGTCAAAGCAGAGTTTAAAAACACAATTGATATATTCATTTATGTATTTATTGGGTTTGTTTTTTTCTGTAGAAATGAATAGAATGTCAAATTAGTAAGAATTTGAAAGCTGAATAAAAGCACACTTTTTGCAGAAAGCAATGTTCTATTTGGGATGCTATATTTATAGAGGAAGTGCTTTTGCAGATTTTCAATAAGCATGTTTAAACTATGATGACATTGAACATCAGTAATTATATATGTACATCAAGACAATGTAATTATTAATAACAACTTGTAATGACTAAATTCTAAAACTTCAAAATACAATTTGTTGACTCTGTACTTTAAAGGATAACACATAACTGTGCTTTTATTTAATCATTTCAATAGATATTTGTGGATACCAACTATGCATCAAGTATGGTAAGTATTGGGAACTTAAAGATCAATAAGTCTTTTCTACCATCAGGAGCTCAGTAAAGAAAGACACAAATAAAAATCTGCAATTGGGTGTCATTCACATTATAGACGCATGCACCAGGTCCAGCAGTGTCTCAACAGAGCATGAAAGAGCATAGCAATTTGAAAAAATCAAGTTATTCAAGATGGCTACAGAAAAATGTGAGGAAAGTGGGGGGAGTGAGAGTAGGACAAAGAAGCAAAAGGAACCTCTGGGTAAGCAGAGGCCACAGTGTGAAGTACTGTGAGGCCTTGTCAAGGTGTTTGGAGGCTGCCCTATGGCCTGTGGAAGGCTACCATAGAATTTTAAGCAGAGGAGTGCTATGCCATAATCAGAAGTGAATTTTAAACTGATTACACTGGTGGCAGTAAATGGCATAATGTATAATGGCAGTGTGATGAGGGATGATTGATTTTTTTTTCTCTTTATTTTCTAGATTTTCTACACTGAATCTCTATGCTACTTGATAACACCAATTTTTTTAAGTGCTTAGGAGAACTTACATCTAATTGTCTGTTTTTCCAAATAGAAAGCAAGCTTCATCCAAATAGAGCTACAGTTTTTCGGGCAGAACCGCCATCTTACAGTAACTCATCAAAATGACTGACACAAGGGGAAAGAGGCGAGGCACCCATTAGGTGTTCTCTCGGCCTTTTAGAAAACGTGGAGTTGTTCCTTTGGCGACAGACATGCGAATCTACAAGAAAGGTGATATTGTAGACATCAAGGGGATAGGCACTGTTCGAAAAGGAAGCCCCACAAATGTTACCATGGCAAAACTGGAAGGGTCTACAGTGTTACCCAGCATGCGGTTGGCATTGTTGTAAACAAACAAGTTCAGGACAAGATTTTTGCCAAGAGAATAATGTACATAGTGAGAACATTAAGCACTCTAAGGGCTGAGGCAGCTTTCCTGAAACAGTGAAGGAAAATGATCAAAAAAAGAAAGAAGCCGAAGAGAAAGGTACCTGGGTTCAACTGAAACGCCAGCCTGCCCCACCCAGAGAAGCACACTGTGTGAGAACCAATGGAAACGAGCCTGAGCTGCTGGAACCCATTCCCTGTGAATTCATGCCATGATAGGTATAAAAAAATAAAAGACCTCTGTGCTGTTAAAAATATTTCTCTTAATTGAGTAGAAGTGTGGTATCCCCTCCCCCAAAGAAATATTTAAAGAAAACAAAACAAAACTGAGCTACATATATCTTGTTCACTGCTTTGGTCCCAGTGCTGAATACATAGAAAATAAATGTTTGTTGAATGAATGAATGTCAGTTCAAATGGAGACAAAAGAGATTAAGGTATTTTCAGTACAGAACTTGGTGAATATGATTTAGGATGTGATCATGTTTTTGATTGGGGTGACTGATGCAACGAATAAGTATAAAAACACAGAAGCAGCAATTGGGTTTCAAGAGAAAAATAACATATACAGCTTTGAACGTTTTCAGAATAAGTTGTCTATGGGAAATTAAGGTGAAAGCATCCAGTAAGAAACGGATAAAGACGCAGAGAATGGAAGGAAAATCCTGGGCTTGAGGTTTAAATGTAGGACTCCTTAACTCCCAAGGTGGTACTGTAAGCCACAGAACTAAATACTGTTAGTTAGGGAATGTATAGACCAAAAAGACCAGAAACTCTAGGAAAAAGCAGTGTTTTCAGAATAGTCTGAAGAAGTATCTAACATCACAGACTTCAGTATCGTGCAATTCAGAGAATAAAAGTTTTCAAGAGGAGTGTTGAGCAATGTCAAATATGAACCAGCAATCAAGTAAAATTAGGGCATGAAAGAAAACTTTGACCTTGGCATTTGTTTGTCATATAATTTCAGGCTTAGAGCAAAAAGAGTGTAAAGCTTTCCCAAGTGTTAAATTTTTACAACATTGGCTTGGTTATTCTCTACTTATCTGTAAGTATGTATGTATATATGTATGTATGTATGTATGTATCTACATTTTTTTTCTGAAACATTTGAGAGTAAATTGCAGTTATAATGCTTCTAAATATTTTCAGTGTATTTTCTGGAAAACAGGAACATTCTCTTAAATAACCACAGTCAATATATTAACATTCATGTAACAAACAAACAAACAACAAAAAAAAAACCTTTTTTCAAAATATGCCAATTAACCCTTAGTGTCTATTACAGGAAAATCAAACCTATCCAGGATTCAATCCAGTATTACAATTTGAATTGAGTTACAAGTCTCTCTATTAGTTCGAAACCAGGAATTTCCTGGGTGAAACCTGAAACTGGCCCCATACATGGAGGGCAAGGAGAGACCGAAGAAAGAGGCAGTCCAGATTGTTCGGTGGGAGGTTTAATAAGCAAGGGAACTTCATACAAGTTTGGTTTGTCTTGAGTGACCACAAGATGAGTAGATTTCCACATTCGCTCCCCAGAATCTTAAAAGTTTATGCAATCAGACTGTTTTATAAAAATGTAAGAAACACTGGTAAGCATTTAATTGAACATTAATAAAGTTCTCATTTTATTCTCTCTCTCAAAAAACAAGTTATATATATAGCTCTTAACAAGTTCAGTCACATACACCATTCAGATGGTCTCCATAACACATCACTCTCCCAAGGATGCGTCTTTGAAATGGCTCTGGCTATGGGAACAGTGGGTGGAACACACATTCCAAAGACTGGGGAGAAAGTGAGGAACCTCTGATTGACTGGGTCCAGCTTGTGGGTCAACTGGCAGTTGTGTCCTCCCGATGACCTCCTCCAACAGTCTCCTTTAATCTGGCAGAGTTCCTCAAGTTTTCTTTAAGTATGTTGACATTTTTGAGGTGGATAAACCATGTATTTTACAGAATGCACATACATACATAAACATATATGTAAAACAACACTTAATGAGAAACCTGGAGAGGAAGAATGCTGTCGAAATAAGTGTATAAAGAATTTAAAATACTATGGTGTTTACTACTATCACAAAGAAAATAAAAATAATTTGAGCAAAGTACATTCTGCCAAACGTGAGAACATGGTAAACACAGAATAGTCTCAGGTGAATAATGAGGATGAGCAAAGGTCTCAGTTGCTGCTCAGTCAATACATTGTTTGTTTCCTGTTGTAATAAATTAGAGTTCCGCTCTTCATTGTTTACTCAGAAGGAATATGTGGCTCTTCTGAACCACAAACATTTAATAATACTAAGCACTATAACATTTAATGATCAAGCTTGTTAAATATATCTGTTATAGTGAGTTATATTACTTTAGTTATTGCAGCCGCTAGATCTTAGAGACTACATTTGTTGTGGGAAATTGATTTTTTTCAATATTCTTTAAACAAATCATTAGCCTTTGGGTAATTAACCCACTACTATACACACATATATACACACTCACAGGCAGGTAGTATATATGTATATTATATATAAAATTATAAATATAATTTAGAGCCTCTTAAAGACTGCTTTGTGATGTCACATTTATTAGCATTTAAGAGCACAAACTCTGGGACAAAATGGCCTAAGTTCAGTTCTGATGCCACCATGTCTAGCTATGTGGTTACACTCTTTCTGCTTCAATTCCCTTATCTGTAAATTTTGTATCATAATAATCCTTCCTTTAGCTCGTGTGAGAAGCAATGGGGTCAATAAAAGAAAGCACTTCGAACAATAACTACACCACAAGAAGTACTCGATATCTGTTAATTAATATCAATATTTTTAGGGAAATGCTACAGGCAGTTTGTGTCTACTTTTGTCTTTAAATACTGTTGAAAATAATGAATGTCTTTAGCCCTGTTTAACTCAAAGCTTTGTTCTTCTCCATTGTTCACTTGATAAGGTCGATGAATACATGTACAGGCTAGTAAGTGCAAACATCGGTTCTGGATCTGTTGCTTTTTTCATCATTGTTCATTTAGACATGTTAAGTTTATCTGCCTGCCAGATGTTAATGTCCCATGGATTCTGCTAAAAGAAGAAATAAAATGGAAAATGCTGGACTAGTCAGGCTCATGGGCCAAATCCCTAGGTAAAGGGGCCTGTGCAACTTCAAAACTATGGCTGCCTACAATTTTTAAATAGATAGGTAGATAGCAATTTTATATCATTGTGAAATATAAAATATCATATAAAACTACCTTCTATGTGCACTGTAAATGCACTATATGCATATTACATATATGAAATATAAGAACAATGTTTTTTAAATCATCTGGTCCAGTTTCATAGAGTAAATAGTTCTCTAAAGGATACACTCTTTTAAAACTTTGCCTACTTGGTAGAAAATCAGAAAATTACCTGCCATTTCATACTTTCCTATCTACATATGTATTACAGTAAGGAGCACTGTGTCACAGTTGAAGGTAAACCAGAGATAGATTAAAAATGTTTGCCCTGTCCATATAAGATACAAGACTCACATAATCAGGCACTTCATTCATCATCTTCACCACTTTAAATGGCTTAATAACTTAAATCATGCACAATCAATGAGGTGCTCACATGTAAAAACTTACTAATTCAAGCATAACTTCATAAGGATAAAATTTTGTGACTCATCTTCGCTTTTTACCTAGTTGGGCCACAATCAGGCAAAAGAATCTTGTCTTTTTGTCCCTCAAACCTAAGAAAATATGAACATACACAGAACTAAAAAGGAAATTGAATCAATAATAAAAAACAATCTCCCAACAACAAAAAACAACAACAAAAGGGCCAGGTGGCCAGAGTGAACACCAACCTACAGAGAAAATATTTGCAAACTGTGTTATCTCCCAAGGGGTTAATATCCAAAATTTATAAGGAACTCTTACTACTCAATAGCAAAAAAAAACCCACAAACAACTCGATTTAAAAATGGGCAAAAGATTTGAGTAGACATTTCTCCATTGAAGACATACAAACGGCCAACAGGAATATTAAAAGATGCTCCATCACCAGGGAAACGTAAATGAAAATGAGATATCACCTCGCAGTTGTCAGGATGGCTATTATTTTTTAAAAATCAAGTATTGGCAAGGACATGAAGAAATTGAAACCTTTGTACATTGTTAGCCAGAATGTAAAATATTGCGGCTGAGACAGAAAACAGCATGGAAGTTCCTAAAAAAAAAATAGAACTAACATATGACACAGCAATTGTACTTCTGGATATGTATCCAAAATAACTGAAGTCAGGATCATGAAGAAGTATATGCCTTCCATGTTCACTGCAGCATTTTTCACAATACTCACAAGGTGGAAACAACCTAAATGTCCATGATCAGATGAAAAGATACAGAAAATGTGGTATACACATACAATGGACTATTATTCAGCCATAAAAAGAAGGCAATCCTGTCATATGCTACCACTTGGATGAACCTTGAGGACATTATGCTAAATGAAATAAGCCAATAACAGAAGGACAAATACTGCATGACTTCACTTACATGAGGAATCTAAAATAGTCAAACCCACAGAAGCAGAGAGCAGAAGGGTGGTTGCCAGGGGCTAGGGGGAGGAGCAAATAGAGCGTTGCTATTCAATGGGTATAAAGTTTCAGTCATGCAATATGAAAAAGTTCTAGAGCTCTGCTGTGCAACATTGTACCCTTAAAAATCTGTTAATAAGGCAGATATCATATTCTGTGTTTTTCACTGCAATAAAACATATAACAATCACTGAAAGAACCGTGAAATAAACAAAACAAGACTAATAGCAACACACACACACACACACACACACACGTGTTAGGTTCAAAACAGGAATGCTTCTGAAGTATTTATTAAGCGAAGAGAAGCATTATTTGGCAAATTTGCATAAAACTATACCAAAGATATGTCACCCTTTCATCAAAACAAGTCTTTCCAAAGAGATGTTCTGACATTTTTTATCCTGCCTGTATCAATAGCAACATCATTCCATTTCATTTAGGGAAAAAAAGCAAGCATGTTTAATTTATCTTGGGTTTTTTTTCATTCCAATAAATATAGATGTAGTTTCCAATTCTAAAATTTTACTCTAATGACAGGTTTCTCCTATGACAAGTATTTTGAAAAGTAGGAAACATCTGTCTAGCTATATGTCAAAAAGAAGATATAAATTGTTCATTTCTTATAATTGTGAGATGATCCTTTTGGATTTATACATAATTTCATAGCTTATTCTGTGAATACATTTATAAAACTTCACCAAAAATCTTTAACTCAATAGTGAAATCATGCAGTTCTGGATTTCACTGTGTTCTCCATAGTTTTCTTTACAACTATTGAAGTGTTCCTTCTTTTATCTTCTGTTGAAGTGTTTTATGGAGATTAAAGCTTAACTTCAGGACTTCAGGTTAAGCAACAGTGAATGAAACAGCTTGCAAGAGCCCAAGATGTGCAAAAACATAAGCTATTTCTGCAGGAGTATGGCAAAGTGGTAGGATTGAAAATTAAAGTTGAATGTGGTTTCTTCACTGACACAGTAGTTTTGCTTCATACATCCAAATCGCTTTTAGAAGATGTTTTTTGAAAGAACTCTGGTGTCAGAGAAATTATCTGAAACTGGGAAATAAGGCAAAAATATAGACAGCACATCTGCTCAATGTCACACGGTGGTGAAGGCCATGTGAGGATTATGTAAGGGGATGTACTTAGTTCATTTTCCATCTTTTTAAAAATAAATTTATGTGTATGTATGGGGAAAATGAGCTGAATCAAAGTAAGTTTACAATTATTATTTTTAGATTTTCATGAAAGACCTGAATTTACTTGTTGGAAATTTATACTTACACCAACCATCATTAGGATCTATTGTGGAAATAGCCTTATAAAAATAAACTTTTGTTATTTTTCCCCCAAGGGATTAATAGCTTTATATTTTTCCTAAAAAAAATCTATATATTCTTAAAAATACACATATTATTATATGTGCATATATCAGAAGGTATTCATACTTTGGGAGTAAAACCTAATTGGATTGAAGTTTTAGGAAGAGGATGGCTTATAATTCTTGTCAGATTTTTAGAGATAGAGATTATAGTCAGCTATTGACATGATTTCTCATCATTTGGCTTTATCAAGACAAGAAGTATTTATAACTTAACAGATGTGTTATTGTTCTATGCAACCAACCACACACTCATAAGAGCAAAAATGGACCTTTCTATTTTACTAATGTTTTGGACTCTTTCTTATGTGAAGACAGTATAAATAATTTATTCTTTCAACCTAAGAGGCACAATATACAGCAGTGTTAATTGAAAACAGAAGACATTTGATGAATTTTCAAAAAATTCATACCTAAATATGAGTCTTATGAAACTTCCGAAATGCACTGCTAATTGACAGGAATCATTTCCTTCTACACTTGCCATTGATTATATTAATGTTCTCTTCATCTTTTTCAATCTGTCAATGTAATTCTAAATATAAATCTACTAAATATCAAATATTGGGATTTACTATTCATGCTCTGTCTTTCATTTCCTCCCAAAATCAGGCCTTGAAATGAAATTGTCTCTTTTAAAATATATATTTAAGAAGTTAAAAGCAAATACTGACTATATTAAATAAGTTGATTTTTGTTTTGGAGAATAAAATGGTCAATTTGCTTGAACTTTACATTTAAACAGTTGTGTTATTATCTTATAATGACAGAATTTTCCAAGTGAATATAAAGACACACATAAAATTTAAAAAAATATTAACTACAGGAAAAAATGATTTCTTTTTAAAGAGTAAATTTTATATAAATAAAAACTTTATATTTGATCTAATTTATCATTTTTAAATTAAATTTATTGGGGTAACATTTGTTAATGAAATTCTATAGGTTTCAAGTGTACAACTCTGTAATACATCATCTGTATATTGCATTGTGTGCCCACCACCCAGAGTCAAATCTTCTGTCACCATATCAATGTTTAATATGCTCTGCAACTGACCATTTGGTGTTTAAAAGTTTAATATTCTAATAAAAGTATCTAATTAAAACATCACAATAAAGATACTCATTCACAAAGCTTTTTTTAAGCTTTACTCTTTTGCTCACCTCACAGTTGGCAAATTTCACATTCAATGTCTCTAATTTTTATCGCCACAAGCTGTCTATTAGACAGTTTGGACAGGTAACATTATCACCATTTTTACATTTTGGATAAACAAGCGCAGGCACAAAATTTGAAAGTGACTTACCCCGAGGTCACTGAGCAATCAAGTGGCAGAGCCAGACCTTGTCCTCCAAATCTGATCCTGTACAAAGGGGCCTAGAACACTGAGTTTATGTTTCGAAATGTGTTATCATCATACCACATTACCTCCTTTAAAGAAGCAGTTAACTCATTTTCCCCCTAACACATTAGAGCATGGAATTCTGTTTTATTCAATTGACTAAAAATATTTCATAAGTGATAACTAAGATTTTATACAGAGTCAAACTTCTATTCCACGTATGCTTGGAAATATGAACAGCTGTTTGAATGCACCCGTGACAAATCTCAATCTGTGTATAAGGGAGAATTCTGGTGATTCTAAGGGTAAGAGAATTAAGTCAATTTACCTTTGCAAAGGGAAACTGCTCTGGGAATTATTTAAGGTGGTTAAATTACATAGCTTTCCCCCCACAAGCTGTCAACAATAAAGAGATTAAGACTTCATTTGCAAGCTTTATCGTTAACGTAAAATGACAGTAATTGACATTTAAAAAATGGTATAGTATACAATACTCTACATGACACATGCAGAAACTTGTTCTAGCTCCTGCATATATTTGCTTCATTTGTGGATTACAAGATCTGGAATGGTTTTAGTAACTGAATCTTTTCAATGTTATCTATGAGGGCAAAGAAACATTGCTTGAGATAATACTATAGAAAATCAAATGAAAGACACAGAGTACAGTTGTCCATGGCGGATTGGTTCCAGGACCCCCCCCTCCCACGAATACCCAAATCCACAGATGCTATATAAAGTGGCGTAGTATTCGCACATAAGCAACACCCATCCTCCCGTATACTTTAAATCATCTCTAGATTACATATAATAACTAATACAATGTACATGTTAGGTAAATAGTTGTTATACTATACTGTTTAGGGAATAATGACAAGAAAAATAAGTCTATACATATTCAGTCCAGACACAACCACCATAGGCCTAACTACATAGTACACATCAGCAACAACATAACATTTTTTTCCCAAATATTTTCTATCTACAGTTGGTTGAATCTATGGATGTGGAACCCACAGCTACAGAGGGCTGACTGTCCATATTACTTTAACTCCTGCTCCTCCTTTAAAACCAAGAGAGTTAGTTCTCCCAAAGTGTAACATTATATGAATCAGTTACCCTATTTGCATAATCTGCTTTTTAGTGCAAAGTAACAGGTCCTGACCCAGATTATCTCAAAGTGAATTGTCAGCAGGCCAATAAAGAAATGGAGCAGATGGATGTCGTTTTTCAAAATTAGGCTTTCTTTGATAATAATCATTCTTGATGTACTAAGATAATAAGAATCAGTAGGAAGAATTCATCAGGCATTTTCTTATGTAAATATGTTTACAGTTTACACAGAAGCAGAGGATGATTTTCAAATGGGAGGAAAATCCTTCCTAATTTCATGAAAGGAGTTTTGAGTATAAACACACACATACACACACACACACACACACACACACACACACACACACACACACACACATACACGTCAGCTTCTTAAAGTCCAAGAATACAATATACAATATTTCCCTTTGCTAAGCATGTTGGAATATCTCTCATTTTTATCCTGTATATACATTTGGATGCTTTTCATGTCCATTCCCGATTTCCACATATTGCATTTTTGAAGGCATAAAAAAGAGAATCATATCTTATAAAGAACAATCTGTCTCTTCAGTTAATGTCCCATGCTAAATTTAAAATTTACATCCTACACACCAGCCTAGATACAAAATAATTAATTTGATTCAGATGTTTAATTAAGCATGACAAGGAGGCTTTAGTTTTAAGTTAAGGGGAAAAAATGAAAGCGTCGCCTTGGAAAAGCCTGGAGCACATTTTGCAGAGCATCTTGGAACAAACAGTTTTAACTAAAGACTTAGCCTATTGCTTTGATGACTTCATTAACAAGTCAAAGTCTTCAGACCCACAAGGCCTAAGATAGAGAACAATCTAGTAGCTAGATGTAGCACAAATAGAATTTGGGTTTTTTGATGAAATTTTAATAAATATCTTTAATTAAGCAGGCTTTTCCTGAGGAATTAGAGGAAAGAAAAAAAAGTGCCTCATTATTTATTTTTTGAACCATTGCTTCCTCATTTATGTTAACTAAAGGATCTTTTATTTATAGATATGATTATGACTTCCGTAAATAGTCCATATGTACATTGTGCATATACTCACTTTCTTCATGCTCTATTATGTTGCACAAACTCTCTTCATTGATGTTCAAAACTATAATTAAAGCCAGGTCTTAATGTTTTCCCCTTCACCAGCACTTACATTTTGTTGTAAGCAAAAGAACAAAAGAGTTAAGCTTATTATGGTGATTTATTTGATTTTTCACTTCAGTGATGACAAATTTACATCTGTCCTTACGCAGAACGGGGAGAAATCCGTGAACATTCACAGAAATGGCATAAAATTAAACTCAAAGTTTCTAAAATACAATAATTTGTAGACAACCTGCAATTGCTTTTTTTTTTTTAGATTTTCATTTACAAGAATACTTTGTATAGAATTATAGTCTTTTAAGATGTCGGGAAATGTCGAATTGGCTGACAAATGTTCTCATATCCCAGATTTACAGCAATATCTATGCTCAGAGTTGAAAGGAACTTTTTTAACATGCAGCAGCTTTATACAAATCCTTACAAATTAACATTGATAACAAGTCAAAGGCTGAATCTCATTCAGTAATATTCAGCAAAGGAAAGGGAGGTGAAAACCATGGGGGAGGTAGAGGGGCATGTCATGGTGTCAAAGTCTTGGGGCTAAGGGAGGTGTTTTAAATCTTAGTTTCTGAGTTTCTTATTTGCTCTGTGTCTCCACCCTGGCCCTGTAAAGGCTAATGAAAAGCCACTGTAGCTAATGGTAGAATGTTATATCTACCATCTGATGCCTGATAGAAAAACTTATAAACTATTGTTCTATTGGAGTGGTTATTCCTGCTATTGCAGTGGGGTTTGTGGCCATTCTATCTACAAAAATGTTTGTGGATTTGAACTCAGTACAATCTTCCTTGCAACACTAGCTTCAGGAATTTATGGGTGCACCTGAAATCCAAGAAAGTCCTCCTGGGCACTATGATCAGACCAAGTACCTTCACTATCCAGGTGGTTTATCAAGTGATGTGTAACTAAGAGTGACGAGACGGAGTTGCACCAGAGAACAGTGCAACTTTTTTAACCCCGAAGGAGCAACGTGGGTACCTTAGCAAGGTACAAAAGTTGAACAGCTCTCAGAGCCACTGAATTTCCTAAACTGACGTTGTCTGTGCTGATCCAGTCTCATCTAGTGTGGTTATGCATGCTCTAAGGTTAGAGAGACCAGGGCACCGGAAGTTGTATTATAAATCACCAGATCACCACAACATTGTTGTGCACGCTGTGTTGTTACTGTGCAGTATCCCTTTTTAAAATGAAGTAAATTTGATGTTGGGTAAAGAGTACCATGTCTCATGAGTTTGACTCTCAGTCCAAACTGAAACCACCACCTCTGGTTGATCAAAATGTACACTGCACACATCTGTTTCATCGAGTTTCCATTTAACATTGAAAGTGTGCCTTTGGCTTTCGTCTTAAAATGTGATTCTAGTTGGAGCTTTAATTTCTTACTGGTATTCTAGGTCTTCTGTATTTCACAATGCTATTTAAATGATATAATGTGTACAAAGTTATTTTGAATATGTAAATGGATAAATGAATGAGAACAAACCTGGTAAGTATATGAAGTTATTCTTGTAAAACTTAAGAATTACTGTCATCAACCTTTATATCTTATATTTGTGGTGGGGGACCCCAATATGTATTAAGGGGCATATACTGTACCATATATTTACATAAACTACATTGATAGTTTGTGTGATATAATCTATTCATTTTACATAGGGAAATCAGAAGCTCTGAGTGTATTTTTTTGGGTTGATTTTTTTTGATGTCCAAACTTTATTAAATTGATTGCTAGGAATCAAGGACATTTTGTAAATTTTATCAAAAACATTGTATTAATACCATCATATTTAGTCCTCAAAATAAGTCTACAAAATAAGTACTATTACTATTCCATTTCATAGATGAAAGAAATGGATATTTAGAATTACTAGCATGTGGGGAAGCAAGCGTTGAAATCGAAGCTTGCCTGACTTTAAAGTCTATACTCTTTCAATTAATAATGCTACTGCAATTAATTCAGTGACTAGAACACAATACGTAAGTAATATATTTTGATGAATGCATACAGATTACTTTATAGTTTGCTCCTTTGGGTTAATATTTTATTCTTCTACCCTCTAAAGGGGGTGCAATATCAATCAATCTGTGGATTTCAGGAAAATATCTGGTTGATGTTCCAACCATCTTATATTAACATAAGCTGTGATAGAGAATTTCACAAAACTGGAATCCCTAGAATTAGAATAAATGTAAGAATATTAAGACCAGATATAACAAAGGAAAATATATTCTCATTTAACAGATAAGATTTTTTAAATGCTCCTTTGAGATAGAGATAGAACTGTTATTTTACTGAATTATATAAAGAAAACTCTGCTACAACATTGACCATAATCTCTTGAAAGGTAGAACAGTTAGAATATTGCAGGGAAAATAGGATAGTAGACAATAACATTACAGAAGGGTGTGGGATGATGAAAAGTATGATTTGCTTGATCAGCATAGAAAAAGTTGAATGATGTAACAAAGCCAAAGACAGATGTTTAAACAAAACAAAATAAAACAAACAAAGACTTACAAGACAAGGGAAAGAAATACTACTTGTTATGGGTTGAATTGTTTCCCCCCAAAAGATCTGCTGAAATCCTAACCCCAGGAACCTTTGAATGTGACCTTATTTGGAAATAGAGTCTTTGAAGATGTAGTCAAGTTAAGATAAGGTTATTAGGGTGAGTCTTAATCCAATATGATTAGTGTATTTATAAGAAGAGGGAAATTTCAGACACACACAGACAGGAGAACGCCATCGGAAAACACAGACACAAGACTCCTATTTGAAGATGGAGGCAGAGGCTGGAGTAATGATGCCACAAGTCAAGGAACACTTGGAGCTACCAGAAGCTGGAAGAGGCAGGAGGAGGACCCAGCCCCAGAGGCTTCACGGGGAAGAAGGCCCTGCCAAGACAGTGATTTCAATCTTCTAGCCTCCAGAACTTAGAGAGAATACATTTCTGATGTTCTTAGCCACCAAGATTATAGAACTTCCTTACAGCAGTCCTAGAAAAGTAATACACTATTTTTAAAATCTTCACTTGAAAAAAACAACAACAAAAAAACTCCACACTTATCTTTTCATAGGCCACAGAGTACACAAAGTTGCTTTGGAGTGGAGAGTTGTGTGAAACTCTCCATTTTCACTCTGTAAATATCTTAACATGGGCATATCCTCATTCTTGATGAAGATTTGAAGTGAGAATGAAAGCTTTTTCACTGTTTTATAAATCTGTGATAACATGATTTTTCTTTGTCTTCAATGATAAACATGATTTTTCCTCATTGTTTTGTTTGCTCAAATCTGGACAAACTAAGACTCAGTGAAGAAAGGTTGAGCCAACCTGTATTTTCTTCTGAATTACCAAGAGTAGAGGTTTCAGCATTCGTTATTTGATAATTCCTTCAAGGTCACATTTCACTTTGATGCAGAGTCCTGGCCAGAACATACCACCAGAATACAGTAATTTAAAAAAGCATGAATACCTAATCTGTATGAGTTATTGATTGCTGTGTAACAAATTTTCCCCAAACTTAATGGCTTAAACCAACAACATTTATTATCTCATAGTTACTATGAGTCAGGAATCTGAACATGGTTTAACTGGGTCTTCAGTCTTCAGGCTTCTTTCAAGCTGCATTCATCTATAGGCTCAACTGGGAAGAACATGCTTCCTACTTGACTCATGTGGTTGTCGGCAAGATCAAATTCCCTGTGTGCTGTTGGATTGACACCTCAGGTCCTCCTGAGCTGTTGGCTGGAGGCCTCCTTTGGTTCCTTGAAATGTGGGCCTCTCTTTAGAGCATCTCACAGCATGGCAGCTAGCTTTATCATCAAGTGAGAGAGCAAGAGAGAGGACCAGTAAAAAAGAGAATTCCAGTATGATGGAAGGCACTCACTTTTGTAACCTAATCACACAAGTGATACTGCATCACTTTTGCCATATTGTATTCGACAGAAGAAAATATCCTAATAATCCTAATTCTACTCATTAAAAGCAAGTCACTGTGTCCAACCTATCCTTAAAGGGAGGGGATTACACAGGGCATGAATACCTGGAAACCAGGATTGTTGGGAGCCACACTAGAAACTGTCTACCAGGCCGGCCAAGTGGCTCAGGTTGGTTAAGAGCTCGCTCAAGAGTTTGAGCTCTGAGCAACAGCAGTTCGAGTCCCAGCCTGAGCTGAGCAGCCACTGAGCTGCCAATAGGTGGCAGGATGGCTCAGCTAAAAAAAAAATAAAGTAAAATAAAAGAAATTGTCTACCATATTATTGTGGGTCAAAAGATAAATATGCCCACTACCATTAAATGATGATATATATATATATATATATATATATGTATATATATATATATATATATATGTATTGCAATAACACATAAATAATAATAAATAGCTTCTCATAATCTGCAATCAATAAGTAGGCATAATGATCTTATAAAAAAGACTTTGCAATCAATAATACAAAAGTTACACAAATTTTAATGAAAAAGCAAAAGACAGTAATAGAGAATTGCAAGTTAGTATTTTGGCGAATTCATATAACAATGCCAAATATTTAGCCAACAGTTTTAAGTATTCCATACTGGATGAGAGCAAATACTTTGAAGTCGTACATATATGGGTTCAGATCTAGGGTCCACCAGTTACTAGTTGTGTGGCTTTAGGCAAATTATTTAAAACTTCTGAGTGTTGATTTCTTCACCTGTAAAGTGAGGGTATTAATGCCTGCATATCAGATATTTAAATCTGATCTTACATATATGGTGTTTAAACTGAATAAATAGTAGCCATTGCTATTGTATGAGCTTTAATAATTTAAAATGACCATTTCCTCTGCAATGACAGAGAGTTATAATTAATTAGAACAGAAGGAGTGTTTAAATATGAGTTAGAATATAGTTATTGATGCCAGGAGTAACATTGGGCAGAGATATATGCTTCATTTATGACAAGCAAAGATGCAAAAAAATCACAGGACAGGTGAAACTTTCTGCCCATAAACTGAAACAAAATGGGGTTCTAAGTAAGTACAGAGAACAAAACTGAGGAACAGATAGTACATCCAGGTACAAAGAGAAAGGATCATGAAATCTGGCAGTGATTTCTGACAATGATATCCTTGCACCCCAGGGACTGGTTTTATTGATATTCACATGTATATGACAGTTTTTGACCTATTTTTTCCTAAAGTGATTATATCATTTGTATAGAAGAGAAATATGAATTTGAGAAGATTAAGAGATATACCTAAAATCACAGAGCTAGTAAATGGCAGGTGTTGGGTTTAAACATAGGTCTTCTGACTCCAAAGTAAGTGAGCTTCCACTATAATCCTTGTGCCAATAAAATGCTAGAATTAGGGCCAGATGAGATTGATCTAAAAGGTAATGAAATCATTTCGGTTAATAAATGGTTTAAATGACTATGTTCATTTGCATTTATTTTATATTTGTTTCCATGTTGCAAAAACTGTATATATTTTCACACAACACAATGGAATAGATGTTGCACACTAATTATTGCAGCTCAGATGGGGAAGCCAGAAAATTCAGGTTCATAAGCAAAATCACAATGCCTATGCCTCCTCATGTATCACATTATGAGCAAGAAAATGCAACTGTAACATTCTATTTTGTTTCTGAATTTCTAAAACTCTAAAGAAAATAAAATTATATTTTTCCATCTCTTTATTGTATATGTTTAGTGTGTTCTTTTAGGTAAAGCCAAAAATAAGTAGTCTATACATGTACATAATGCTATGTAATGGCAGTGTAGATAACTCACAAACAAATATTTATTGGGACTGAATAAATAAGCTACCATGAACTAGAATAGCTCAAACAATTTTTTTAAAAAAGAAGAACAAAGTTGGAAGAATCATAGTATTTGATTTTAAGAATTTCTATATAGCTACAGTATGATATTGACAGAGACACGTAGATCAATGGAACAGAAGAGAGAAGCAAAAATAGACCCACGCAAATTGATTTTTTCCCCAAAGCATAAAAGCAATTCAGTGAAAGGAGAGTCTTTTCAACAAACAGTTCATGAATAATCAGACATCCCTAGCCCCGCCCCCCCCAATTAAACCTCAACCTAAACCTCACACATTATACAAAAATTATCTCAAAATGCATTACAGACTTAAATGTAAAATGTAAAACTATCAAACTTTTAGAACAGAACACAGGAAAAATATTCCTGACCTAGGGTTAGGTAAAGATTTCTTAAAAATGACACCAGAAGCACAATCCATACAAGAAAAAAAATGGATAAGTTGGACACCACCAAATTATTTTATTTATTTATTTATTTATTTATTTATTTATTTATTTATTTATGCTTTGCAAAATACACTGCTAAGAGAATTAAAAGACAAAACAGACTGGAAAATGTATTTAGAAATCACATCTCTGACAAAGGACTCAAAGGTATATAAATGTATAATCCAACATGTCGTACACCAAAAACTTACACGATGTAATGTCAAGTATATCTCAATTAAAAATAAAGAAATACATAAAAAGAATATATAAAGAATTCTTTAAACTCAACAGTAAGAAAATCTACAATCCAGTTAGAAAATGGGCAAAGGCCAAAGAAGATATCCAGCAAGAACATTTTTTATGAATAGAGCAGAAGGTGAAAAAGTTTTGGAAAATATTTGCTTCGCTGGTAGAGGTACCAACCTTTTCTTTCTCATATTTCTTATTCCTGCCTAGAAAAGTATGTAACATTTGGAAATGCAATAGTCAACTTGAAATGAGAAAGACAAACTCACTTGATCAGGATGGTGAACCAGGAAGCTATAAAAATAGTGATACCTTAATGACATTATTGAGTGACTATATCAACTTTTCCCCCCATTTTTAGAGTTAAATTCCCTCTTTCTCCCTTGAACATTACCCCACAAAAAATATATATAGAGAAAATAAATACATTGGCAATGTGAGTTTTCTGTATTATTTGAGAACATTCCATTTTGCTATAGAGGGCAAGAAAACAAATGGAAAAAGACAAAGAAGCTATACAGTGTTAAGTACAGAGCGTACGTTAAACAAGTAGCTTAGGAAATATGGGAAAAGCTCATGGGATTTGTTAAGAATCAATAATAAGTAAGCAAGTGTCTTGTAAGCCATAGGCAAACTTCATGAGATGTGTTAAATTTAGAGAGCAAGTTAGTAACTGGTTGAAGACTCCAACTCTTGATTAAAACCTGTGTGTGATTTTTCAGGCCTAACCACAGGCAATTACAATGGCTTTATCTAACAGAGGGAAGCAGCCCTCCCTGCACTAGACTTGGTGCAGTCAATACATTTTAGTCTCCGAAGGGAGTTGCAGCCAAGGCCTCAGGCCCCATGGCTGATCATGCTATTTCATATATTTATATTCCTAGCCCCTGTGCCTTCATTCCTAGGTCTCTGTCTGAGGCCTTGGACAGAGGTCTTCTTCAGGCGCCTTTGCTGAGGCCTCATTAGGGGGTAGGAAAGGGGGAGAAACTTGAAGACACTTTTTTCCACTCTGACTCGTATTCAATACTTTTCCACTCTTAGCTCTTTCTTCTTGCCTCCTCACCCCCCCCACCCTACCCACCCACCTCGTTCCCACATAAGGGTCCATAAAACTGCCAGAGCCTTTTGTTGAGGGACAGCCCCCATGTCTGTGCAGATCCGCCTGAGTCTTGACTGTCCACCCCTCCATGGAGGAAAACGGAACAGAGTGAGTCAGCACTTTCTTCAACTTTTATTTACACCATCACAGTAAGTGATTAAAGGCCTAACTCTTTCGTTGTTGGCTTGCTGCCTCAATCAGCTACTCTGATACCTGACAGCTCATCTCTCTCTCCCCAAACTCAGCTGAACTCCTGACCCTGATAAAACATATCAATATGCAATATATGATGGAAACAAGAAGAGTTTTACATATAGGTAGAAAGGGATAGAAGGACAGGGTATTAATCATGCCATGGGTGTTATCTAATATGGCCTCATTCTGGCCCCTCATGACATCTGCCTAAGTAACACACACACACACACACACACACACACACACACACACACCATAGCTCTTCATAAGGCTAATTGGTCTCCAGCTGTTGAGCAGGCATATTGTCCCTGCATCCCTCCAATAGAACAGGCATGTGTTGGGCACAGAAAATTTATTTTGACCCACTTGCACAAAACTCAATTCTTGTCCTCATAACCAACTTTCAGGGGAAGGCTGATGGAATAGAGGTAAAGAAAGGTATATGAACTTTGCACAACTCATGACTCAGGCAGCCCCTTAAGGTAGAAAGCAGTCCTTCAATCCCCATTTCATATTGTGAGTATGTTAACCTACTTCCTCTCTCAACCCTTACTTTTAACTCTGTGATTTAAATGGGTTTATTAAATTGTGATTAAATTACCTTGATTTGGTCTGTTAACTTTGGTTCTATACAATAATCTGGTCAAACTTGCCTGGTAGTATATGTGGAAAAAACTATTGAATCAGGGTTATTTCTCATGTAACATCAGCAGAGACTATCAATTTTCTCTTGAGACCTGCTTTGTTTTAATGTATAGACTATTAACTGTCATTCATTTAAAACATTTCTGCAGTTTCAGTTTTGACTTTTTAGCAAAAAGTAAATTAAAACACTGTGTTTCTCCCCTAATTTCTAGGCTGATACATTGGATTTTGTTTTTCAAATGTTTAGTTTTTAGTTAATCGTCACAGAAAGTGATATATCTGCCACTTGGAATTTATTTCAAAGTACTCTGTGACATACTATGTGGCCAACCTGGGAAAAATTTCAACACTGTATGAAAATTATTTCTTTTTTAAAATACTATTTCTCCTCTTCCTTCCTCTTTCTCTCAATGAACAAAACTATCATTTAAAGTATCTGTATCTTTCCTTAATTTTTAACCATTAGTGATTCCTAATTATTACAGTTTCCACTATGATTGTTTAATTTTAAATTTTGTGCTATATTTGTAATAAGTGATAGGTTCAAATATTTTATCTTTGGATGGATTACACTATTTTAATTAAACACTGTATTTGGATATAAGTTTAGACATGCAGTTGTAAGAAATAATGCAGAGACATCCCATGTACCCTTTACTCACTTTCCCCCAGTGGTATCATCTTGCAACACTACACAGCACATTTGGGGAAAAAAGAAAAAAAACAACAACTATATAGTACACTAGAAGAAAACTATATAGTACATATTAGAAAACATAGAGGAGAAGATTCTTGACATTGAATTTGGCAAGGATTTCCTGGATTTGACCCCAAAAGCACAGGCAACAAAAGTTAAAACAGACAAATCATGGGGATATAATGTACAGCACAGGGAATATAGTCAACAATATTGTAGTAACTTTGTATGATGACAGAGAGATGGTAACTAGACTTATTGTGGGGATCATTTTGTAATATATATAAATATTCAATCACTATGATGCACACCTGAAACTAGTAGGATATTATATGCCAATTATACTTTAATTTAAAAAATTAATGCAAAAAACTGTGCATTCATTAAAGGATATAATCAACAGAGTGAAAAGGCAATCTACAGAATGGGAGAAAATATTTGCAAATCACGTATCTAATAAAGGGATAATACCCAAAATATACAAAGAACTACAACTCAACAGCAACAACAAAACAAATAACCCAATTTAAAAAATGATCAAAAGACTTAAGTAGACATTTCTCCAAAGAAGACATACAAATGGCTAACAAGCATATGAAAAGATGTTCAAAATCACTAATCACTAGGGAAATGCAAATCACAACCACAATGATATATCACCTCACATCCGTTAGAACGGCTACTATTAAAATAACAGGAAATAACAAGTGTTGTTGAGAATGTGGAAACATTGGAACCCTGTGCAATGTTGTTGAGAATGCAAAATCGTGCAGTCACTAAGGAAAAGAGTATGGAGGTTCCTCAAAAAAATTAAAAATAGAATTACCATTAGATTCAGCAATTCTACTTCAAGGTTTATATACAAAAGAATTGAAAGCAACATATTAAAGAGATATTTACACACCCATATTCATAGCAGCACAGAAGCAACCCAAGTGTCCATTGGTGGATGAATGGATAAAGAAAATGAGGTATATACACAAAATGGAATATTATTCAGCTTTAAAAAGAAAGGCTATTCTGACACATGCTACAACATGGATGAATCTTGAGGACACCAAGCTAAGTGAAATAATTCAATCACAAAAAGACAAACACTGTATGATTCCACTTATATGGGGGGAAAAAAAGATGCAACCACTTTGGGAAACAACATGGCAATTTTACCAATAATAATTTTTTCCTGTAGGAAACAGCAAAAGCACAACTAATATTCTACACAAAAGAAATGAAAACAATCCACATGATAACATGCACACAAAGGTCACAGCAGCATTATCCATATTATCAAAAAAGAGGAACCACCACATGTCATCTAGGTGTCAGATGAATAATAAAACATATCCACACAGTGAAATACAATCCCATGGATTGCAAATCCATGGTCACGGATTAAAAGATTCAATATTGTTAAGATGCCAATAGAATCAGTGAGATCTACAGATTACAAAGCATGGCTATTAAAATCACAGCTGCATTTTTTTTTTACAGATGCTGACAGGTTGACAATAAAATTCATATATTAATGTCAAGGTTACAGAAGAGTGTAAAAAATCTTGAAAACGAAGAACAAAGTAGTAGGATGAAAACTTTATTTCATAACTTATTAGAGAGAATGGTACTGGTAATAAGATATATAGACCAACTGAACCAAATTCATATATTTTTCAACAATTGAAATGTGACAAAGTTGATAAATGATTCAATGCAGAAATTATAGATTTTTTTCCACAAATGATGTTGGAATCATGCCACATCCTCATGCTAAGAATGATTGAAGAAATGTAATTCAACCCCTCCCAAAAAACAATGAATGAATAATAATAGATAATAAACTTACAATTAAAGGCCAAAAGTTTAAAACCATTAGAAGAAAATGGAGTACTACATCTTTGTGCCCTGAAAATATATAATGATTGCTTAGACTCAGAAATCAAAATCACACATGCAAAAAAGAGATGAATGTGAATTTCAAAACTAAAACCTTTTGGATATCGAAATCCAATAGAAACAGCAATAGTAAGTGAGACCCAAAACACTCTTTGGAAATCATATTTTGGGAACTGACTTGTGTCTTCAATATATAAAGAATCCTTAAAAGCAAGAAGACATGAATACTAAAAATTCAATGTGGGCAAAAATACTTGAATAAAAATTTCACCCAAGAAGGTACACAAATTGCCATGAGACCAATGCAAAGTTGCTCAAAATCATTTGATTTAAGGAAATACAATGCCAAAGCCATTTTATACTCATGGGGAGGGGGAAAAAAACAGAAAATAACAAGTGTTTTTGAGGACATGGAGAAATTAGAACTCTTGTGCCTTGCTGGTGAAAATGAAAACAGTTGCAGCCACCTTCACAAGCAAATTGTCAGTTTCTAAGATGTTAAAAATTAAAGAGATCCGAGATGGTGGAGTAGATAACCACTGTGTCTGCTTCCTTCTGTGAGTAAATTAAAATTACAAGTAAATTGTAGAACAATCAACCTAGAGAACCATCTGAAGTCATGTTGAACAGAAGTTATATAACTAAGGATATAAAGAAGAAGCCATGTCGAGACTGGTAGGAGGGGTGGAGATGCAGAACTGGCTAACTCCAAGTCTCTGTGTGGTGGTTGAGAACTGGGAGGAATATCTCAGCCTCAGAGTTTCCGCACAGACGAATGAGAAACCCCAGCCCCACACCAGCCTTCCCATCCTAGAGTACTGGTGCCAGGAAGAGGAGCTCCCACAATACCTGGCTTTGAAACACGGTGGGTGAGGATTCCGACCACCCGGGCAGGATAGAAAGCTGTGGGAAACCCAGGCGTTCTCTTAAAGGGTCCGCACACAGGCTCTCTCACTCCCAGGCACTTACCTTGGGCTCCAGCGGAGGGACAGTAGCTCGGGGGTGTCGGAGACATACAGGGGACAAACTGGGTTGTGTTACTTCAAGTTGAGGGCTGGAAGACAGTCACCATTTCCCTGTAAGGAGGTCTTCTTCCCATGCAGCCGGCAGGCGGGCCCCATCTTTCCTGTGTTGAGCCCACCCCCACATGGACAAATCTGAATCTCATTGGTCTGGTGAGCTCTGTAGCTCCATTCTGCTGACTCACTGAAACATCGCCCCACCCAACTCCCCCAATGCCAGAAGCATTTCTCCTGAGCAGCCAGCCCCTCCCTCTTTGCACTCTTTCTTGGAAAACTATCAGAGTCCGTTGGCTTCAAGTGGGCAGCAACTGGCTTCGTTGTGCTCTGAAACTTCTGCTGAGTAGCTCCAGCCTCAGCACTGACACCAAACCAGAGTTTACATTAATCTGGTGACCACAACTACTCCCACTCTAGTGACTCCCTGAGGCCCTGCTCACCCAACTTGCATACCCCACGAGGCTCTATCAGTGGCTGAACCTTAAGGGAGCCAGCAGTGGCGATAGGCCTCGGGGAGTCTGGGCATTTTGCAGAGCTACCCCAGGTCTGGTCCTGTTGGCAGCCATCCTCTGCTCACAGCGTGGCCTCTCCCACACACCTCCAGGGTTAGCACAGGCAGCAAACAACTGTGGATCTCCTTGTAGCTCTTAACAAGTAGTCCCTGGCCAGTTACAGGCAGTGGGTGACCTGGGCCTGCACTGGAGCCCCTCCCCAGAGGCTCCAGAATTTACATACTTGGAGGTTGGCTTCAGAACACAGCAGAGCACTGCCCAATTAGACCCACAAGTGGCACACACAAAGGACGGTCTCAATAAGCACCAGAGCCCACTGGGGCGAATCCCACCTGGTGGGGTAAGCCTTCCACTTACCTGTAAGTGGAAGCCTGTAAGCTGTGGACATGGCCAAACTCCACAGCCAATCAGCCTGAGGGTCAATTCCACCCAATTACATGCCAATAGCAATCAAGGCTCAACTATAACAGGAGGGTACACACAACCCACACAAGGGACACTCCTGGAGCATTCCTGGTGACCAAAGAGACTGTGCCACTGTGCTCAGGGCACCTACTACATAAGGCCACCCTGCCAGACTGGGAGACGTAGCATATCAACCTAACACATAGAAACAAACAGAGAGACAGCCAAAATGAGTAAACAAAGAAATACATCCCAAATGAAAGAACAAGAGAAAACCCCAGAAAAAGAACAACACAAAAAGGAGGCAAGCAACCTACCAGATACAGGGTTCAAAACAATAGTTATAAAGATGTTCAAGGAACTTAGTGAGAACTTAAACAAAGAGATAGCAAGCATAACAAAAGGCTATGGAAACCATAAAAAAGAACCAATTGGACGTGAAGAATACAATAACTGAAATGAAAAATGCACTCAAAGGAATCACCAGCAGACTAGATGAAGCAGTGGGTCAAATCAGTGATTTGGAAGACAAGGTAGTAGAAAACACCCAATCAGAACAGCAAAAAGAAAAAAGAATCCAAAAAAAAAAAATGAAACGAGTTTAAGAGGCCTCTGGGACAAGGTGAAGCATAACAATATTCCCAATATTGAGGTACCGGAAGGAGAAGAAAGAAAACAAGGGATTGAGAACCTATTTGAAGAAATAATGACTGAAAACTTTCCTAACCTGGCAAAGGAAATAAACATTCAAGTCCAGGAAGCACAGAGAGTCCCAAACAAGACGAACTTAAGCAAGCTCATACCAAGACACATTATAATTAGAATGGCAAAGGTTAAAGACAAAGAGAGAATCCTAAAAAAAGCAAGTGAAAGGCAACTAGTAACTTTTAAGGGAGCTCCTAGAAGATGGCCAGCTGATTTCTCAACAGAAACTTTGCAGGCCAGAAGGGATTGGCACAACATATTCAATGTGATGAAAAACAAGGACCTACAACCAAGATTGCTCTACCCAGCAAACCTATAATTTAGAATCGAAGGACAGATAAAGAGTTTCCCAGACAAGAAAAAGCTAAAGGAGCTCATCACCACCAAACCAGTATTACAAGGAATGTTAGAGGCACTTCTTTAAGACAGGGGAAAAAATGCTCCAATCAAAAGACATAGGGTGGCTGAATGGATAAGAAAACAGACCCTAACATATGGTGCCCACAAGAAACTCGCTTCAGATTGAAAGACACACACAAATGGAAAAGGATATTTCATAAAAATGGAAATGAAAAAACAACAAAAAAGGTGGCGTAGCAATACTTACACCAGACAAAGTAGACTTTAAAACAAAGGCTATAACCAGTGACAAGGACCCAGTAATCCCACTTCTGGGTATTTATCTGAAGAAACCCAAACACTACTTCGAGGGAACATGTGCATCCATATGTTCATTGCAGCATTGTTTACAATGGCCAAGATGTGGAGGCAGCCTGAGTGTCCATCAATGGATGAATGGATAAAGAGGAGGTGGTACATACATATAATGGAATATTGCTTGGCCAGGGAAAGAAAATGTCCCTTGCCATCCGCAGCAGCATAGATGGATCTGAACGGTATTGTGCTGAGTAGACTATATCAGACAGAGAAAGACAGATGCAATGTGATTTCATTTATATGTGAAATCTAAAGAACAAAATAAACAAACAAAACAGAATCAAACTCATAGATACAGAGAACATTTTGATGGTTGCCAGATGGGAAGGGAGTTATGGGTGAGTGGAAAAGGGAAAGGGATTAAGAAATACAAATTAGTTGTTACACAGTAATCATGGGGATGTATTACAATAATATTGTAATAACTATGTATAGTGCAGATGGGTACTAGAGTTGTTGGGGTGATAGAAGAGAAGGGGTTGAGGGCAAGGTGAAAAGGTGAAGGGATTAAGAAGTATAAACTGATAGTTACAAAATAATTGTGGGGATGTAAAGTAAAGCACAGGGAATATAGTCAATAGTAGGGTAATAACTATGTATAGTGCCAGGTGGGTACTAGACTAGTCACAGGGATGTAAAGTAAAGCATAAGGAATATAATCAATAGTACGATAATAGCTATGTATAGTGTCAGGTGAGTACTACACTAGTCAGGGGGATCATTCCTTAAATTATACAAATGTCTAACCACTATGCTGTACACCTGAAATTAATATAAAATAATATTGAATGTCAACTGTAATTGATAAATTAAAAAGGTGGCAGAAAAGGTAAAGGGAAATAAGAGGTTCAAATTTGCAGGTATAAAACAAATAAGTCATGGGGATGTAATGCACAGCATGGGGAACATAGTCAATAATATTGTGATAGTGTGATACAGTGTCAGATGGTTGCTGGACTTACGGTGATCACTTCTTCAGGTATATAAATGTTGAATAACTATGGTGTACACATGAAACTAATATAATGTTGTATGTTAGTTATATTTCAATAAAAATCTTAAATAAAATAAATTGAAAAAAAAAGATGTTAAAAATAAGTCGGTCTGAGCAATATTGCAAAATAGGTCTCTACGAAAGAGAAGTAAAACATAGGGCCACCCAAAGACTTGTAAGTGATGGTATAGCAACATTACACATAATAAGCAAGAAGTGTAAATAGTTAGAATGCCCTTCAGTTGGTGAATGGGTAAAGAAAAGTTGGCACGCCCATGCAATTGTGATTCCACATTATGAAAAAAAAATTATTATACATGCTACAGGGATATGATACTCAAAATCATTATGCTAAAAAAAAAAGAAAAAAGAAACAAGACCAAACACATTGTGTGATCCCCTTTATAAAAATTGTCCAGAAAGGCAAGAAATTGAGAGAGAAGTAGATTTGTAGTTGGCTGGGATTGTGGATGGGAGCAAGAATGGCTGGAAACAGGCACAAGGTTTCTATTTGCTATGTTATTATTGTTAAAAATTGAATTTTGGCAATGGTTACCAAACTTTGTTTCTTTACTAGAATTCACTGGATTGTTAGATGTGTGAATTTTATGCTATGTAAATTATATCTCAATAAAATTCTTAGAACAATCAATTCCATTTCTCTATGCCAGAAATGTAAAGTCAGAAATTAAAATTTAGAAAACATTATCATTGTCAGTAGCATGAAAAAGAGGAGGAATTTGGGGCAAATTAATAGCAGATAAGCAAGATTCGTACAGTGAAAAGTTGAAGAAAATCACTGAAAGGTACTAGAGTTAATCTAAGTACATGGATCAGTATTCCATGATCATGGATTTGAAGACACAGTATTGTTAGATATCAATATTCCTCAAATTGATCTAGTTTCAACATCATCATTCTCAAAATGTCTGCCAGAGGTTTTGCAGAAATGGACAAGGTGAACATCGAATGGAAATGCAGAGGAGGCAAAATGACCAAAGCAATTTGAAAAAGAAAACTAATTGTGGAGGAATAACACTTCCAGATTTTAACATATACTGTAAAACTACACCCACTTATAGAGTGTGGTACTGACATTAGCTTAGACATACATATAAAGAGAAGAGCATTGAGACTCCAGAAATAAAACCATACATGTTGGAATCCTTTGCGTTTGAAAAAGTTGCCAAAGAATTTCAATGAGAACACTATACTAGTTAAATGTCCATGATCAGATGAATAGATAAAGAGAATACGGTATACACATACAATGGAATATTATTCGGCCATAAAAAAGGCAATCCTGTTAAATGCTATCACTTGGGTGAACCTTGAGGACACTATGCTAAGTGAAATAAGCTAGTCACAGAAGGACAAATGCCACATGATTCCACTTACATGAGGAATCTAAAATAGTCAAACCCATAGAAGCAGAGAAGAATGGTGGTGGCCAGGGGCTGGGGGGAGGGGAAAACGGGGAGTGGCTGTTCAGTGGTACGAAGGTTCAGTCATGCAAGATGAGTAGCTCTATAGATCTGCTGTGCGACACAGTATCTTATAGGTAAGAATACAATATTGTGCACTTACATATTTGTTAAGAGAGGATATCTCATGTTGAGTGTTCTTGCCCAATTAAAAAAAAAGAAAAGACAAAATTTTAGAGACAATAAAAAGATTAGTAGTTACCAGGGGTTTCAGAGGAGAGAGAGGGTATATGAGGTAGAGCACAGGGGATCTTTAGGGTTGTGAAACTATTCTGTATGATACTGTGATGGTGGGTACATAATATTATGCATTGGTTTATCAAAATCCATGGACTTGTACAACACAGAGACTGAACCCTAATGTAAACTAGGGACTTTAGTTAGCAATAATTTTAAAATGTTGTATCATCAAGTGTAGCAAATGTACCACACCAATGCCAGATGTTAATAACACAGGAAACTGTGGGTGAGGGAAACAGAGAGGCGAAATATGGAACCTCTGTACTTTATGATCAATTTTTGTGTAAGCTGAAAACTGCTCTAAAATATAAATTCTCTTAAAAAAAGAAGTTCAGTGAGGAATGTGGACGTCTTTTCTGCAAAAGATGCTCCATTTGAATATCCACACTCAGAAAGATGATTATAGACAGCTCACACTGACAACAAAACAAAACAAACAAACAAAAAAAAACCCTCAAAATATATTATGGACATGACTAGAAGGAAAACAATCTCTAAAAACTTAAACAAAATCATTGAGTAAACACCTGTAATCAGTAGATGTGCAAAAAAATTTTGAACACAGCAAAAAGTACAAATAAAAATTAAATTACATCAGCAAAATTAAAAATGTTTGTGCTACAGAAGTCTACATTAATGAAAGGCAAAGAGAAGAAACGCAGTGGAAAAAATATTTACAAATAATGTAACAGGTAATGAAAGTGAGTTCAGAATAGATAAAGATTATTTTCAACTGAAGAAGTGCAACACAAATAACCAAAGTTTTAAAAAATTGGGTGAAATTTGTAGAGATATTTCACAAAGGTAAAAATATGAATGACCAAGAAGCACATGAAATGACGCTCAAAGCCATTAACAGAAAATGAAAAGAGTGCAACGCTTTTGTCCTGAAGGGTGGCTGTAATTTAAAAAAAAAAAAAAAGCAGGATATAACCAGCGTGGTCGAAAGGCAGAGTCACAGGGAACTGTATACATTGGTGGTGGGAATGTAAAAATTTAAAGCTACTTTGGAAAACAGTATGACAATTTCTAATAATTATTTCCAACAGGATACAGCTCCAGTAGGATGAGTAAACTACACAAAAGAAATGAAAACTTATATTCACCCAAAAACATAGGCACAAAGGTAATGGCAGCATCATTCATGGCATCAAATAAATGGAAAGGAACAAGTGTCATTCAACCAGACATTATATATTAAAAAGTTCCATCCATACTGTGGAATATAATTCCATGGAATACAAATCCATGTTCATGGATTCGAAGAGTCAGTATTGTTAAAATGCCAATAGCATTAGGTAGCTCTACAGATTCAAAACTGTCACTATTAAAATACCACATGCACACTGAAAAAAAATGACTACTTAAGGCTTTGGTGTAATTCTACACTGTTATAAAACTTTTCTAAATATAAAACTGAACCACTAAAAAAAATATCATATGAATTTTTGTATAAATTGACAAATTGATGCTAAAATTAATATGGCAATGCCAAGGTCCAAGAAGAATCTAAATAATCTAGAAAGTAGGAGAACAAACACTTTTCAATTTCAAAATGTACTACAAGTTTATAGTTATCTAGAGAGTGTGATATTGGCACTAGGATAGAAATATAGGCCAATGAAGTAGAATTAGGGTCTATAAATAAACCCATATATGTTGGTCCACTTGACTTTTGACAACATTGTCAAACCAATTTACTGCTGAATGAGTAGTCTTTTCTAAATGTGATGCTAGGGAAATTGGATGTCCACATGCATAATATAAATGCAGACCCTAAATTCACAGCAAATAAAACAATTACCTCAAAATGGATCACAGACTTAAATGTAAGTGCGAAAATTTTTAGAAGAAAATCTCCATGTACATCTTTGTTCCTCTAACATTTGCAATGATTGTTAGATACAATGCTGAAACATACTAAAAAAAAGGAAAAAGAATTTTGACTTCATCAAAATAAAAACTTTTGAGCTTCAAAAGTGAATATCAAGAAAGTATTCAGGAAGAGCACAGGTAACTCAACTGAATATGGACATTAATAGATATTTCTCTCAAGGAGGTATACAAAGGAGAAAAAAGAACATGAAAAGGTGCTCAACACCAACAGTTTTTTGAAAAATGCAAGTTAAAATGACAAGGCAATACCAATTCACACCTACTAGAATGGTAGTAATAAAACATAAAATAACAAATATTGTTGAGGATGGTAGAGAAACTGAAACCCTCACAAATTGCTAGTGGAGATATAAAATGTTACAATCACTTTGGAAGAGTTTGCTTGATTCATAAAATGTTAAATGAATATTTAGTACAACATTCCATATTTGAAAAATTAATTTCTGTCCAAGTTAAAGACTTTCACCTGAAGTTTTATAGCATCTTTATTCAGAATGGCCAAATATCCAGAAAAGGCAAACCAATAGAGACAGAAAGTAGTATGAAAGAATCTGAAAAACATGAAAGTTAGTTAAAGAAGACACTCAAAAATAACAAGTGTATAAAAAGTCTAGAGAAGGGAAATGTTGGGTTGTTGGAAAAGTCATGATGCATTTTTGCAATGAAAGACATAGAAAAAAATAAGTCATAACTTTTCCGACAACCCAATATATAGTGGATTAGTGAGTGCCGGAGGTTATCAACGGGAAAGAGAAGTGACCAGAAACAGGTCCAAGGTTTCTTTGCTATGGTAGTATTATTAAAAATTAGACTTTGCTGGTGGTATCCAACTTGTGTATTTATTAAAATTCATTGAATTTTACACTGAACAACCGTGAATCTTAAGCTATGTAAATTATATCTCAATAAAACAGCTAAAAGCTCAATTCCATTTCTACCAGCAATGTCAAATCAGAAATAAAACATTGAGAAGACATTGTCATGTCAATAGATCAGAAGAGAATACTTGATACAAAATAAATATAAATCTAGCAAAACTTGTACACTGAAAACTACAAAACAGTACTGAAAGCAACTAAAGATATCTAAATAATTGGAGAGACATTCCATGTTAATGGATTCAAAGAGTCACTACTATTTAGATGTCAATAATTCTAGCAGATCTTAAAGAGTCAACCACAGTGTTACCAAACTACCACTTGTCTTTTTTTTTTGCAGAAATGGACAAGCTCAGGATAAATGTCATATGGCAAAGGACCCAGCACAGCCAAAATAATCTTGAAAATTAGGAGGAATTTAGAGAATTCACTCTGACTCCAACTTACTACAAGTCTACAGTTATCTTGATAGTGTAGTACTGACTGTAGGATAGACATATAGATTAATGGGACATAATTGAGAGTCCCAGATAAGTCAGCCTAGGGCAAATACTTGCTAATCTTGTATCAGATAAGAGAATTGAGTCCAGAATACATAAAGCACTCTTTCAACTCTAGAACTCAAATAACTCGATTAAATGTGGGCAAAAGCTCTGAATAGTAATTTCTTTTGAGAAGATATATAAATGAACAAGAAGAACATAAAAACAGGAATTAGATTTTAGTGAGTGTTTCACAAGTTAGTATATTTATGAGAAGTCATTGAACTGTACACTTAAAACTGGAGAATTTATGGTATATAAATTATACCTCAACAAAGTTGTAAACTAATTGCATTTCTGTACACAAGCAATGAAGAACCTGAAAATGAACACTGAAATTTAAAGGTAGAAATTTCTTTGTTATGAAACTCATTCATATCTGCTACTTTTATTTCTAATATTGGAATCATATTTTTCACTCTGTGTCTCCTTCATTCATTTATTGCTAAGAAGAAAACTAGAGAGAAACATAATACAGTATTATGATAATAGCCTAGATTGTTATTAAAAAAAGTTCTACTACGTTGAATGAAGATAAGGGAGGTTTTATATCAGTGTCAACACATGTATTTTAATAGAATAAATTATTTTTTAAAACTTGTACAGATTTTGTAATTGGGCACATATCTAATAGTGACTTCAAATATTAGGATATGAGATAATGCTTAATACATGTATTCCTAACTCAGGATTTTTTGGTGTCACATAATTATCATTTAACATTGTCCGGAATTACACATGTTGAGAGATGAAGCTAAATTTAGGATAACTCAAAGAAAAACCTGTAAAATGCTTTATTGATTCAAACTGTTTTATCAACTTGTTCATTTGTATCCTTAAGCATACTCAGAATAATGAATATTTTTGTTTATTTTTACTTTATTCTTCAGATTCCAGATGATGACAGAACCACAACAGGAGTCTCTAATACAGAAGGATACTGAACTTCAACCCTAATCAACTTTTATATCAACTACTCAAGGATGAAAGACTTTGGAAATCTGGCCCATAGCATGCCCTTCTGTGGTTGCATTTTCTACACCAGCCTCTTTCACTGTAGTTCACCAATGCCCAAAAGCCATGAAATCAATTTTATTAGAATATGTGGAACCTTTGATTATAACAACATGCATGCAAACAATTTAATACATTCCCATATTAACTCAAGGCTTTTATTTAGTAAAGCTCTTGATATAACTTTATCTTTCCAGTTCTAACACCAAGATTGAGACTAGCTATGTCGATATAGTCTCATGAAATCACATACACACACACACACACACACACATTACTATACTATACAATACTATACTATACTACACTATACTATACTATACTATACTATACTATACTATACTATACTATACTATACTGTCACCAACAGACTTGGTTCTTATGGAAATTATAAACTGTCTGATCATTTCCATTGCAGGTTCTTCATAATCATTTGAATTCTTTTCTCAAATCATGAAAATCCTTAGTGCTCATAACTTAAAACCCTTGAAATAAACTCCCTCTACTCAAAATCAGGTTGTATCTTCATTTCAGTTTTCTTTATAAAGAGGTGACTCAAACTCCTTTTGATTTCCTTTTTACACTGGATTATTATTTTTTTCACTGTTTTTGCATTCATGGCTTTCTGATCATTTTGCTTTTGTTCATACTTTCTACCTTGGTGCCTTATTTGAGTCTGCTGTTTTCTCCTTTCAGTACGTAGTTCACAACAATTTAAGATGTTTTGGAACTGCTTTTATATAGAATATGCATTCAGTAATCTGTGTGTCTAATATAACAATCTTTTTTGCACAAAAGAGACTTGTTTAAAACATACAAATAATTGGAAATGTTTTATGCAAATAAAGTATAACTTCTCTACACAGTATTCTCATTCAATTAGGTATTCATTGCTTCCAAGTAAGACTGAACTGATTCTAACTCATTATTAATATCTATAAAGCACCCAGGAAATACTTTATGTAGCTTAAGCATACAATCACAAGTTGTTTTGCTTTTGTTTTTATAGTTATCATTATTATAATTTGGATATATTATTCATTTGCCATCACCTTGGGAATGGGGAATTCCTACACTTCAGGGGTCACATTTTTTATCTTTTCAAGTCAGTATAACAAAATTTTACAAGTTTTAAATAGAAGAAAATTGGTGAATCTCTGGAGGATTTGAATTTAATCTGAAAATCACTATGAGAATGAAAATAATTTTGAAAGGTTTGAATTTTCACTGATTAATAGTTAAAACATTGTCAAGAGATATGTGAACTCCATACAAATACTTTCTTATATCTATCAGCATTTTTTGTTTGTTTTGCTGTCCTTGAACAGGCAAATGTTTAATAATCCTCCAACTAACTCTATCTGGAATTGTTAATACTTGCTAATCAGCAATGCTAAAATACTCTAATCTTTTGATACTATTATAAAAAAAAACAGTGCCTAAAAGAATTTACCTCTCTTGTGTTGAGAAGGGGGAGGCTGGGGGGAGGATGAACAGGGTAAAGGGGGTCAAATTTATGGTGATGGAAGAACTGACTCTGGGCAGTGAACACACAGTGCAATATACAGATGATGTATTACAGAATTGTACACTTGAATCCTATATAATGTTATTAATCAATGTCACCTCAAAAACTTAATTAAAAAAAGGATTTACCTAGATGTCAACAATATGTCTTTATCCTTGAAATGACATCAATTAGAAATGCCAAACACCAGAAATATCTGCTTGAGTTTCTTACACATTGATTTACATTTTGACTCATTCACATTAATTTTCCTCATTCTAGACTATTCAAGAACAGAGCATCTAAACCATGGAGGCCACAGATTTTTTCCTCCACTACCCCTATGCATTTTCCTGCTTGACTTAGATCAACTCATGTGAAGCAGAGAATGGCTTTTTGGTGGAGGTTGTCTGAGGAGATGGCATCTCATAACCTTGAAAAATGGTGTACAAAGAGAAGTGGGGAACCAAGAGGGAAGGAAGAGACTATGATTATTTGCAGATAGCCATACCTTCCACTTCAACACCCAAACCATGACTGTGCACAATAACATTCTCCCTCGTGCTTTAAACCTAAGTAAGAAAGCCCACGTAGACAAAAGTAAAGTGGAAATAAATCTATTCAAATCTAGACAAAAGACCTTAATTTTTCATTAAATGATATAATTTGATGTACTATAATTTAATACCAAAGTCTTTCTTAACTGGTTTTATTTGAACCTTATGCAAATTAAGCCATTCAATTAATCTGGTTTTCTTCTCCATCACCAATTACACAATATTTTACAAAAAGTCAAATGACCTTTATGTATTTACTACTTGAAAAATCACCTTTTCATCATGTCTTATGTTAATAAACAGTTAACATTTCAGAAAGAATTTAAAACAACATTGCATTGACCCAAGCTTGTTCATAACTTCAGGTATTCTAAACATATTTGGGGATCATGAGCTTTTTTTAGTATCTTATGAAAGTCATGAACCCTTTCACCAGGAAAATGCATATAAGCACACAATATTTTACATTGATTTTTTTTTTTTAGAGGAGGCTCATAGATAGGCTGAAGGCCATGCGGGAATTTTTTGTACCTCTAGTCTAGAAACACTATGATCCTCTCCAGGGGGATGTAGAATGATTTGGGTGGATTTGTTTTCCCAATATCTGGGACCCACTACTGTCATTTAGTGAGAGGGGACCAGGTAATGACAACTCCTTGCAGAAAAACATTTTCCACCCAAAATGCCTAAAATGACACATCATGAATCTCGGGACCTCAGATTAAAATTATACTGGAGAGGAAATTTACTTGCCCATAAAATTCAAAATAATGCTTCCCTCTTTCTTTGATGACAAAGAAATTTACCATGAAAGCAGCTATTTTTAAAATGGTTTTTGGAACTATATACATGTTCCATATTTATAAATGTTTAATTTACATAACAGATGTCACTGAGTTTTGATAAATTTACACACAAGAGAAATGTAAATACATCAAATGCGGTATAGCAGTGGATATTTATTTGGGATTTTATTAGTTATCTATTTCTCCATAGCAAATTATCCCAAAACTCGGTACCTTAAAATAGCACGCATTTATTAGCTCACCAGAAATGCAGGTCAGGAATCCAATTGCAGTTTACATTTGTCCTCTGGCCCAGGGACCACCAGGTTGCAATCAAGGTGCTGGATAGGGCTGTGATCTCATGTGAAAGCTCTACTGGGGAAGGGCCTGCTTTCAAGCTTCCTTACATGGTTGGAATCAGGATACAGTTCTTGGAGGGCTCTTGGCCAAAGGGCTTCAGTTTCTTCCTGGCTATTGGTCAGAGGCTACCCTCAGTTCCTTGCCACACAGTCCTCTCCAGATGGCATCTTGTTTCATCAGATCTATAGTAGCAAGAGAGAGTGATAGAATGAGAGAGAATCAACAAGACAGAAGTCACAGTCTTTTATAGCTTATCTAGGAAATGATGGCCCCTCACTTTTGCCATATTCTATTCATTAGAAGCAAGTCACCAGGTTGAGTCTGTACACAGATGAAGGAGGGTTACACAAAAGCATGAATGACAGGAGGCGGGATCATTGGGAGTCATTATAGAAGGTTCTGTACCATACGGATAAAACCATAAAGGCAAGAGGAAATAAAGCTTCTTGAAAAAAAACTTAAGTTGTCTAATGGTAGTTATATGTTTGCTGCTAAAGTCAATGTTTTTGTTCGTAATTTATTTAACAATTAAACTTTCTCTTCATCAAAAGAGAAACATATAAACACTATGTAAAATGTCTCTCCATTGTCATTCTAGTAACTCCCACCTTTTCTGTATCTGGGCATTCTTTTAAAGGCTCATTTAAAAAGAAGGGAGGGATTATGTTTTATAAGTTAAGATAAAATAAATTTGAATAAGTTACTACAGAATAGTTTGACTATCTGACTCCTGGGAGTGATAATATAATTTTACTTGTGAGAAGACCTTTACAATTCATTAGCTTATAACTTATGTGTCTTTCACACAGTGAAAGCAAGTGTAATCCAACTCTTTATGAGTGAGACACCCTATATTTATTTCTCTTAAAACTAAGTAGAGATGCTTTCAGCTATTTCATTACTCTTTAAGAATTAAATGGCTCTAGCAAAAGTTAGCTTCTTTTTCTCAGCTGGCAAATAAAACAAGCGCATATTAATGCACAAATCCATTCTCCAGCTTGTATATATTTTAATAACAAGAAGAAATTTACATTTTCAAAATGATCTTAAATTTTGTACCTCCCCCAAAATTACAAATGCTACTGTTCAAAGAAGAGATGGGTGCTAATACTTAATTTTAGTTCAAAAATGTTATCTTACCTGGAGTGATAATGTTAACAATATTTAAAGCTCTGTATATAACTGAGAAAGAAACTGCCTTCCTGGTTGTCAAGTCTAAAAATATCCATCCCCAAAATAAGAGAATGACAAAACAGAATTGGACACACGAGACTAAAGATTCATCTAAAATCATAGTTGAGAGTGAACTCAAATCAACGGGGCCATTGCAACCAGGCTATATATGTGGTGAGCTAACCATCAACATTTTAGGCATTATCATTCTAAAAATAACAGAAAGATTTATTGTAGAAAGCTTAATAAGTTTAAATGTGGAGCATTTTTTTAAGGCTTGTTAGTTGTCTTTGAATGACTGTACATAGGCTCATTTAACACTGTTGATTACTAAAAGCCCATTGAAAGCCCCTCACCCCTTTGCCCCATATACTGTATACCCTAAAATACGGCGTCAGTAGGTTTTGATGCCAGAATGGGTTTGGAGAACTTCTTGAATAAGGGTTTAAATTGAACATTGGGTCAGCAGTAGAGGACTGGGCAAATGCCTACACAGAAAAAGGTCAAAATAAAGTCCAGAGAGACAGCTAAAGCACACGCACACAGAAGCACTAAAAAGAAGCTTATTTTTCCTCTATTTATCCTGGAATCATTTCTGTTCATGTCTTGTCAGAACAATGAAGTCCAAATTCCAGACCAATTACCATTCTATCTTAAATCCACTCAAAGAAAGCAGGTTATGTTCTATATATTGCTCTTACAACTTTTCAGGAAAAGAAAGGTATAAGAACTAGGAAAACAATTCCAGCTCTTGCTTGCTATTCCCTCCAGGAATTTAAGGGTGGGGAAAGAACACAGAAGAATGTATCTTCTGCCTTTCATGGAGTTGTCTACTTTCAACTTGTCCTGGAAAGTCATGGAGGAAGAAAAAGGAGGGTAGCCATTTTCAACTTGGCCATTAGCAACTTATGAAACACAGTTTGATCTGTTGATATATTGATAGAGTTTGGCTGGAATTAAGCAGAGGCAAACCTAAAAGAGAAAGAAAAGCAATGCTGTGATAAGAAGAGAGAATCACAAGAGGTAAAATTCATCTCACTTGCCAATTTTGTCGTGGTTCTTTATGACTATGCATAGACACCTCTCTCTTTAGCCTTGAGAGTTATCCTGAGCTTTTCTGATGAAACAGCTCTATGGCATGAGAATATTCAGTTCATCATTTCTGAAGTCCCTACTTCTCTAAAGAACATCACTGTGTCACATCCACCTAAACAGAATGAAACGATGAAATAATCATTGTTATCACACCACAGCCCCATGACTGTAAGATTCTAAATGTCATATAAAGTACCTCAACCTCAATTTGTCCAGACTAATCTTTCCACCCTAAGCCTGCCCATCTTTCTAACTGTAAGACATCACCATCTATCAAGTTGGTAATTATTTTTTATTATGTCACAACTTGCCCTGATCTCCCTTATTCTAATCAATCAGAAAGATCTGTTAAATAAAACCTTTAAATGTCTCTTGAATTTATCAACTCCTTCTCCTGTTCTGAAATTGAATTAATAGCTCCAATCACAACATTTCTGCACCATGATTAACATCCCTGGATTGTTTTCTTTCTCCATCTCTACACAATTATAATACAGATAGGATACTGCTATGCTCATCCTTTCAAGTTGATCTAGTTAACATGATTTTCATGACCTATACGTGTTTTGCTTTTCTTTTTATTTGTGCTCCTTTCTTCTCTTGCTCCCTTGCCAGCCTCCCACACACACATCCATAATCCCAATTATACTTCAAGATGCAGCTTAATCATTATTTTCTCTTGGAAGACTTCCCTGATATGACTAGGTTGCCCTGTGTGCCCCTATAATGTGCTTACATTACACGTGTTTCATTGTCTTCCTTTCAGGACGGAAAATGAGAGAGGGACTAAGGATGGGCATTCTTTGAGTCACCATCAAGTTTCCTGGCTCATAAGAAGCACTCCATAAATACTCACTGGATACTTGAAATAATTTCATTTGACTTCCATAAATCAGTTCCAGTTTTAAATGTCTCATCATTGGTAGTGTGTCTGTTTGCATTGAAACATTACTGCAATTCATTTTGTTAGTTGAGCACAAACTGCATTCTCTGAAATTTTCAGCACTTGTATGGCAAGACTCTGGTGCAAAAATATTTTAAATTTTATTTCCTAGGTCCAGTCTTAGAAGAGAAGTCGTCTTATTCCAATCATATCACAAAGGAAGCTGAGGCAAAAAGAGGAGTTAGGTGGTTTTCTCAAGTGCCGCAATGACAATCAAAAATAAATCCAGGATGGGGCGGCCGGTTAGCTCAGGTGGTTGGAGCGCAGTGCTCATAACACCAAGGTTGCCGGTTCAATTCCCACATTGGCCACTGAGCTGCGCCCTCCACAACTAGATTGAAGACAACTACTTAACTTGGAGCTGATGGGTCCTGGAAGGGCACCCACCAAAGCTGGATTGGGGGGACTACTTGGCTTGGAGCTGATGGGTCCTGGAAAAACACACTCTTCCCCAATAACATTTCTTAAAAAAAATAAAAAATCCAGGATGAATCCTCTGAATACGGAGTCTAATATGACTGTTTTGCTCCTGAGCTGTGTTCTTTAACATTCATGGGGGTAAAATGTATTTTTCAAAAGTGTTAGGCCCTTGGCCAGTGAAGCGATATCCTCTACAAGTAGACTGAAGAACTAAAGGACAGCAACTTGTCTGTTCCCCTTCCCCGATTCCCCAACGGTGTTCCCCTCCCCCAATTCCCCAATAAAATCTTTAAAAAAAAAGTGTTAGGCCCTTGAAGATGAATGTTATTGTGGTTTATAATAGATGTGTAAATATCTTCAAATATAAATTAGCTCTGGGCTGGAAGATAGCAAAATTTAGAAATTTTGAAGAATGAATTGGTTACTAAAGAAAGTATGCATGATTTGGAAAACTTGACTTTGGAGATCAAAATGTCACAGGAGGAAATTTCGCAACTCAGAGTAAAGGGTGTCGTGATCATAGTGTTCTCAGCAATTTAAAATCCTTTTGTGTAAGTAGTAACTCATGCCAAGGTGGAGAGCCACAGATTGACTCTGCTCTGGACTCAAGCTCTAAGTGAAACTGGGAGGCCTGACCTATTTTCACAAGAAAACCAATTAACAGCAAGGGAAACGAGAAAGGGCAAGAGTACCTGGAGATGGAGGGCTCCCGGGGAGGGCTCATATCACACAGCACTCTCCATCTCACTCCAAAATTCTCCTTATACTAGCCCCTCCTCCAAAGCCTCCCAGGCAGGAAGCCAATCCTGGGGTTCCTTTCTTTGAAGTTCTCCTTTGCTATCTTCACCTCAGAGAGTTCTAGGCCAGGGAAGGGGGGAGAGGGACTTCATGTCTCTTATGCGACATCCTCAGGTCCTAAACACTCACTCTTTTCTGAGTTTTCTGGCAGGCACATCCAAGGTTTGATAAACGAGCATTTAACACCTAGTCGCTTCAGCCAACAACAACAAAAAGCCTTCAATATCTTAGACCCATTCTCCTTAAAAGGAAATGAAGTGTATTAAAGAACGCTTTTTTGTTATTTGGGTGTAAGATTTTTAAATGCACCAACATGTTTGAATAATAACTTCTCCAGGCACCAGTCTAAGTGCTTTATGCCTACTGCCTCTTTCTATCCCATAACAACCAGCTGAGGTAGGTAATGGTTCCACTTTAGAGATGCATAAATTGAAGTCCTGACATAGTATATGTCTCCTGACGAATGCCTGGCAGAGCCTCCATTTCAACTTGAGGTATGCAATTTTGTGTTTGAGCTTTTAACCACCAGGTCTGCCTTCTCTCACTTACAGGCTGACTATGTGTGCATATGCGGGTGGGATATAAATATGGATGCAAATGTAGATATAGATGAAGATAGATATAGGCTAATATATCTACAGTTATCTTTTGACTCTAAAATAAATAGTAAATATATATCATTGTACTTGTTTCAATGTGCTTCTTTATTTTCTTTGTAAGTTTTCTTCTTTCAGTGCCTTGTTTCACTAAGTAGGTTTCTTCCTTTCTTTCCTTGAACTATTTTCTGCGTTGGATAATTGCCTCTTGTACCATGAGCTGCTGACACATCCCTGAAATAACTGAAAAGACCTGGGGGACGGTTTTATAGTCAGAGACCTTAGATGTTAATACCCTGGGGATGTCAATTGAGCCTGAACATTAGAGCCCTGGGGAATGGATATGCCTTATCACTTTTCTTTGCTTTGCTGATTATTCTTAATAAATGGCAAAGACTCCTGCGAGTATGTGCCCAGAGCAACTTCAAGAATACTGCAAAAAAAGCATTTTCTTCCTCTCCTTCTTCCATTGTTCAATTAAAGTGAAACAGAGACTTATATTGCCACAGGCGATGTAACTACACATGACATGGGGATTAGATAATTAGGAATGTATCCTTTTAGAATAATGAAGGATTTCTTTAAAAATATTTAAAATTGCTAAATATTAGAATGTTTCTCTTTGACGTATTCAACTAGAGTTTGTTGTGAAGAGATAAAATGCAACAAAAAGAAGTCAGATTACCAATCAGTTACAAAAGAAATTATAAATGCAATGATAAGTCTAAGTACATTTGGAGAAGACTGGCACTTACATTTGGATGAAAGGAAACAAGTAAGCTTGTGTGGGCCCTCGCTCTCGGCCTCTGTCATTGAACAGAAAATAGGAAGAAATTAAAATGGGAAGGTTTATTTGAGAGAAAAGGCAAAAAAGTGTCCCACTGGTACAAATTGAATGATATTAGAAAATATTATCCATGAAAATTGTTACACCTTCTTACCTGAAAATTTTTAAAAGTAAAGCAAAACAGAATAGCTGCTCAGGATAATAAAGCCAGTTTAAATAATCCAATTCTGGCTGTAGATGCCATATACTTGTATGTGTGAGAGAGAGGAGAAAGCTATCAATCAGGTAGTCTCGAATGGAAAAATTTAAAGGGGGCTTTTCATATATAATTGCATTAAAAAAGATAACTTGAAAAACTAATGACAGGTTCCATTATGTCATCATTACCAAAATAATCCTATTGAATAATGAAAAAGACAAATGGCTCTAAAACCTATGTTTACCAAGACCTTTTATGAGTCCAGAGTGGGAAAAAAATACAGAAAGAAAAAACAAGACATTTGGAAAGGAAAAAGAAAAGGTACAAAAAGTGATAAGGGCAAGATATTACTGGAGGCAAAAATTCATGTAGCAAACGCCTGCTAAAACTAGGGTTTCAATTGAAGTTTAACACAATCAGAGGCATGAGCAAAAAGGAGAATTAAATTCAAGGTTAGTTTATTTAGAGCAAAAAATAATAAATAGGATAACAATGTTCTATTTGGGGGGCAAATACTTTAAAGGAGAGAGGTGACCAACTAGAAGTATTTGCTATCTAATTGTCCTCTATGCTTTCCATTAAGGATTAAAAGAGGGGGGTGAGGGATAGAAAGGGGAATATAGAGATATATATTTGCTGGTCCCAAAACACTTAAGCATCTAACTTGATCATGCTATAACATAGATATATAACGTAGCTTCAGTATCTACTTGAAAAGAAAAGAAAAGAGAATGGTGATGTATTGTGTAGCAAAGAGCTTAAGTACAGATTCTTAAGTCTGACTACCCGGTTTCAAATCTCAACTCAGAACGTTTACTTACTGTGGAAACTTGTGCAAGTCTGTTCACCTCATTATCCTCATGCAGAAAGAATTTAGGAAAGAGCTCAAAAAAGATCTGCTTAGTGAAACCAGGTATTAAAGTAACAAATTTTAATGAAATCAGGAGAGATTTAATTTTTTATAATTCAATATTTCCACTCTAGAACTGAATATCTAGAGAGAGAGAGAGAGAGAGAGAGAGAGAGAGAGAGAGAGAGAGAGAGAGAGAGAGAGAGAGAGAGAGAGAGAGAGAGAGAGAGAGAGAGAGAGAGAGAGAGAGAGAAGGAAGGAAGGAGGGAGGGAGGAAGGAAGGAAGAAAATGAGAGAGAGAAAGGAATTATATCTATCATCATCCTATCCATCTCTTGGTACAGATACTACGATTTATAATTGAGAGATAGCCTGTCTAGAAATTAAGAAAGCAAGGCATATGTGACCTTGAAAAAGTTACTTATTTTTGCTGTACCCGGGTTTCTGTACCAGTAAAGTGAAATAAATAAAGATATCTGCCTTACAAAGATTCAGTGAGAGCACCTATGGAGTACTTTGAATGGTGTCCACCACACAGCCAACACTGGCGATTGTTAAGAGCTGATTAATGAATGAATCTTCAAATTGTGTGTCTGCAGTGTACCAGGCTTTTTTCTAGACCCTGGAAATACAGCAGTGACTACAACAAATATTCTTGCCCTTGTTTCAGGGTAACATAATGTTATTGTTAGGAATGTGAAACTTGTTTTTAGAGTCTGTTCAACTATTTTAAGATGGAAAAAGTTTGAGCACATTTAAGAGGTAAAAGAAATGATTTTTAGGCAGAGTTTAAAGATTGAAGTCACAGAAAGAATAATTTACAGCATAAGAGGCTTCAGGAGGTCAGAAATGGTGTGATATGCAGAGCACAGGTTAAGAGGTTATTCTTTTTTTTTTTAAGATTTTATTGGGGAATTTGGGGAGGAGAACAGCACTGGGGAATCAGGGGAAGGGGAACAGACAAGTTGCTGTTGTTTTGTTCTTCAGTCTAGTTGTGGAGGATGTTGCTTTACTGGCCCAAGCTGGCACCATCATTGCACTCTTCCTGGGCGAGGCAGATCAGTCGCCGGCTTCTGGACTGCCGCTCACGCTGGCTGCTGGCTACACACAGTAGCCCATGGCAACCCACTGCAGCAGGGACTGCAGCCTACGCTGTCGGGGCGACTCACGGCGGCCCAGCTCCAGGTTGAGGTGTTGTTCAGCATCTTAGCTGCAGAGGGCAGTGTCACTGGCCCTCATATGTGGGATCCGAACCGGGACCCTCTGGCATCTCAAGCCAGTTCTTAAACTCAGCCAGCCCAAGAAGTTATTCTTGAAGAAAAGAAGGCTCACTCCTTTTTCTGAGATGAAAAAGAGAGGTCGAAATTGCTAAACATATTGATAAGGTTGTTTGAAAATGGAAGGTGAGCCTTGAGTTGGCGTTTATTCTTTTGGTGAAGTATTTGGTGAGATCTTTTGCTGAAAGATAATTGGGGTGGAATGGAAGAGTTGAGGAGCAATAGTTAGACAATCAAATGCAGATAAGAGGGAGAGTTGACCATGAACTTCTAGGAGGGCTAAGACACAAACTTGCTGACAGGCGATGACATCTCAATGAAGATCCACTTGATGAGATGTTTTCTTACAAATGTTATCCACGTCTCTTTGGCATGTAGAAAGAATGATTTTTATACGTTCTTTTATGTGCTCATTCATCAAACATTCACTTAATGCCTCTTGTCTTCTAGGTAAGGCAATATAGGGGAGAATAAGACTGGCCAGGACCCATCTTTGCCTTTGGTGGGGTGGAGGGGGATATAGAATAGGAGTGCAGTAAGAGAAGAAGTGAGGCCTTATAGGATGCTAAAGAGCCTGGACTCAGAGAAGAGTGTGGAACCACTGGGTGCAATAAGAGAAAAACTGAGAGAAAAAAGAAAGGGGGTTGCTAAAACAGCACATTTACTTTTTAATTATTTTCCTGGAGAAAAGCCTGACAATAAACATCACTTATTGTTTTACAATAAATGTGCAGAAATCCTGGTTAATAGAAATCTTGAATGACAAAAGTTCAACTAAGCTGGTTTTACTACATCAGGCATGAAAAGAGGCCTACAAAATGTGTCTTTTTAAAACTACTTTGTGCATTTTAAACACTCAGTGGATGATGAAAACTGAAAATGACTGTTAGTAGTCGTTCTCAAATGGGGATGATTTGGCCCCCCAGGGGAACATCTGGCACTGCTTGGAGACATTTTTGGTTGTCACAACTGGAAGACAGGGTGCTAATGGCATCTAGTGAGTAGACAAATAGCTATCCTACTCAACCTAATCAACCAACCAACCAACCAAACAACCAAACAAACCAACAAACAAAAAACAAACTAGGAACTTTTAAGGCATGGGAGCTTTACCAAAATTCACTTTATAGGGTCACATTTCATGGGAAATATAATACCTGACAGCCATCTGAGACATAGAGGAACAATACATTTATTGCATTTAAGAAGCTATGAAATACACATTCATTACAAAGACCTTTCATCTTTGTTTTACGTGATATTGTATATGTCACCTATAAATCTGATAAAGAAATTTGCTAATTTAAGAGGTTTTAAATTTTTTTCTTTTAAGTAACTGTAAACACAAACTTGATATTTTTCTGTATGACATTAACATGCAATTAAAAAATTACATTCCCTATACCACCATGCCAGCTCTCCTGCCCAAGAAAGTGAGAGCAGATCACACAGCAGTAACAAAACCCCAAAGGTTATTTTTCAGGAGAAATGAACCAGATCTTCAAACTTCAAGTAGTAATATATCCAAAACCAAAACCAGCCCAAGGTATTTAAGATTTTCCTTTACTTATCATGAAAACACTTTTTTTCTGTTTCAAACTTAATCTAATTATCTCACCAAAACCCAAATATAGTCAGGGCACTCCTTTAAATGTTCATGGAATTAAGGCAATAATATGAAGTTGAAATCAATTGCTGCTTAAAAAATGAAAATTTATATTTTATGATACAAATATATCTAGTGCTATATAGAAGAAACAAAGATGATTACTATCGTTAAGTAAAAATTGAGCAGTTTTTAACTCCAAATTGTGCTAACTGCTATTACTTATATAACGACGTTGGTTGTAGGGTGATTAGTAAGTAGTCAGCTAATGGTATTCCTGGAGATTAGGTAGGAAGAGGAAATAATATGGTCTATCAGGATAGAGAAGAAGAGGAAATCCATGTATTATGAAGTTTAGAACAAAACTCCAAGAGTCTAGAAGTCACGACTTGAGCAGCAGAAAAAGAGGAGAGTATGGCACTGAAAGTCAAGGTCTAATATTTATATGAGGTCAAGAGAACATTTACCCCCTTTATTTTCTCCTTACTCCATGCAGAGTAAGCCAAAGATGTGGGAGATTCCCAGGAAGCCAAGGACTCAATGGAGAATGTGCTAGTGCTAGTAGAAGCTACCTAAGGATCGAAGAAAATACTTAAAGTGGTCCTTACCTCTGAGCAAAAGGAAGATAATATAAGAGATGGCACTGCTGCGATGCACACAGAGCAGGATGATGTTTTCAACTGAGAATAAAAGCTTTTAAATATCCACACATCTTAATATTCTGTATATAAGGTGACCATATATGTAAGTGTGTGTGTGTGTGTGTGTGTGTGTGTCTGTGTGTGTGTGTGTGTGTGTGTGTGTGTGTGCCCCTGTTTGTCCGTTAAAGTTCTGGGTTGTACCTATTTTACCCAAGCTTATGGAAGATTGCATTAATGTCCCCAATTCTTCACCCTTCCTTCTACCTGTACCCTTTGCTATGTAATTTTGCTATGATCCCCTACTCTAGGTGGGACATACTTTCCCATCCCTTGACTCTAGGTTTGGCCATGGACTTGCTTTGGACAAGACATGACCCACACAGAAGCTTGAAATAGACTGGATATTTTAATGTTAGAAAATGAGGGCTCTCTCAATACCTGAGAGTTGATGGAAAAGCTATAGCTTCTACCTGAGACTTAACCCAGGGTTGGGGAAGGAACGGTTGACAGAAGAACCTGGAGGAAAACATCCAGCTTATTCAATAATTTTTCATGTAATGAAAAGACTAAAACAGGAAAATATTGCTTCCTTTGTCACCATCAAAAAGAAGAAAACTAAACAAAAGAGTGGGATTAGAGCAGAGAAAACACCAGATATATCTTATACGTTGGAAATACGTCCTGCTAAAACTATCTTTTTATTCCATAAGACAACTGGGAATACATTTCAAATTCACTCTTTTATCCTCAGTACTTGGTATAGGGCCTGTACATAGGGGTTGCTCAATAACTATGTGAGGATCACATACATTGATTGTTGGAAATCATCCTAGAAAGAATGTGTATTCATTTATGTATTTATTTAATAAACAATTGTTGAGAAATTACAATGTATCATGTCTTATGGCAAGTGCTAGGCACATAATGGTGAGAAAAATGAATAGATAAATCACAGGCCTGGTTGCAAAAAAAGACAGAATAAACAAAGTACAAAATAGTCAGATGATGCTAAGTGCTATGGAGAAAAGATACACCAAAGAAAATGGATGGGTTGAGATGGAAGTTTTCTGCAATTTAAAGAGGTAGTTAGGGAAAGTCTCACTGGGAAAAAAAGGGGGCATTTGAATAAATTTTTTAATGAGGTGAGAGTGTAGATAGTGTTCCAGGTAGAAGAAAGGGCAGGTGCAAAGGCCCTGAGGCAAGAGTGTGCCTGACGTGCTTCAGACCTAGCCAGGTGACTAGTGTGGTTGGAGCAGAATTAGGGAGAGAGAGAGACTGTTAAGTCACATGTTCAGGTAGATCAAGAAAGCTAGGTCTTGTTGGACCTTCTACACCATAGTTAAACTTCAGCTTTTATTTTAAGTAAGACAGAAACACAGTGATTTTGAGCAGAGAAGTGGGAGAATATGACATGTTTTAAGTGAATTCTTTCCAGCTATTGTGTTGAGACTATACTAGTGGGTGGAAAAGGCAGAAGTCAAGAGAAGAGACATACAGATCTCCAAATTAGAGATGATGGTGGCCCAAAAAAGGAACATTCCATGAAATAAGTTACCTAGAGAACTTGTAGAGAACTTGCATGTGTGTTTTTCACTAATTATTTTGAAGTTGAAAATTTTAGAGCAGATACATTTGAATAATTCTACTTTTAATGCTATTTCATAAAGTTAAAAATTGCCTCGTTCTTCCCACTCTGTAATGTTCTCTCTTCTTATAGACAGAATATTTAGATATGTAAACGTTCTATATACATACATGTGGTTTGAGTTACCTATACCTCAAATCAGGGATGTATGACTCATTCCTTTATTGTCTTCTAAGATAACTCTGAAAAAACATAAAATGTAAGCCCCAAGTAGTCATAAAATATCAGCGAGTTGCAAGATCCTTACCTAAAACTATGTATTTGCAGGACCAAGTCATCAAGAATTACTTCTAACTACCTTAAGGTCATGAGGGACAAGCATGAGAAAGGTATCCAAAACAGAAGGGAGTTCCAGTCTTAAGGTTAAATCTACCCATTTTGATTTTAAACCAGTCTCAATGATTTTCCTTTACAAAATAAAATGGAGAAACATCAAATAACAATGATAGTTGGGATAAAAATCACATTGTTTTAAAGACCTGCTATTGCAATTTATGCATATTCTGAGAGAGAGCATTGCATCCTGGGAAAAGCAAAGTGGAGCGTTGGAACTCCACAGGCCTATTTTCACATTCTAGCATCATCACTTTCTGCAGAGGTTTGAGCCAAACGCTTGATTCAGTTTTAGAGTTTCGTTTTTCCTCTCTAATATGGTACTAATAATATCTTCCTCAGGCCATTACTGTATGAGGATTAAATAAAAAAATAAATAATGCCTATAGAAGGGACTTACATGGCTCCTGGAATATGGCTTTTTTATTCATATTACCTTGCTCTCTGTAAAACAACAAAAAATTAATAATGTTAGGTATGGAGAAGTACTGAAGCAAAAAAGGGCATTGTTCTTCCCAAATCAAGTAAGACAGGAACTGAAAGAATCTGCTGCAGAAATAGCAATAAGAAATGTGGACTTGAGGCTCCTTTAGACTGCAAAAAGATTCTGATTTACCTAATTAAGATAACTGGACCTTAATTGACCTAAGGGAAACTCCCTGTGATAAAATTGTGAGAAAGCATAGATTTGTGCTGAATGCCTCTTAGAGAATGAAACCTGAGGGCATATTCAGACAATTGACAGTGTTATAATGGATTCTGATAGAAACTTTAATATAGAAACTTTGATATAACCACCGCAGAGAAAAGAAAATTGGACATTAGCATGCATGCCATTGTTATTATTATCTGCAGATTCTCTCTTATTGAAACAAGACAGTAGTTTTAAACTAGTACATATATCAATTTTTGTATGTCATTTATTAATCCTTATGTCTAAGTATTATTTATAATTTGTAAATGTTTCTAAGCCAGCAGATCCTAGCATTGATTTGAATTTTTTCATGAAATGATTGTAATTTGCATTCAATTCCCCAAATGCCCCCACTGTCTTGTCCTGGGAATATCCCTGTTGTGTAACATCCTAGAGGCAACATTGCAAGAGAGGTGTCTGAAAGTTTTTCTGTGCTCTAGTTGAGCATTGTGACATGCCCCCAACGCTATGTCAAACTAAGTGATTGTGACAAATAGGACTCTTCAAGTCCAGATTTGCTTGATGTGGCCCAATTCTCAGTTTTTCCCTTGCAATCACAGGGTTAATGTGCTGTTGTGTTTTTTTTTTTTGGGGGGGGTGGATTTCTTAAGAAAACTACAGAATTTGCTGCTACATCAAGAATCAACTTGGTTACTATTAAAATTATATTTTCCAGAGTTGCCATATACAAGCTTCTATTTTTCAGTTGGCTATACACAGATGTGGATCTAAAGGAGGAAGTGTATGACTTTCATCTTCTCTTGATAATTTTATGTTGATTACAAATTATATAGATGGAAGGAATGTGAAATAAAGTATAATGAAGGCCAAGAAAAGAGGGGGAGAGTATAGTTCAGTGGCTGAGAAAACCAATTTTGGAATCAGAAAGACGTGTTCAAATCAGAGTTTTTCAGCTTCTTAGCAGTGTGACCTTTGGTGACTTAATTTCTCTAGATTCATTTCTTGATCTTAAAAGGATGCTTAATACTCATATATCACTAGGCTATTATAAAAATTAAATAAGAAAATATGTAAAAGTTCTTGTCACAATGTCTTGAACATGTAAGCATTCAATTATTGTATTTGTTCAATTATGTTATTACCTTTCTTTATAATAAGCACTCAAGTATTATTACTTAGTTGTTATGGTGGTTATTATTACCATAATTATTAAGAAAAGAAATAAAACAATTGATCTGTGATGTTCAATATTCACTCTTGGCTAATTTGAGCTCAGTTTTCCTCTGGCCCACTCTTTTACTAAGAATGAGGAGTGTGGTTATAGATTACAAAAAAATTGAGGAAAAATTTTCCCCGTTGTGCAAAAAAATAGAGCTTCAGGCTGATCTGAACAAAGAAGTTGGAACAATATCCTCCTCAGAGGATGGGTAAGCGAGTGATACAGGCATAGGCCACGCCTTATGGAGAAGACCCAACTACAGATTTCTGATTATTTCTAATGGTCCACAGCTCACTTGCTCCTGTTTCTTTCGGGGAGATGGGGGAGCACTTTTCTTGTCATATTGTGTCAGGTATGGACTTGGTAATGACATACGTGATTAAGCTTTTTTGTTTGTTTGTTTAAGGTCCTACGTCTCCACCCACCCCTAGGCACCTGATGAGTGAAAATGCTTCTGGGGGACAAAACCTTTTATGGCAAGAACAGTGATCTTTGCTCTAATTCCTAAGCCTCCATTTGTAAACTGGGCGGCAACTCACCTTAACGGGTATAGAACGTTGCTTTGGGATCGAATTCTGGGAGATTCTTAAGACCCCTGCCACAATCGAGGCTTCACTAGGGAGCCGTTAGCCGGCTGAGAGGCTCACCTTTGAAACCCATATTAAGAAAGAATATGGTGTAGCAAAATGGAGGAAGGCAAGAATGAGATGGAAGTGAGACACAGCGGGACTCCAGGTAACCCTACTGACCTGAGTCCCAGTAGCCACAGCTCCAACAGCTGTGATTTGCCGAAACTGTCTTCTCCGCCACTGTCGCAGCCACGGCAACAGCAGTTACCGTTGACTCGCGAAGCGGGGCCCGACGCCGAGAGCGGGGCTGGGGTGAAGACGCCAGAGGTGGTCATCGGGAACAAGTGTCATCGCTGTGTAAAACTCTTTGCCCTGGATGAAGAAAACCAGCTATGGTCTTATCTTGACACTGGATATGTCTGCTCCAGTTACGTGGACCATCTCCAGGGACTGTCCCTACTAGTTCAGTCGAAGTCCGATGGCTCACTGATCTTGGAGTCAAAGATACATCCAGAAACACTGTATAGGAGAAAAATGGGATTATTAATTGTTTGGTCTGAGGCTGAGAACCACGGAATGGCATTGAGTTTCCAGGACAAAGCAGCTTGTCAAGAGATCTGGGAAGACATTTGCCGTGTTCAAGGTGTAGACCCATCTGTCAACAACACACAAGAGCCCTTGGACATGTCAGAGGAAGAAGAATGTGATAAAATGTCAGAAACTGATCATCTGGTTAACCTTCCTAACTGTGAACTCAATAACCTTGAAGAGATTGCTGACTTAGTTACCGCAGCTTTCTATTCATCTACCGGCAAGGAAAGCTTAGCTCTGATATTGGACAAAGAGGACTATATTCAGAAACTACTGCAGCTGTTCCACACTTGTGAGACCCTAGGAGACACTGAAGGCTTATACCAATTGCATGAAATTATTAAAAGAATCTTATTGCTCAACAAGACATTTCTGTTTGAAACCATGTTTTCTGATGAGTGTATCATGAATGTGGTGGGATGCCTTGAATATGATCCTGCTTTGACCCAGCCAAAAAGGCATAGGGAATTCTTGACCCAACATGCAAAGTTCAAGGAAGTGGTGCCAATAACAAACTGTGAACTTAGGCAAAAAATACATCAGACGTACAGGGTACAATACATTCTCAACATCCTCTTGCCTGTACCATCCATATTTGAAGAACATTGTGTTTCTACTCTTAAATCTTTTATTTTCTTTAACAAAGTTAAGATAGTCCACATGCTGCAGACAGATAACGAGTTTTTGCCTCAAGTTCTTGCACAGTTAAAAGATAAGACCACAGATGATGATACGTGGCGTGAACTCATGTTGTTTTTCAAGGAATTCTGTTCATTTTCTCAAGTATTACAACCTGAAAACAAGAATGCACTGCTCAAAACATTGACAAAATTGGGAATTCTTCCTGCTCTTAAAATTGCAATGAGTCTAGATGATTTTCAAATAAGGTCAGCTGCTGCTGACATATTTGCTTATCTAGTGGTATATAGTCCATCAATGATCCGAGAATTCATAATAAATGAAGCCCAGTGGAATGAAGATTGTAACCTTTTCATTAATTTAATAATTAAACAAATGATCTGTGATACTGATCAGGAGCTAGGAAATGCTCTTAATTTAATGGGACTTCTTCATTCTCTACTTGATCCAGACAACATGCTGGCGGCACGTAATAACTATGAAAAATGTGAATTTTTACATTTCTTCTACAAACATTGTATGCATAACCTCACAGCACCGCTCTTGGCCGCCACTTCAGAAGGTACATGTGAAAAGGATGATATACTTGGAACTCACAAAAACAGCAAAAATTGCCTCAATAATTATCAAACAGCACAGCTGCTTAGCTTAATTTTAGAGCTGCTCACATTTTGTGTGCAACGTCACACATATTACATAAAAAACTATATTTTGAACAAAGACTTGCTAAAAAGAGTCTTGATCTTGATGAATTCGAAGCACACTTTTCTGATCTTGTGTGCACTTCGCTTTATGAGAAGTATAATTGGCATTAAAGATGAACTTTATAATCGTTACATCATCAAGGGAAATCTTTTACAGCCGGTTGTAAATGCTCTTTTGGGTAATGGAAATCGGTACAATATGTTGAATTCAGCTATTCTGGAACTATTTGAATACATAAGAGTGCAAAATATCAAGCCTCTTGTTAAACATATAGTTGAAAAGTTTTATAAAACACTTGAATGCATTGATTATGTTCAGACATTCAAAGGTTTGAAGATGAACTATGAACAAGAGAAAGACCGACAGAATCAAATAGAGAAGAAATTGAAAATTGTATTATATAAGAAAATATTTCACAGACGTTCCAGAGTCTTGGAAAAGAAAGAAATCTGTTATAAAGAAAATATAGGGGAAGAAGAAGCAGTTATGCAACCATTGGAAAATGGTTTTCAAGTTCATTCTGTGGAAAATGAAAAATCAAAAGAAGAGGAAAACAAGGCAGATCTTCCTAAAATAACAACTTCTGGTGGCTGCAAATTTATTTTCTCCCATTCTGTTAGTGCTACTAATGGAACAGGTAGCTCAACCGGTAGTAACATAGTGGACTTAGTGGATTATCTGGATGACAATGAAGAAGAAAGGGAAGATGAAACACCCCCCAGGAAAAGACCACATCTAAGCCCATAACATCTTAATGGAGACCCTCAACATCATTAAAGTCTACATTACTAAAATTCTGTAATCATCAATTAGCTGAAAAGTCTGAATCCAAAGCTTTCTCGTGTGAAATTATTAATATGCAATAAGTAGTAAATATGCTCAGTGTTAACATCTAAAAGAATTTAGTTTTGTGAAAACCAAACTTCTTAAATCTTAAAAAAAAAAAAAAGAAAAAAGAAAGCAACCTAACCAGAACTGACTGATAACATCTTAGCAAGAAAAGTCTTAGTTTTGGGGAAGGAAACAGGTTGATAATATAATATCAATATAGTTTTATATAGAAAACAAAGGTTTAACAAAAATTCAGCCTTTTAGGTAATTGGAGGGAAGTAATTTTCAGTGTGTATTTTCATGAATAAAAAAAGAAGCTGGATTCAAAATGTGCAGTTGTTAATGTAACTTTTTTTTTAGATAAGAGACGCCAAGAATCAGTCCGGTAGTATGCTAAAAGGGTGTCCTATAGGACCTTGGGAGTGGGTAGAACAGAGTACTTTCAACTGCCCAGGTTGTGGGAGGTACTTAGAAGTCATTTTTTGATTCATTATTAAAGGTGTGTCTGACTCCTGAGCAGCAGGTAAGTTTAAAAGTGTAATTTACAAAGACTAACATACAAAAATAGTGCTGAATGATGTGACTCTTAATATCTAAAAACCATTTTGGACCAAGAAAGTTATTAGGAGTCAAATTCCACACACCATACATGAAGTCTCTTTCTATAAACAAACAAACAAGGGTGTAATATAAAAGGCATTTTGCCAAAGAGTGAATGCAAATGAATTTCTAAAAATAAATTGCAGCAAATAAGAGTTTTTTTTTTTTTAGAGGAGCAAGTTAACTGGGTCCATTTATCTTGAATTAGCTCAAATTGAAGCCATTTCTCCTGTTTTGATGATTTTAGGGTTAATTTTAATTTTGACCATTGTTTGAACAAGACAGGCTGGGCTGTCTGTGTAGATATGAAGTATAGTTTTCCAGAAGATAGATATTTTGTTTGTATTAAGAATACCACTGTACTTCTTTTGTACCATTTAGTAATGATATTCACACTGAACTATACAATTCAGGAATTAAAAAGTGACCCTGACATTCCAAAAATAAAAGAGATCATTTTATTTTATTTTTATTTTTTGCCAGATGGCAGAATTTTATGGTTTTATTAAAACTCAATTTGCACACAAGCTGTCTATTCATCTTCTTAACTGCGCAGCCTGGCATTGGGATTGGTGACTGGTGGCAGCTGGGCTGCTCTTTCCACAAAGGCTTTGGTGTTTTTTGAGAAGATGCTGTGAGCAATCTCAGCACAGTAAGAGGTGTTGCCCATCAGCAGCACTTCAAGCTCCTTGACGCTGTGGACCAGGAACTCCTGAAAGCCACTGGGCAGTGTGTGCTCTGTTTTCTTGTTACTCATATAACCAGTGTTGGGCATCACAATCTGTCCTTTGAATCTTCTGCGCACCCTATTGTCAATGCCTCTAGGATTCCGCTATTTCTGCTTAATTTTGACATATTGGTCTGACTGGTGCCAGATAAACTTCTTGGTCCTCTTTTTGATGATCTTGGGCTTCATGAGTGGTCTGAGGGCAGCCATGATACCAAGTAGGAGATGGGTGCCACCTCCGTAGGCAGCGTTGAAGAAGAGCAAAAAAAGGACCATTTTAAATGTACTAGTGTGCCAATAAGAGACACATCGTATGCAAAACTAAAAGACTATCGTGTAAGAGCTACAAAAAAAGCCTATTCCTAAAATAACAAATAATCATTTTACCAGATGTAGCCTGCTAAAGTGTGGACATGACCTCAGGAGATATCATCAGACATTGCTGAGGACATGACACAGCAGGGGAACTGCATTTTCACATCTCTCAAACCATGCTAGTTAAATTAAATATTGTTAACGAGATTATTCAAAGTCAAGTGACTTTGTGAGTGTACGCGGATGTCAAAGAAGGCAGTTTGTTTAAAAAGCATTTCATGTTTTCCTTCTGGCTAGACTGTCATGGGGAGTGGTATCCATAGCACACACATTTACATGCATACACAGAATTTTGCTTTAAGAAAAATATACTTCACTCTTTATTTTGGTGGGAGTAGCCCCAGTTCCTGAACAGAGGCAGCTATTTACATCTAGACAGAGAAGAACAATTTTTTGATGCTCTTTCTTCTGGTCCCTTCAGCTAGTTTTAATCAGCCATAAAAAATGGACACTGTAGGAGAAAAAAAGTGAGTATTTGCATTTGTTGTTATATTGTCCCCAGCGAGTTTGTAAGGCAAGACAAGAGAGGGCATAAGGGTAATGGGAAGTTAAAAAAAGAGGGACGAGGGGAGACAGGCATCCTATTGAGCTGTGTCACCTCTATGAGCCCTTCTCTAGCCTCAGCTACTTAATGTTAGGGAAACAACATGACAAGCAAAACGGTGCAAAGCCAAATTGCCCATCAGATGGCATAGCCTACCATTAAGGGAACATTTAAAAGGGCAACAAAGCACAGAAGAGCAATCCTTACTGTCTACACACTGAGTGAAAACTTGACAAAAATGTTCAGCCTCTCGAGATACTGTGTGTGAGAAGGTACCATGTCAAAAATGTTTAATTTCCTCTTTAAGTTTTTTAGAAGTAATTTAAAAAGGTCCCTCAAGTGGGTTATTTATGAAATGAAGAAACAATTTGGAAGGCCCTGTATTTACAATAACATTCACGGAAGCATTTTTGGAGAGGTGCTCTGGGTTTGTCAAGGTTTTGGCTTTTAATACATGACTTCCGGTAATTTTTATGGCTTTGTGACTTTCTAAGAACACCAGCAAGGGGAGTATGATATAACAAATAAAATAAAAGCTTCATATTCAGACAGCCCTTGATAACAATGCAGGCTCTGACTTTTACCAATTCCATGACTTTAGACAAGTTCCTGATGTTTTCCTCTGGCCACAATTTGTGCATCTTGTCTTAAAAATTAGAAACTACATGTAAATTACCAAGAATATAGCTAGTACTCAATAACTACCTTTTAAAACTGATTATCATCAGCGCCAACAGTATAATCATTTCCAAGAAATGGGGAGTAAAGCCAGGTATAAGCACTTATACCACAAGTTATGCTCATAAATCAATAATCCTATATTCTGGATTAAATTGATAGCAACATGAGAAATAGAAATTCATGACTTCAATTGTGGTTGGCAGACAAGTCTACATGTATGCATCATGCCCTGCTGAGACACAAGTAAAATAAACAGCATAGAAGTAGTAAAAGAAACCTTTATAGCAATGAAGACACTTGGGGGCGTGGTGTCTGGGGTATTAACCAAGGAATGAGAGCTGTCAGGGGTGAAGAGTGAAATTGAAACTTGAAGAGTCAGAGTGAATGTGGGAGAGCATCGAAGGTTTGTAAAAGTGACAAGAGCCCTTAAGCCCTATCCCTAGTCTAGTGTCAGCTACTTAATGTTAGTAACCCCCCACCCCCAAACCCCACCCCAGAAAGCAGAGCCATCAACTGCTATGTATCTCTATATAACAGATCAAAAGCCCCTTCCCTAAATCAATTGAAATAACAGGCAAAGCTGAAGGCCTTGGTATGGATGTTGCTGTCTCAGAGTTAAGCCCTTCTTTTTAGGGTATTGGAGGATCCAAGATGCTGAATAGTTTAACACCCTAAAATGTAAGTCACTGTGTTTTCAAGCGAGAGACTTGTTAATGCCTGTCTCCCACCCAAGAAGTACAATCTCAAGACCACAAATGGTGCCCTGGAAAGAAAGTCTTTACAATTAATTGGCAGGCCCATGAGTTACCTACATCACGCAGGGAACACAGGTTGAGAATGCTAGCAGGTAAACCTTAAGGTTCTCAGTTCACTTAAAAAAACGGCCTAGATCTTGTTTTGGAGGGTCTGCTAAACACAGCCAATCCAAGCTTGTTTGTCCATGCCACCAGCATGGAGGTGTGACCTTAGTTCGCACCAATGGAATGTCTGAGATTGAGGGTGGTGATGACATCCAGAGGGTGTGTGTGTGTGTGTGTGTGTGTGTGTGTGTGTGTGTGTGTGTATTGTATGGCTGAGACCATCCCCTGCTTTTCCTGATTGAAATCTTGATCTCTCAGGTTCAAGGGAAAGGTGGTCAGAGCTATCTGGCTGGGGATGGCAGACCTAACAGTCAGTTAAAGTCAAGGTGATTGCAGCAGTTTGAGGGAACCACACCGGAATGTTTTCCTTAGGGAGAAAGGCTTCAGAGGTAGATCTGAAATACAAATGTCAATGATGTCCCTTCTTCTCCTGTACGACCCTAGGTGCTGGGTTGTTACTCTCCCTCCGCCTCCGTAATACTTGAGTGTCACTTTCCAGTAATTATAACTTTGTCCTCTTTTTCAGTCATCCCCTACTCTCAACCAAACTTTTTATCTAGAACGATCAGGTGTGAGAGAGACAGGGACAATTTTATAAAACCAGAATTAAATTTGAATCACGTAGGTCCCGTTTTTTTTTAGGCTTCCACCAGACAGTATACCAACCAGGCTGGCCTGGGGACAGAAATATGTCCAGGAATGGTCAAGACAGAATCCTACATTTTCAAAAGTGGTCTATACAATTTCACATCCCTCTAGTCTTGATTCAATGACCAAATTACCTTACTCTGATGTGGGCTTCTCAACTACACTACTGTTGACATTTTGGGCCTGGTCATTTATTGTTTCAGGAGGCTGTCCTGTGCATTGTAGGATTCTTAGCAGCATCCCTGACATCTACCCACTATATGCCAGCAGCACACCCCCAAAGGTGATAACCAAAAATGTGTCCAGAAGAAGCTAAATATCCGTCAAGGGGGCAAAATCACCCTCAATTGTGAACCACTAGTCTAAGCCACTAGTCTAGGGAGTTTAATTCAAGGGCTTCTCTTACTTTGTGGATATTGGGTCCACAGCTACTAGGTTGAGTCATCTTTTCCTTGTACCCTTAACCTAAAAGGGCCAAGTTCGTACAAAGGTCATGGGCATAACATACTTTCATAAAAAGAGAATGGACTTTGCTTGGAATTACAGAGATTCCAGGTATGTTTTTCATTACCAGTGTAACCCTGGCACTTTATTTGATACCTCTAATTCTCAGTTTTCTTATCTGTAATGTATGGCCAACAACACTGTTATGGCTAAAGTATATCCCCCCAAAATTCATAAGTTGAAATCCCAACTCCCAGTACTTCAGATGGGACTATATTTGGAGATACAGTCTTAAAAGAGATAATTAAGTTAAAATGAGGTCATTAGGGTGGGCCCAACTCCAATATGACTAGTGTCTTTAGAAGAAGAAATTTGAACACAGATATACGCACAGAGGAGAGACCAAGTGAAGACACAGAGAGACTATGGCCATCTACAAGCCAAGGGGAGAGGCCTCAGAAGACACGAACTTTGCTGACACCTTGATCTTGGACTTGTAGCCTCCAGAACTGTTACAAAAACAAATTTCTGTTGTTTAAGCTGCCTGAACTAGAGTACTTTGTAATGGCCGCCTTAGCAAACTAACATAAACACCTAATAGGAAGAAGTTTTGCGAGGCTTAAAGAAATCTATTTATAAATATTATAGAATTATTATGATAAAGAGTCCACAAGTGAGATATGGCAATAGCTGTTCTTTATTGAGCATGTACTATATGTCAAGCACACTTTCCTAGGCAAGTTACCTACATTACTTCTAATTTCACAATAAACCTGCAAGGTAGGTGTAGTGGACATGAGAATGCACCTTGTAGAAATGGGGTACAATTGATTAAACTGTAGAGTCCAGCCACTGTGCTATTGCCTCACTTTCTCCCAGGCTATGCCTCCTAGTGGCTGCTCCCAGCCAGTGGTTGGCATGACAGGGGGACTGGGAGATTCGAGACTCCTCTGACTGGAGACTGACTTGAGGACCTTCTGAAGGTCTTCCTGAGCATTCTTTACACTGTATGATGATCTAGGGTGCTTCCATCATTCCCTTTCTCCTCCACTTGGGGTCAAAGTGTGTCATGATCTGATGGCTCTTCCAATGTCCTCTAATTTGCTCTCCATTTCCTCTCATTGGCATTTTCCCTGATAAAACCCTTGCATGCAAAATCCCGCCCCCCCAGATGTCTGCTTCTTGGAGAACCTGAACTAACACAGTATGTATTTTGACTCCATTTTACAGATAAAAAAGAGAGGCACGCAGAAGGGTGTGCTCAGAATGACTTACCTTGCCCTAGCAAGGCTGTATTCAGTTATGTTTGTCTGGTACCATAGACTGAGTTCTTTCTCCCACGTATAATGTGTGTTGAAATGTACCGGGAAAGTGCTTTCAACATTAAAACCATTAGATGCACCCACCATCTATATCTATTGATAATAATGTAGAAATCTGCAAACAACATATCAGGCCTATGAACAAGCTGTGCACATAAATAGTAAGAATGTCCCTCCTTCTGCTTTACCCATGCTTCCAGCGGTCATGTGAGGCTAGCACTACTTGAATTCTCCTCCACAAAAACACAGCACAGTACTCTGCAAACCACTGTCATCACACTTACCACAGGAGTTGCTAAAGGGATAGCTAGTGAAAATTTCCCTCTTGCCTCAGAAGTCAAGAGAGAGAAAATAACTAACTTGCACTTGGTGCCAAACACTGTAATAAGTACTTTATATGTGTGGTGGGATGCTTTGACATTAAGAATGGTGGTTCATATTCACCTCTTCTCCTCATGCCTTCCCCCATGCTAGAATTTAGTTGCTAGTCCGAGAAAAACGTTAGGAATAGAGGCCTACTTAATTTACTGAGATTAAGCTTCAGCTCCATTGCAGAATGGAGGCTTGCAATAGAAATGATGTTGAAGTATATATTGGGTTGTCGGAAAAGTCATGACGCATTTTTATATCTAAAAACTACTGTGGTTTCATTATTATTTCTCAAGTAAAATATTATATAAGGGTATACACATATGTAACCCCATATTGATGCCCTGAAATTGGACTATAAACAATGCTTTACAAGAATTTCTTTATGTTTTCCTTTTTAAGGTATTCAATTCAGATGTAAAACAATTGGCACATTTTCTTTTTTTACTATCTATATTCTGAAATTTATAAAATGATATTTAATACATGAATATAGTATTCCTATAAAAATACCAACTAACAAGATTAAAATCTCCTTTTGTCATTATCTGAAATCTATTATAAGGTCTATCATTCCTACATTGTGCTCAGGAGCCCATCCTTATCATTTTTTATGTGTGTGAATTTGGTGTTCCATGAATTTTATATAAATATACTCATCAAAATTCATATTACAGCTATATGTGTATGTACATCAAATATATACTTTATTATGTAACATAAATAGATATTTTGTCTTTGTATTTTCCATTCTCCCCCCCTTTCCTTGAGAAGTATTTTAAATTTCCAATAGGAAATTTAGCTAAGTAGTTTGAGTGAGATTGACACTACCCCATCATCAGCCCTGTGGATGTATTAGTGTATTCCTTGACATTTTCATTGATACATGGATAAATATACAACAAAGACAAAGCAAATGAAATGTATAACTTTCTAGGAATTACACTCTCTTCTTCCATGAGAACTCCTTGAAAAGATTCTCTTTGCTGTTGGATGCAAATGAGAAATGTGTTGCTTTTGGAGCTGGTGGCAGCCATATTTTGAGAAGAAGGGTAGAAACTTCCTGCAGAAGGAACCACTATTGAAGAAGAATGGCAGATAATTGTATAGGGAGAAATCCATGTGCAATGTTTAATCCCTAAATCAAGCTGCATCTGAAGCTTTACTTTTGGATAACTGAATAACCAGAGAAAATGTTTCCTTTGTAATTGAAGCTGACTTACATTGGGTTTTCTGTTATTTGAAATATTATGAGAATATTACAGATGAATTCTGTTAATCTTCAAAGAAATAAATGAATGCCAATGTTAATGTTATTTTAACTGTTCCAGGGCACAGAGAAAAGAAGCCTTGAAACACTTAAAAAAAATGGATTGAAATTTTACTAGGAAAAAAAAAAGAAAAGGAGAGGCCCCCAAGAAAAATTTAGTTAATATTGAAGCAAATTCCTAAATAGAATATCACCAATTGTAGCTTATCAGTGCATCATGAGCATTTTTCCAGAGAGTAAAAGCATATTTTCATATTAATATTGCAAATAAGAAAAAATATTCATTACACACAGAAAGCTAAAAAATTATAAAATGTAATGCCCATGTCTGGTAAAAAGTTAATACTTTCTTAACTGTGTATAACATGTATGCATAGAACTGATATATAGCCAATCCATACTGGTATAGTTCACAAAGTGGTGTGCAATTTGACTGGTTGTTTAGTGTTCATTGATAGAGGTCAGAGTCTGTTAAGTAGATGCCATAGTATGTTTTGAATATTATTCCATTATATGTACTGGTATGTGCATATGTGTGTGTCTTTAACATAAAATGTGTTCTATGTGTACATATGAAAATCAACATTACATTTAATGGTAAACCTCTAAAGGAATATCTATTATAGTCAAGAACAAGATAAAGATGCTGATTACCAGCCATTATTTTCCACTGAACTGTGGTCCTAGCCTATGCAATTAAATAAGAAAGAGTAAGAAATGAAAGCTAGCTATAAATATTGGGAAGAAAGAAAACATATTACCTTTTTCAGATTTTACTATTGTATACTGTGAAGATCCAAAGTATTTGAAAAACAAAAAGAGAATTCAGAGAGGATGTTGATTACACAATTCGTGAATGATAACCAATAATTTTCCTTTACTCAATAATAAGCACAGTACCTACTTAAAATCAAAAGCCTAGTAATAAATATGGTAAGATATGTATAAAGCCTATATGAAGAAAGAATTAAAGTTTCTTGTGACATAAAATCCTTTAATAAGATTTTAAATAAAAATTCTTTAATAATAATAGGCCCTGATTTTGGACAGGAAATCAGCATCGTAAGAAATTTCATTTTCCAAACATAAAATCATTAATGGAATGAAATTCAAGGATAAGTACTATGAGGATTTCTTTTTAAAAATAGCAAAATAATTCTGAAATTCATCTAGAAATATTAATAGTCAAAAGTAACGCAGACTTTTATGAAAAAGAATAATGTTAAAGGATGAGTTCTAGCAGATTTAATACTATGCAAGTCCAGTTTATTGAAAATATTATTGTATTGGTGCAGCAAGAAAGAAACATTTCAGTGGAAAGAATAAGACTTAGAGATTTATGAATGAGGTATCTCATATGCTAAATATGGGGTAAGCTATGTTATGTAAAAGTGGTGTTGTTTGAGCTGTCTAGAATCTAGGAGGAAAGTGCAGCTTCATTTCACACCACTTCACTTATTAAAATAAATTTTGCAGAAATCAGATATTTCAATAAAATAAATCATAAACCTACTAGAAGTTTATTTTGTGAATATTTTACTAACTGTAGATGGTAAAGTCCTTTTCTTCAAAAATAATGACAGGAAATCCAAATAGTGACAAAGGGAAAGACTGATACAAATGATGACACAAAAATGTTCTGTATTTGTGGGGAAAGGCCAAATATATATCCCTTTTTCTCTGGGTTATACTTCCTTTTTTTACAATGAAAGTAGAAAAACACAAATGACTAGAGTTAATAGTAGGTGAAAACATAAATTAACAGTTCACAGAAAATGAAATACCGAAAATCAGTAAACATATAATTGCATACTCTGTGGTAAGCTGAAAAACATATCCCCCCAAAAGATATTCACATCCTAATCCCTGGAAACTGTGCATGTTACTTTATATGGTAGTCTTTGCAGATATGATTAATTAAGGGTCTTGGTATAGGGAGTTTATCCTGGATTATGCAGGTTGACCCTAAATGCAATCACATATAGCCTTATAAGAGGAAGGCAGAGGGAGATCTAACACACACATACAGAGAAGACAATGTGAAGACTGAGCAGAGAGAGATTTGAAATCTTCACCTCAAAAATTGGAATGTTGGGGCCAGCCGAGTGGCTCAGTTGGTTAAGAACTCGCTCAAGAGTTTGAGCTCTGAGCAATAGTGGTTCGATGCCCGGCCCAAGCTGAGCTGCCGCTGAGCTGCCAACAGGTGGCAGGATGGCTCAGCTAAAAAAAAAAAATTGGAATGTTGTGGCCAAAATCCAAGGAACGCTGAGCAATCACCAGAAACACATTCTCCCCTACAGCCTCTGGAGGGAACTTGGCCCTGCTGACACATTGATTTGCACCCAATGAAATGAATTTTTGAACTTTTGGCCTCTAGAACTGAGAGAATTTTTTTGTTGTTGTTCTAAGCTACCCAGTTTGTGGTAATTTGTTACAGCAGCCATGGTAAACTAATTCATGCTCTCCTAATTAAAAATATAAATTAGAATAATAATGGAATGTTATTCTACACTTATCTCATGGGCAAAGATTTAAAACCTTGAGAAATATGGTGATAGAAGAAAAGTGGGGTAATTGTATTCTATTGCACTGCAATTTCAAAATACGCATAGAAGTAAACACAACCCTTGATTGATATATTATCTTCTTGGAATTGTTTCTGCTAACGTATTCAAAAATCATGAAGAAACAAATCTACCGTGATATTTATTGCAGCATTGCTTAGAGTACCAAATTCTGTAAGTAGCTTAAGTGTCCATCATTGAGTGACTAGAATTACACTACATCTTAGCTATAATGAAAATATTTATAGCATAGTATGCACATAGGTAAGGTTACTTTAAATGAGATTTTTTTTTTGTCAGCTGAGGTCCCACAAACGAAACAACAATTGCCAAAGTGAAGCATGAATCCATTTATGTAGTTCATATAAGGAAGCTATATGCCAAAAAGCTTTTGTGACCTGGAGCCCACACTTGAGACTATAAGGGAGTTTAAAGAGAATTTTTTTTGAGATATTTGCACTAGGACTCTGATTCTTCCTTTTATTTCACCATTACACTTATCTCTTGGAAGGAAAGGATGAAGGTATTTTTCATTGCTAGTTCATGAGAGAGGCTTTGAGGAAACCAGCTGAAGATTTTGAAAAGTGTCCACAAAAGTTTGGGGAACACAGTGGCTGGATGTTTGGCTCACACGTGAGAATTTTAAAGAGGCTGTGGAATTATCCAGAGACAAAATGGGTCATGTTAAGAACAAACTGCACTTCTACCTAGAGAATGAACAAGGCTGTGAATGTGTTTTTCACAAACTGGTATGTTGATATGCAAAGAAATAGAGAGAAAAGAGCTCGAAGCCATCTAAGCAGGGACTTGGCCCAAAAGAAGATGCCTGCAAGAGCTGAGGCGCCAGTCTGGAACGTCTATGGTGTAGGCTATGAGACACCAAGGAACTTAAGAGCCATCACAAACATCTTGTGAATGAATTCGTTTCAGTGGCTCTTTTGCTCAGCCTTGGGTAGTGTGTCGTCATGCAAATATGCTGATCAGTGATTAGCTGAACACTTGAGAGGGACCTTCTCCATATATCTAGAGTTCTCTCTCTGTACCGTTCTCTCCAGTACTCTTTCCTGAGAATAATGGCCACCTCTATCCCAGGGACCCTCCAGGGCAGTGCCTGAAAACGCTATGGCCAGGAAACTCTCTCTAAGGGTAAGCTTGGGCAATTCTACGCCTCACCTTGTTTATGTCGCATATCTCAAGAATCTCTGTTCTTTGTTGATTGATGTTCAGTGTATTGCAACTGTTGTCTGTTTTCAGTGTTCCAGCTGAGAGGCTGAATCCAGTCCCTAGTACTTCACCTTAGTCAGGAGGGTGACTAAAGTTTTTAAAATAGAAATGTCAGGCAAAACTACATAATAAAATTCTAAACAAACAGTCTTCTCCATTTTACACATATGCCTATCTTCCCTCTGATCCGAGAGGCTTTTGAAATAAATCTCTAAAAGAATGAATCCTTTGTCATTATCTAATTAACTTCCTTCAGATCTCAGCTCACTCTTTCAAGATTCATTTTCCTCATCTCTCACTTTAAGGCTATTTACTCACAATTCATTGCATATGCCTCAATTACAATTTTATTTTTACGGAAGCAGCTATTTGGTTAAGCTCAATTTTCCTTCCTACAATGTAAGCACTATGAGGGTGGGTGCCTAGGGTTTTTTGGTTTTTTTTTTCATTTCCTCACTAATCGCTTCCCAGTAGCTACTTGTTATGCTGGTGGAGAACAAGGAGCTGTGTCTCTTAGATAATATGAGCTATTGCAGAAAGTTCAAATGTAGATATGTTCTGTAGGCAGAAGGAACAGGGCTGAAGTGAGAGGGGAGGGAGGGAGGAAAGGAGGAAGTGAGGGAAACCAAGGAAGGAAATGAGATCATTCTCAAAAAAAGGTGCTGCTACAGCCCAATGTAATAGATAATAATATTATTAGCATTGCTGGCAGGAAACAATCTTCACCCCCTGTGTTGCCATGATAGTTGTGACAGGGCCAAACAAGGACAAAAATCCCTTCTCCCAATGGGAAGGAGTGGTCAGCAAAGACCCGGCCTGGAAACACCAGTAATGCTACCCCTAAATACTCGTATTTCGTGCCCTCATTCAAATATAATTCTAAATTTCCTTTTTCTTCTGTGCAGTTGCTCTCTTTCTGGGTCTGTCCATTCCCGCATTTTGGGAGTGTTTTCTCTTTCTTTCTTTTAATAAACCCACTGTTTGCTTGGCTTTGTTTACATGTCTTTTCACACACCCTGGAATGCCTTCCTGTGATGACATGAGAACCCCTGTTCTCCAGTAACAGAGTCACACTGGTGGAGAAATTTGAACAGAGAAAAGTATTTCCTAAGGATAGGCCATCAAATGTATTTGCTAACAACCTCCCTATAAGAATTTTGAAAAACTATGTACCTCCCACATCTTTTAAGTAATTTCTAATATACTATAAAAAATTGTACTTTAAAATAAAGCTGTGGCATTTTTTGAATTGCAACCGATGGAACTTAAATATCACTATGAGTTTTTACTTATCAACATTCATTGGCAAAAATGCATGAACAAGATCTTTACATTTAGAGATTCTATATTTTCCTTTTACCTCCTGAAAATTGTCTTAATCAATTTTATGTTTGAACATGTTTTGTTGATCACTGTTAGTGACAAATGAACAAAAACTTAGAAATAAGACATTTAAGACTACAAAGCACTTCAAACTGAAGTTAGATAAAGACCATGTTTGGTTTGTTTTTATACTAAAGCATTGTCTAAAAGGTTCACTTCAGATTATTGGATTCTTTAAAAAAAAATTACCTATGTTTGGGTTACAATTTATTACTTATTAGGGCCCAGGCTTTGTGAAATTACATGTTAATTTATACAGATAGTATTCAGTAGAGATGCATTATTTCTCTCAGATAGGGAAAATAATCCTAATAATTTATTTTTCCAGTAAGATCTGAAACCACTTGGTCTCCAATTTAGCAACCATATTTCAGAATGCCTTTCTTAAGCTGACAACATAACTACTGCTTGAACTCTCCTTTGAATCAGCTTTCCCACAAGCTGTTTTCCTCATTATCGAGTTAAAGAAATATTTCACGTTTTCACTTTATAACTAACTTTTGAAAGTTATTCTTGTATAACCTTCAACCTTAAGTAAGAAAACAAAAAAATACAGTATATATACGGATTGAAATTATAATGTGTTTTATGCCTGTGGGAATAAGGATTTAAGGGTTATTTAAAAATAAAATTTAATTTGAAAATCTTATTGGCTTTATTAAGTGATTCATTCATTCAACAGTATTCCATTTAACAACTAGAAGGGCTCTCCAATGAGTTGTGCAAACTGGAAGCGTTTTATAGGCAGAATGAGGATTATTGCCTGCAAATGGATTATTTCCTGCAAGGACACCCTCCCTTAGAGCAGTGGTTCTCAACCTGTGGGTCACGACTCCTTTGGGAGTCGAACGACCCTTTCACAGGGGTCGCCTAAGACCATGAAAAAACAAAACAATACTGACATTACGATTCACAACAGTAGCAAAATTACAGTTATAGAGTAGTAACGAAAATAATTTTATGGTTGGGGGTCACCACAACATGAGAAACTGTATTAAGGGGTCGCGGCATCAGGAAGGTTGAGAACCGCTGCCTTAGAGGAAGGCAAGGGTCTCATTGATATGGACCAAGCAAGTAGCTCCCTCCCCCCACCACTGGACAACTTTTAAGTTTTGTTTCCTATAGAAATTTTAAGTCTCCTCTTCCCTAGTTTCTTTGCCCCAGGCTTTGATTACTCTTCTAGTCAGTTTCTAAACCTAGACTAAAGATTGCCCCTAGACTGAATCACAGAATATCTCTCACCAACCCCTGCTTTAAATAACTACTTAAAAGCCTGTGACTTCCAACATTCCCCAAAGCCATTCCGGATGTAACTCTTGGATAATCCCATTTTGGATAATCCCATTCCAGAGACTGACTAGGTTTTAACATTTCCCCAGGTCAGTACATTTGTTATCATAAACATTAAAGGCTAATGTTCTTTCCAAACCCATAGCCACCCTACATCAATAGCTTTGAGCTCTGCTCTTGAAGAAATTTATCAATTAAAATCTATTTTTCCTCATTTAGGGGCCTTGGGGATACAGAGGATCCCCCATCAAGATTGCCAGTCGCAACCAAAGAAGCCAACACGGTTTTCCAGGTGGATCTCAAAACCCCTTCCTCTCATCTGAGATGAGACAGGGTGAGAGTTCCATGAATTCCCCAAATAGGCAGGGACAGCTCTGAGCCCCTGCCCAGAAGAAGCAGATACAGAAGAAAAGACCTCCTGTCCCTCAACTTCCCATAGGGATTTTATGGGGATCACGTCTCTCAAGGGGAAAACAAGGCAGGCAGTTAGAGGCAGGCATTGGGTCTCTGCATTCCTGCATGTCCCACAGAATGCACCACCCCAAAGACCTCCCCTCTCCACCCAAAACTTCCCCCTTACATTGTAATTATCTACCCCTACGGGGAAACAAATGGGTACAAAATACCTGACTGGATTAGACCAGGCACTCACACCTGCGCAGTAAAGGCCATAACGAACTTCATTTTACCTGGGCCTCATTATACCATCATTATAATATCATACATATGCCCAGAAATTCATTAATATCATTATAACAGACTGAATTCTGGGAAGGAACATGCACAGTTTAAACTAAAGAGATGAGGTAATACCCTGTTGTCAATTACAGGTGTCAATCAAGTGGTCCCAGGCCCAGAGAGGAACAGCCCATTCTAGAGTAAAAAGGATAAAAATTCCAAGTCCTGGTCAGTCAGGGCCTTTTGAGCTTCCTTTGCTTGCCCGCTCCAAACTCTTTGGAATGCACTTTCACTTCTAATGCTGGCCCTCGAGCCATTCTCTACTGCTCGGCCCACTTCTGCCTCTTTGAAATGTATTTTTCCTTTTAATAAACTGTCCTCTGTTGCATCCTTTACCTCTCTGGTCTGTGTCTCCATTCTTTGGTTCCATGACACCAGGATCCTCGTGTACACACACACACACACACACACACACACACACACACAAACACACACACACAATTACCCACACAACAAAAAATCCTGTTTCATTATCAGGCCGATTGTCTCACAAATGTTAATCAGGAAATTCCAAACAGGTTGGTTTAAAATTCCACTCCTAGGAGAGGCTAAAGCGGCAATTAGGTTAGTTATTAAGTTTTAGTTTGGCCAATTTGGCTTAACAAAAGTGACTCAATTTTGGTCCATTGTTGTGTGTGTGTGTGTGTGTGTGTGTGTGTGTGTGTGTGTGTGTGTGTGTGTTTTAAATAAAGTTAAAATGTACCTTGTGGATTTATTTGTGTTATTGTAGGGGAGCAGAGTTTGCCACCCCAAAATGTGCCTCTCTGGGGATATTGATTATTTTAGGCTTGTTAATTTTAGGAAAGCAGATACGGTAGAAACTCTGAAAACTAAGTAGAAACTTACCCTCAGTTAAGAACACTTACATTTGTCCGGGAAATCTCCATCTGTGAGGTGTCTCCCTCCCTGTACCAGGCCTGCCTTCACTATCAGTGGAGAAGGCAGGACCTACATCTGCATAACAACATGACCCTTGTTTACTGTGCTTTGCCTGCTCACCTCCCCTAACTGACTCCCCTCTTCCCCAACACCTTCTTTTGTCTTTAGCTGGAAATGATAATCAAGGTGATGGCTTCCACCATTTTGACGAGTTACTCAGCTTTCCTGAGTCTCTCCCACGTATACAGGACATACACCTGTTATTGAACTTGAAGTTGCTCTTCTCCTGCTAATTTGTCTCATTGAAACAAGGATCCTCACGATTTTGAATTGATTTGTGACTATAGTTTTAGGAATCATTCCCTGCGCCCCCCACAACTCTCATAGACCTAGCCTTTTCCCCTGGTAATCATTAACCCCTGAGGCTGCAGAAGGCAATAGCTGGGAACTGACCTGTGACAAGCTAAAGATAACATCCTGACCAAAGTTATGTTTCAGCTCCTGAATCCTAAGGTGGAAGGACCGCTTGGCTACTTTTCCATGAAACCAGATGGAACACTGAAGCAGACCTCAGAGCCGTCCTCAAAACCTGAAGAAATGATTTGTTACCTCACCTCCGACTAATTAGCTCTCTGCACGACTCCTCTAACCCGTGGTGTCTTGTGATTTTGTCCGATATAATCTGCAATCTACATGCCATCGGGGAGACATGTCTATCAGAGCATTAGCTTGCCCATTCTCTGGATTGGCACTGATCCTATAATAACTTCCTTTCTTCCTCCACTGCAAACGCTTGCTCCCGCATTTATTTGGGCTAGTGCATGAAGGCAGACTCAGCTCAAATATTGAGATGTGATAACATCATGTCAATTTGATTATTAGACCAGCCAAGAAAACCTTGATGGGTAAAGGAAAATGGTGGTAAGTATAAAATTGGTCAAAACAAGAAGTGCATTTCATATATTTATCATTACTACAAAGTCAAGTTTTGTGAAAACTGTACTTCCTCTTAAAATAAAATGATAGGAGTTAGTCTCATTATTTAATATCTGCCAGCTAACATTTTATTTTTTATTAATGGGTAGAAGAAGATATTAAATGTTTTACAAGATGAAATGAGAATTGAATTTGTAAAGGGGATGAATATTTCATAATATGATTTGATAAAATAGGTTTTACTTCATTACCAAAAGCCTATACTAAATTTGAATGAAATCAGATAATTCTATTATTTTTGAGTTTTATCCAGTGTGACTTGAAAATGTTCCGTATGAACCTTTCAGTTCCACATAACAGTATTAAGAGTATTACTTAGTACTGCTTTGGCTATTGGAGGTGATTTTCTTTCTGACTAATGACTCGCCCTTAGGGATGAATACTGAGAACAGCTGAAAAGAGTTGCCTATATTTATATATATATACGTGGACCAACATCATTTTGAGCGTTCAATATGTCTTCCTGAAACGGGAGGGCAACTGAGTCTGTGGCTTGTGCTGCCTGCGTCGCTCAGCCAACAGACCGATGCTGGAGTTGGGCCATAGAATAAGCGTTTGTTATCAGAGCACCGGTGGTCTGAGAAGGCAGCAAGTTAACAACCTCCAAAAACTGCCTTCACAGTCTCAGACTAGCCTGGGATATTTAAGGGAAAATGTGGGTGCTCCTCCAGGGGTCTGCATGGAGCCTCCCCTCTGGCAACATGATTCTCTGGTGGCGTCAGAGAACAAATGATAGGGATAGCCTGGAATGCTAGACCTTTGAGATTGTGATCAGTAAGCCTAAGGGTATTCATCATGTTTCAGGGTAATTTTCTAAAACAGAGAACTGGGTGGAACAGGGGACATTCCAAGCTCAAGCCATAGGGGAATGATCTATCCTGAAGCTACAGGTCAAGGAAAGGTGAGACTGGGACATTGCAAAGCCTCTGTTACAGGGGGTCCCCACCAGGCCCTGCTTCATTGCTAAAACTTTCTTTACTTTTCTCTCATGAGACTCTCTTTCAAAGGAGATGTGTTCCTTAGCGATACTCTGATGGAGGAGAGAAAAGGCATTAAATAAATATCGTCATTACTCCCACCATCACACTGTACCACATAACTGAATTCAGAACATTTCATCATGGGGCAAAATACCAAATTTCTAGCAGATGACTCATAACTGAAATATGTAGAAAACAAGAAAATACAGGGAACTCAATATGTTTACACTTCCTTGATTCAAGTTTACAATAGGCTTTCCCTTCCTTGGTGCCCTGGAGATTTTCACACCCTGAGACAATGCTCCATTGTAGGACTAGGGATGAGTAAGAATTGCAAAGACTCAATATGTAATTCTTATGTAAAGAGAAAGGGATTCTGTGAACTCATAGCTTTCACCATCAAATCAATTTCAGAGAAGTGTACATATGGAAGGGTACTGTTAGGGAATTTATGCCTTTAAAATGATCTATTTGCAATTCTCTACCTCCAGAAAAGTTTTGGCTAACCTCTAAGAATGAATGATCTCCAGGTAGAAGGCTATTCGTCCAAGACATTCGGTGTGCACTTCAGAGCAGAGAAATACAGAAAGCAGAAATTTTCCTGTTGGCAGTATTTTCTAATTTGTTGTTTTTGGGGTTTTTTTGGTAAGAGTCACCTGGGGTTCTCGCTAGACTTTGCAAATCTGCCCTTCCCTGGAGATTTTTTTTAAATTTAATTTTATTTGGGAACAGCCATTGTCATTGGTTACACGTTGCTTTCATGCTACAATGGCATAGTTCAATCTTTTAAGGAGGCACAGCTCACATGGCCCGTGTGGGGATTAAACCAGCAACCTTGGTGTTATCAGCACCACGCTCTAACCAAGTAAGCTAACCGGTCACTCTCACCTTCCCTGGAGAATTTTATTCCATAGGTCTGTAGTGGGACCCTGTGATCTGTAGTTTTAACAAGTGCTCAGGTGACATTTGAAACATCTAAAAGTAGATACACTTTGAGAAAATGCCTCAAGGATGTGGTTTTTCAAATCTGGCTTCTCAATTATTGATTTAGGGGAGCTAAAAAAAACCTAAAACAATAGCAACCAAACAGGTTCCAGGCTTACTTCAATTATATTAGACTTTCTAGGGGGTAGAGCATGGACATAACTTTTTATTAATTAAGACTTTATTTTTTAGAGCAGTGTTAGGTTCACAGAAAAATTGAGGGGAGCATACAGATTTCTCATATACCCTCTTCCCCCACACATGCGTAACCTCCTCCATTATCAACATCCCTCACCAGGGAGATACATTTTTTACAATGGGTAAACCTACGTTGACACGTCATAATCACCCAGAGTCCATCGCTTACGTTAGGGTTCACTCTTGGTGTTGTACATTCTATGGGTTTGGAAAAATGTGTAATTCCAAGTATCTATCATTCTTGTATGATTAACCTAAAAATAAAAAGCCAAAGTGAGAGGCAGCAAGCATTTATTCGAGATACAAAAGAAAAGCTATTCTGGAAACTGTCTCAGACAGAAAACAAAACAGTGTTCCAAGTAGGAGGTGAAAGCAAGGGGTATTTATGAGAAAGGGAAGGAAATAATTACATGAATAGAAGGAACAAATTTCTATGGGTGCAGATAAGCTAAGGAAGGAACTTCTGTAGGTGCAGATAAGCTAACATCATGATGCTAATTATAAAGAACGTTTTTAATTTTCAGTCTTGATAGTCATAAATACCTGCTTCCCTGTTGGTTTCGCAGTCATTTGGATTACAATTTCGCTTTAGGCTCAGTCCAAGGGTTATTTTGCCCTAACGTTTTAACATTCCAAAGGTGTGAGGAGTAAGACCTGTAAGGCAGTTCCTCTAGGATGGCAGCTCTGACTCCATTTTGAAGTGGTTCCATTTACATTTTTTTACAGCATCATCCAGAGGATTTTCACTGCCCTAAAAGTCCTCTGTACTCTGCCTATTCATCCCTCCACCCCTCCCCAACTCCTGGCTGATCTTTTTACTGTCTCCATAGTTTTGCTTTCTCCAGAATGTCACATAATTTGAATCATATAGTACTTAGCCTTTTCAAATTGACTTATTTCATTTAGTAATGTGCATTTAAGTTACCTCTATGTCTTTGTATAGCTTGATAGCTCATTTCCTTTTAGAGCTCAATAATATTCAATTGTCTCAATGTACCACAGTTTATTATTCATTTACCTACTGAAGGACATTTTAGTTGCTTCCAAGTTTTGGCAGTTATGAATAAAGTTGTTATAAACCTCAGTGTGCAAGTTTTTGTGTGGACATAAGTTTTCAGCTCCTTTGGGTAAGCACCAAGTAGTGTGATTGCTGGATCCTATGGTAAGAGTATGTTTAGTTTTGTAGCAAAGTGCCAAACTGTCTCTCAAAGTGCCTGAACCATTTTGCATTCCCACCAGTAATGAGTGAGAGTTCCTGGTGCCCCACATTTGGTGTTGTCAGTGATCGGATTTTGGCCATTCTATTAGCTGTGTAGTGGTATCTCACTGTTATTTTAATTTGCTTTTTCCTGATGACATATCATGTGGTGCACCTTTTCATATGCTTATTTGCCATCTGTAGAGACATCACTTTTTAAAGTTCCTCAGATGTTTTAGTGCAAAATTTGGAATGCAGGAGGGTAGCAAAATACTTCATAATGGTCAAATCTGGCCCATTGCCTAGTTTTTGTAAATGTAGTTTTATTGGAACATAGCCACACCAATTTGCTTATGTATTGTCTATGGCTGTTTTTATGCTACAATGGCATGGTTGAGTAGTTGTGACAGAGACCATATGGCATGTGAGGAAAAGCAGAATTTGCCACCCCAAAATATGCCTTTTGGGATACTGATTATTTTAAATTGTTTATTTTTAAGAAAAATGACTCAGAAAGAACCATTGACCTCCACCTTAACTGCCTAAAAAATATTTAGATAGTGGATCTGCTACAGGAAGGAAGATATTATCATAGATAACTATAGTTTAATATGAACTAGTATGGAATACACAAAGAGGAACTTAGGGAGGCCCATTTGATCAGAATCCACTCTGAGTCCCCTTATTAAAGATGGGCCAGCAAACATTTATTTACCAAACATTTGCTTTTCCATCTCCACGCGAATTGCCTTCCTGCCTGTTGAAGTCCAAACCACAACCCCCACCCCCACCCGCTTCAGCTCAAAATGGCATATAAGCCTTAACCCTCTGATCTGTACTGGAGTCTTATAGTATTATGGAACCAATATATGTACATACATAATAAAAGTTGGTTCTTTTTCTCCTGTTAATCTGTCTCATGTTAATTTAATTACTAGTCTAGCCAGAAGAACTAAGAAATGTAGAAGGAAAATTAATTTTTCCACCCCCATGCATGCAAAACCTGAAATATTTACTATCTGACCCTTTATAGAAAATGTTTGCTTACCACTGCCTCAGATTTACAGCAGTGATCACAACCTTTTAAGATTACTTTAGAGGGGTGACTGGTTAGCTCAGTTGGTTAGAGCATGGTGCTGATAACACCAAGGTTGCTGGTTCGATCCTCACATGGGCCACTGTGAACTGCGCCCTCCTTAAAAGATTCAACTATGCCATTGTAGCATGAAAGCAATGTGTAACTAATGACCATGGCTGTTCTCAATAAAACTTAAAAATATATATTGAGAAAGAGCTAGGATAGTTGAGGACTTGTACCTCAACTCTGAGAAACATGGCTTACAGCTTCAGGTTCTTCTTCAATATTGTACTTCTTTAACAAGTGGATAATTTCAAAGGAAAAGGCTCCTAGTGGGGTTTGAGGGAAACAAACAGAACAAGGTCTGAGGTAACTCCAGACTTCTACAACACAGACAAATAATTGTTTATGAGATGCATGCTTGGAATTGCAATTTACTTATGGCAAACTAGTATATAAAAAGAATTCCTGTCCAGAGGAGAGGAAGTTGGTTAACCACTAAGATTTGGAATTAATCCATAATCAAGTTTCCAATAGTAATGTAAATTTTACAGGAAATGTGCAGAGTCTATATGAATAAACGCTAACCTCTGCTGAAGCAGACAATAGAGCTCGTGCATGCATGAAAACTGTTTTCTTATAAGGGAAGACTCAGTATTGGTTATCAACTTTTCCTATACTAATCTATAATTTCAATACAATTCAAAATAAGTTTACTTTCATCAATTAAAAATAATTGAAAAAGTTACAGAAAAAATGAAGACAGAAGAATTTCTAGGGGAAAATTACAAAACTAGACATGAAAAGGAATTCCTCTCCAGATATTCAATTATTTATAATGTCTACAATGAAATGTGTTATTGGCTCAGGAATTGACAAGTCACTAGAATATACTAGTAAATGAAAAATTTGTTTTTTATATCAACTTGCGAAAAAATATAGATTTCTTTCATTGTTGCTCAAATATGATGAAAAGTGTTCACTAATCACGAGTTTGAGAAAAATGATTTTAAAAACTAAATGTTAGAATGTTACATTTCCTGGATGATGTGTGACCACATAAGGGAAGATAAACAAGGGCCTGGAAATCAATAGATAGCATTTGACTATGACACGATCAGTTGTCAACTAAGTTTGAGAGAAAACTTATTAAATAAGGCTCAAAAAGCATCAGTCATGAGGCCCAGAAAAAGATTGATTCGATTATGTCAAAATACAGTAGTCCCTCCCTTACCTACAGTTTCACTTTCTGTGGTTCAGTTACCTATGGTCAACAGCGGTCTGAGAATATTAAATGGGAAATTCCAGAAATAAACAATTTTAAATTTTAAATCACACACTGAGCAGTGTGATGAAATCACCTGCCGTCCAGTTCCATCGGGCCTGGGATGTGAATCATCCCTTTGCCCAGCACATTCACGCTGTAGACAGTCCCTGCCCATCAGTTATTTTGTAGCCATCTTGGTTGTCAGATTGACTGTTGTGGTATCACAGTGCTTGTGTTCAAGTCACCCTTATTTTACTTAATAATGCCACACTCACATAACTTTTATTACAGTATATTGTCGTGATTGATCTGTTTTATTATTAGTTATTGTTGTTACTCTCTTACTGTACCTAATTTATAAATTAAATTTTATCATAGGTATGTATGTATAGGAAAAAGCGTAGTATAATAGGGTTCGGTACTATTCACAGTTTCAGGCATCCATTGGGGGTCTTGGAACATGTCCCACACAAATTAGGGGGGACTACTGTAAAGGTTTTTGAGTTTTTTTCATCATTCTGAGAGACACCCAGAATAAATCTAACCAATGGACCAAAGATGAGAAAAAGATATTTGTAACATCTAAAATGAATAAAAACAGAAACAGAGGCTATAAACAGACAATTCAGCAGAGAGGATACCCAACATGTAAATGAATATATAAAAAGATAATAAAAAAATGAAATCATTTGTAATCAAAACAGTGAAATTGCAGTAACAAGGAGATACCACTTTACACTGACAAATAAAAAAAAATTGCACATTGCAAGTATTGGTGCAGATGTGGGAAATAGAAACCCTGTATCCTGCTGTTGGGTACACTGACTGCTGCAAACCTGTATATAAACTTGTCAGCACTCAGTCAATTTAAAGTTGAATGTACTCTATGCTGTAGTGATACCACTGAGCATATACTTGAAAGCCATTCAAGAGTTCTCAAAAGGTTAACGGATAAACAAATTGTGATGTGTTCATAAAATGAACGATGTTCTGATACGTGCTGTCTGAGTTTCCTAAGTTTTCCTAAAGAATGTGGTACATTCTTTAACAATGTACCACAAACTCTGTGGCTTTAAAAAGCAGAAATTTATTGTCTCACAGTTCTGGAGGCTAGAAGTCTGAAATCAAGGTGTCAGCAGGGCCATGCCCAGTCTGAAACTTATAGGGGAGCATCTTCCTTGCCTCTTTCCAGCTTCTGATGGTTTCCAGGCAATCGTTGGTGTTCCTTGGCTTGGAGATGCATCACTCTAACCATCCGTTATCACTTGGCATTCTTCTTGTGTGTATCTTCACATTGTCTTCTTTCTATGAATGTCTGTATCTGTGTCCAAGTAATCCCTTTTTGTAAGGACACCAGTCATAGTGGATTAGGCCCCACCTTGCAGCTGCAACACTTCAGTCCCTGCTTCTATCATCACATGACATATTCCTCTTACATGTCTGTGTCTCTGTGTCTTTTCTTGTAAGGACACTAGTCATAGTGGAATAAGGGTCCACCCTACTCTAGTAAGACCTCATCTAACTTAAATCATTATATCTTCACTGACCCTATTTCCAAATAAAGTCACATTCTGAGATACTGGATGTTAGGACAGCATCATAGCTTCATGGTGGACAAAATTCAACCCATAATAGTGAATCTTAAAACAATTACGAAGATAATACAGGTTCAATTCCAGACCACTAAAATAAAGAGAATATCACAATAAAGCGAGTCACCTAAATTTTTTGGTTTCCCAGTGAATATCAAAGTTATGTTTATACTACAATATAGTCTATTCAGTGTGCTATAATATTATGTCCAAAAAACAATGTATATGTCTAAATTTAAAAATACTTTATTGGGGCGGCCTATTAGCTCAGTTGGTTAGAGCACAGTGCTCATAACACCAAGATTGCTGGTTCGATCTACACACACATACAAACGTACTTGATTGCTAAAAAATGTCAGCTATCATCTGAGCCTTCAGCAAGTCATAATCTTTTCTCTGATGGAGGGTCTTGCAACATCGAAGATCGCTGTTCACAGATCACCACAACAAATGTAATGATAATGAAAAAGTTTGAAATATCGCAAGAATTTCCAAAATGTGACACAGAGACACAAAATGAGCAAATGGTTTTAGAAAAATGGGGCCCATAGACTTGCTCAATGCATGGTTGCCTCGAACATTTAATTTGTAAAAAAAACCCCGCAATATCTGTGAAGCACAAGAAAGCAAAATGTGATGAGGTATGCCCGTATTCTGACTGAGAGAAGCCTGACAAGAAAAAGTTTATGTTGGGAGCCGTCTCAGAGTACTGACTCCAGGTTGACTGCAGGTGGAGAATGGCAGGTGGCTAAAGACCCCCAAGTTCTGTGTGCTGAGGAAAAGGCTACAAAGCTGCTTGTTAGCTGAACAGCAAAAGGGGAACTGCTAAAATCAGTAACCCAACAACACCTAGCTCACCTCCTGTGCCATGGAAAAGCAGAAGCTCCTAAACCACAACCACCAGACCCTCAGATGTTACTGTCTATGTACTTATCAACTTCGAGACTTCCTACCATGGACTTATGAACTCTTGGGACTTTTTCATCATGGACTTGCTGACAGTTGCTATTTGCCTTGAGTTTCACTTTGCTTAAAATATATTATTGGTTTATGCTATGTGATCATGTAACCTGTTGCCAAGACATTATCTCACCTCCAAACCCCTAAGTCAGGAACATTGGTTCCTCCTTCCCCAAAAACCCCCTACCAAACCCCTATGCTTAGATAATATTTATTCCTGGTAAAAGAGGAACTTGCTCTCTATATAAGCACCATACCTTTTAATAAAATTTGCCCTGATTGCCATCCGCAGTCAGTGACTCTCCTAATCCCAACTCTGGTGTCTATGCCATTTCTTTCATTTCTCATTTCCTCGCGCCGATCACTCCTGTTCCGGGACCGTTCAGTGGTTTCCTGGCCTGATCATCCAGGGGCCCCAGCTGTCGAGCCGGCTCTCAGCAAGTTTATACTGCATGATACTATTTAAATAAAACTTCAAGAAATTCAAACAAATGTATAATAGCATAAAAGGGCTGCCTACAGATGAAGTAGTGGGCAGTGCTGCAGTTTAAAAGGAGAGAGTATAAAGGACCATGGGGAAATTTGGGGGCATGATGCACATGTTTATTATCTTGATGGTTGCATGGGTGTGTACATATGTGAAAATTTATGAAACTATGCATATTAAATATGTGCAGTGTATTCAATGACAATTATGCCTTAATATTTACATTAAACATAGATGTAAGTTTTCATATACCTAAAAAATATTAAGTATTATGCATTTCAGGAGTTTATATTTTATGTAGGCTTTGAGACTGTGATATACTTGCTATTGACCCATGCAGACACACTTGCTATTGGAGGAAAGTATATGTATTATTTTATCAATAACTTTAAGTTTTTTTCAGTCATGTGATGGTCTAAGTATATATGCCTGGACCTAAGTTACCCCTAACATATGTCCCCAGGGACGGTTTAAACCAATTCTACTCTCATTAAATGTAAATGAAATCCAAGCACTTTAATTGTTTTTGCCTCTCAAAGAATGGAGCAGATATTATTGTGTGAATATTAATAGTGGTCCTGGTCTAGAAACTAATTCTTTTTGCACACTTCATTGCATATATGCATATTCCATCACAGCATTAATGCAGCAGTCAGGTAACAGGCCATCTATCTTGCAAACTGTTTAACTATGGTGGCAGGAAAGGCATCCATTTATATCACAATCCCAGAGAACAGTAAATCCTATTCTTTTAACACAGTGTGTTATTTGGCAATAAGTTTGTCCTTCATACTTCCCTTTGATTACCCTTAATTCCTCAGGAGAAAAGGGGAAAAGGGAATTTCTCCAAACCTCTCCTCATGCTCTTTCTATCCTCTCTTTTTCCTTATTCTCCTCTGGTTATTATTTTGCCTGCCTCCTACTATTTCCCCTCCTATTCTATTGAAACGCCTTCCTCATAAAAAAAAAAGTATTTATTATTTTCCTTGATCTGGTAAAACGACAAGAAAATGAAGTATCAAGAACTTCAGTGTTTTGCATTCTTTTAAAAAAATTATAAGGCAATGTGGTCTAAACTGGTTAAACTGACATATTTTTTAAAATACCTATCATTATTCCCCTTTCCAACATCCAGATACAATTGTTTATTCTTATTTCAACTTTGAGAGTTTATGGTCACATAGGTATTGGTTACAGACGAACTTCGTAAATGGTAAGTTTAAAGAAAGGAATTGAGAATACAAATTTTAGATTGCGTCTAATAAATACCATTTATTTAATAACATGTTTTACAAATAAAAAGACCTTAATGATAGGTTAGGGCTTAATAATTCATATGAAAAAATTATCATTTTCTGATGTCTAAAATATCTAGCAATTTATAAAATATTCTAAATATGCAGGAGAATTGGAAAAACTATTAATTCAGCCATGTGCTTTTTTAACTTTTTATTTGGTAAGACAGTGTAGCCTTTTATTTCTCTTGCACCAAGACTAAACTAAAATATCAAAAGAATTCAACAATTCAAAAATATAACACCTACTGGGCTTATAGTTATCTTTGCAAAGTATAGTATATCTTATAATATCTCTCAAATTTAAAATATCTTACATAAATAACCCAATTTTCACATTTTCTACTTCCTTGAATAGGAGTTAGAATTTTTTTAAAGTAATTGATTTTTTTACATTCAGCATTAAGTAGTTTGGCTGATTAAACTTTATATGTGGCATGTTATATTTTATTTCAGGTATCTCCCAGCATTGTTTTCTTTTCCTGGGGCATCAAAGAGCAGTTATTGATCTAAAATATTTTTCCCATTTCTTCCTAGTTATATTTCATGCATGATGGTTCATTCTTTACAAATCTTGTCTCACTTTGCCATTCATTATTTGCTGCCATTTTTTTTGGTGGGCATTTTACCCTCATAAAAACATTTTTAGTACACATATATTATAGAGACATATTGCGGTTAAAAGGGTGAAAGATCAATGTATAAATGAGTAAATGTTACTTTGTCTGAGAATACTTGTTCTAGCATCCTGCTTCATATGCCAGGCAGATTTATTCACGTCCTCCACTGAACTCAGTTTGTTCTTATTATGGGTATGTCTTCCATTTTTAAATTTAGTTTTATATGTGTATCTCTCATGGAGATAACAAGCTTCTTATGGACTAGGTCTAGATTTTACCAATATTTATATGCCTGGCATGTAGGAGAGCTTTAATAAATGTGTATAGAATTAATGTAGAAATACCCCATGGTCTCCCTTTGTACATATCCATTAAATGACACATTTTTATTTTTATGGGGTGTTATAAATATATTATTTTAAAATGCATATATACCTTCTCTTTTCATGGAATTTTAGTCACAAGTTGGGAAATACATGTGCTCTGACAATGGACATATTTTTACAAAATATATTAACCAGATGAGAATCTTGAAAAGAAGATTGTTTTCTTCTGGATTTTTATTTAAAATGTATGGAAAGGGATGAGGAATATGTTTATAGGGAAAATATAAGGAAATATGATAAATCATTTTTTAGATAGTCTACTTTTAATTGTTACTAATTTGGATATGTCACCTCAGAGAAGGAAATATGTTATATATATGTTTGCAGATGAAGAATTCATTTATGATACAAGTAATGTATTGAAAGTAATGTATGCTTGTGTGTGTGTGTGTGTGTATATATATATATATATATATATACATATATATATGTACATGTATAAATCTTGCAATTTATAGTTTTCCAATGACTTAATGAATTACAGAAACTGATCATACTGTGTTATGGCAAGTATAGTGTAATTTTGAATTGCACACTCCCTGTTTCCTCTCCATGTGTTTGAATAAAGAATATGAATATAGCCATATAGACATATATTTTTTTTATCTACCCAGAGACGAAAAGTATGATGTTATCATTTTACATGAACATATATCATATATTTTTCCACAATCTCTTTTTCCATACTAACTTCCTTCTCACCTCTCGCAGTTTAAATGGAGGAAAGAGTTGCATTTGACCTTTAGATTTTTTTGGAAAACACATAGGTCATTTGTATTCTCTTGTCCCAGTCCTCATTCAAGGGTAAGAGAGAGTCAGCTGTTCTTACTTCACGATCCATTCCCCAGTCCCATTCTAACTTCCTCCTTATCCTGGATAGAAGTAAAGATCTTATGACTTTTAACTCCACTGACATGAGGAGGTTTAGATCCCCCTTAGACTGGTTGACTTATTTTCATTCTTTTATTTTTTTCTTTCTTTTTCATACTAGTGATTTTTAAGTCTTAGAAACCAGATCATGCTTGTATATGGGGGAAATTGATTTGCAGTGCCTGTAGTGGCTGGATGTAAAACACATCAGTTTTGTAGCAAATGGAGGAAAAAACTGAATGATTTCCAAGTCAGCCTGGAGCACACTGCTACCTAACAGCTGCGCCAAAAGAATCATCGATATCACAATCAATTATTCTGTTGTTAAATGATTAAATTGTCATGCTAATTCAGGGCAACCTCTAATGTCACCTTTTGTTTGTTGTTTATATGAAGAAAGGGAACTGACATTTAATGGTCACCTACTATGAAACATCTGTGCATTAGAAATGTTGCATGGAAAGATCTATAGACTAACTGATGAAACATCACCATAGAAATAAGTAGTTCTGGTATGTGGGAGGCCTTTGACCCTTTGTGACGCTCCAGGCTTCACTTTATGGCTGCCAGGCCCCTCCTACTGGGAGCTTGGCAGGGATCCCCTGACCGTGATTGGTGGCCGTTCTCCCTTTGTCCTTGGCACAGAGAACCAAAAGAAGACAGGTAGGGCTTCTGATCTGAACCACTTAAGGTGCACTTTGGACTAAGGTAACAGATCTGCTGGATGATGCGCTTTCCCCAGAGCTGTGCACTGGGCAGCGTCACTTGAATCTCAGGAGGGGCTGTCTGGTTAGGTCACATTTGTCAATGAATTAATTCATCCCTCAGTCACCCGGCGATCATGGTCTCACATTTGGGGCTTTTTGAAGGGCATAGAGATTACTGGCAAGCCCAGTCAACCTCTTCATAGACTAGTGAATTCTAGAAAGTTGTTACTACTGGAGAGAATCCTATAAAAATTAATAACCTGGACATTGCTGGGTTGAACTGAATAGCAGGACATTACAAAAGTTCTGATGGAAATGGGGTCAAGTTGAGTGCGCTGATTTTCTGTTGACTCATTGCTACTGTATTAGAACATTGATTTTTGTTTGTTTGTTTGTTTGTAGGTTGATTTTGTTTTCAATTACTCCTAACTTGCATATTCAACTCACTGAAAAATTCAACCTCAGTATTTTGAAGTAGAGTTCAGTTCTTTTATATCCTTTCTGTGCCTTTGAAACTTTAATCACATCAACAATACTGAAATGAACCGCCTTGCCCCTGCAGACATTACATATAAGAATATGAGGTTTTAGGGCCGGCCGAGTGGCTCAGTTGGTTAAGAGCTTGCTCAAGAGTTTGAGCTCTGAGCAACAGCGGTTCGAGTTCAGCCTGAGCTGAGCAGCTGCTGAGCTGCCAACAGGTGGCAGGATGGCTCAGGAAAGAAAAGAAAGAAAGAAAGAAAGAAAGAAAGAAAAAAGAATATGAGGTTTCGAGGTTTCTTATTGCACACAGCCCAACCAATGTCTCCTTAAACAAATTCTTACAGGAACTCAAGAAGAACAAAGTTACCACCCTAGTAAGAGTGTGTGAAGCAACTTACAACGCTACAATTTTGGAGAAAGAAGGCATCCAGATTCTGGACTGGCCTTTTGGTGATGGTGGATCACCAACCAGCCAGACTGCTGATAAGTGGCTAAAATTTGTACAACAGAAATTCCGTGAAGTTCCTGGTTCTTGTATTGTGGTTCACTGTGCCACAGGTCTTGGGAAAGCTCCACTGCTGGTTGCCTTAGCATTAATTGAAGGTGGGATGAAACATGAAACGGCAATACAATTCCTAAGACCAAAGTGTCGTGGGGCTTTTAACAGCAAGCAACTTTTGTATTTGGAGAAGTGTCAGCCTAGAATGTGCTTATGCTTCAGAAACACCAGCTACAACTGTTTCATTCAGTAGAAGGCCTGATGCTGAGACCCTTGGAAGTGAAAGCTGAGACAGAACCTTGTTTACTTTTTTATGTTAGCCATTGAAGAGATGTGACAAATACTAATCTGAATGAAATTTGCATAAGAACATTGAAAAGCAGTTTCAGGAGGCCACAGACTTGCCATAATTTGCTCTATGTTTGATGTTATGTGGACAATAAGAGAGCTTCAATATTTGAAATATGTTTTTCATTTACATCAATTGTATCTTATTAACATATAAGAAAGTTAGAGTCACGAAGTGCCAATATACGTAGCACAAAACTTGTACACTTTTGGTGGTTTGTTCCTTCAGTCATTTCAAACATTGAAGGTAGAGCCTTTATGGTCACTCACTCACTTTATGTTTATATTTTCTACATTCAAACTGATACAAAGGGGGGTTTGTACAACCATTAATTTTATTGGATGTGTACAAAGTCTTAGGTGATTTTTAGCTCGTTTTTATAAATTTAATTTTTGTGCTGTTATAAAAACTTCCATTTTGAAAACTCACCCATGCATGCACAAAAGTTTGGTTGATACTTCAATCTACATTGCATAGAAGCACCGGTTTTTGAAGCTTTCAGACAAAAAAGAGTTACAGTTAATTTGAAGTTTGCACTTTGAGAAGCATCTTGACAGAGAGGGCCTGAGGAAAAAAAATAGGGGAAGGCTATTGAATATTTGTAGTAAAGTATTTCCAAGTTTTAAAAGTTTTAATTTAGTAAATATTTTTAAAAGGTTAAAATACTTTCTTTTGTAGCTGCAAGTCATAATAAATATTCTGGAAATCCTGTTTTTGGATATTCTGGAAAAATGTTTTGTTTCATACATATTAGAAATTATTTACTAACTATTATTCATATTGGAAGTTACTTAACATTTATTTATTTATTGTACTAGAGAGAAGAGTCATGTCATAAGTAAACTAGTATTATACATTTTTTGTTTAAAATAAATATTAAAATCCATAATAATTTTCTGTAAAGCAGTTTCAAATGATAGGGCAGTCAATGAAATACCTTTCAATGAATAAATACATGTGCTGTTTTTGTCTCATTTTACTAGTTCAAATTCTGTGCATTGAGTACTTTCTAAACTCCGGACTAAAAGCAATGCCCTGAAACTCCAAAGGGGGATAGGATACTGTGATGGCCTTCACAAGGTAACAATCTTCTAAAGCATTAATACAGCTTCATGAAATTGCAAATGCAGCGATAAACAACCTAAGGAGCACAAAGGCAAAACTCAGCCATCACTGCTTGTGGGAGAAAAAGTGGCAAGACAACACTTATAAAAAAGAGCAATAGCAAGAAGGGATGGTGTGGTAGATTGAATTATTGGTCTCATTCCTCACTCCCCTTTAACAGACATATTCTTCCACCCTATTACCAGGGCCTCATGGTGGTTGAAGTATATTTCCCTGCTTTTTGAATTTCTAAGTGGCCACGTGTCTTACTTTGGCCAATGGAATCTTAGCTAATTTGATGTAAGCAAATACTTGAAATGTTGATCATAGGTTGGCTTGGCCCTCTTGACATTTATGCCATCTCCACGAGAAAAAATGCCCTAGTTATCCACTGCCCCATAAGCTTGGGCTGTAAGAATGACTCACATGGAGTAGACTTAAACTTGGCATTATCTGTAGCCAAGTCCAATTGAAATATTTGGTACCGGCTAAGCTAAGCATAGATCAGCCAAACCATAAACCACTGAGAAATTGAAATGTTTTATGATGCAGCATTATTGTGGCAATAGCTAACTAGTACAAGTTAACCTTTCTGCAGCTGGGGAAAAAAAGTGAAATAATAATTCATGGATAGCCTGAAACTCTGGAATATTTGATGAATTAATTGTACTTCATTGTCACTGAAAGGTAATGTATGCAGGACTTAATGTATGCTTTAATGCAAAGTTTGAATTTATTTGAATATATTTCAAATTGTTTCCTAAAGGGAGAGGATCATGTCTCCGTTTTAATTGTCTATCAACACTTCACACAGTGCCTGATACAGAGTAACTGTTCAAGCTTCACCGAAATAAATTAATTTAGGCACTGTAAAGCAATAACCTGTAATTGTTATCAATGTAATTGAACATAATGCAGTATAAAAATCTCTGGATTAAAGAATTTTACATTTTCTGATCCATATTGTGATCAGCAGGTTATAATTTAGTTTTATTTTAATATTACGACCAAACCTAAAGATAAGAGCTTGACATGCTGTAGTGTCTAAAAACTGATTTATTACTTTTCTTACTTGAATTTAGAACCCATTATTATATTTAATCTACCTACATATAATTTAACAGAACTAAACACACTAATTCTTGATGAAAATTTTTGTTTTTCAATCCTTCTCTTCCCTTTTTTCAACCTGAATCCAAAGTGATACTTTTTCCAGCTAATATGAGTGACAAAACTCTGAAAAACACTAATGTGCCTTTCTTTCTGAAGGCCAATAAGCAATATAAAGCAACAATAATTTCCAATTGATTTTGATGGCGGTAAAGTATAGACATATACATAAATGCTATTTTCTTATCTGAGTTGACAGCAAGACTACAAATTGACACCAACACAGTGAAAAACTGGTCCAACATGTGGATCCAAAGTGTTTATTGTATATAAATTCCTGCCATGATAGACCTAGCTGTCTTACTGAAAAAAGTCCATAATATATTTTAACACAAACTATGAATAATTAATGTAAAATGCATGCATAGACTTTCAAATTTAATTCTGCTTTAAACATTATCCATACATTATAATTGGACATTTTATACTGTCTAAGATTTCTTTAATTCAATTATTTTCTCTTTTCTTTAAATATTTTAGGTTTGTGTCAACACTAAAATTGTTTGGTCTTTTTCTGATATCCTAAACTCACGTTTTCTGAATTAAGTGTCAAACTGTATCACCTATGCTATTCTCCCAAAATACTTCATTGAAAGTTATGTTGAGATCAAATTTCAGGGGTGGGTAATATCTCTTTCTGAACTATAAAAAGCAACAAAAAAAGTATACATATAGACAAAAATCATTCATTGATCACCTTGTCCAGAAATATATATATATTTAAGTATTTAAGAAAAAAAAATATATATGCACATTTTAAGAAAAGGAAAAGCTATTAAAATTGTACTTAATATATACTGGTAACAAAAGATGAATAAAAGTCACATTTGACTTCTGCAATTACAAGAGGTGTTCAAAGTGATTACCATCAGCGTCCAGACATTTCTGATTACGGCGAACTACTGCTTGAGCAACGTTGACCAAAGTGTCCACTTGTATACATTTTTTTGGCACCCGCAGTATATATGTATATACATATTTGGCTCAGTATTTGTGAGTTTGAGTTTGAGCTTGTGTTATGTAGGAAGTTGAAAACAAGTACTTTCAGACTATATTTTATTAAAGTGTTGTCTCTTTTGGTAGGTCTTCAAAATTGTAGTAAGTTTGCTCCAATCAGAGGCTATTTTGTAAGACACAAAGATGTAACAATGATTTAATTATTGGAGCTTTGATGATAAATCTTTTTGAAGAATTACAAATATATTTTAAGTTTTGGAAAACGTTATGATTCTCCCCTTTTCTTCATGATATCTAACTTTCCAAATACAAAGTTATAGAACATATTCTTATTTAGATTTATAACAAAAATATTCTCTAATTAAAACACTTCCTTTTTCTTCTACAATAATTGTACTCATGTAACTATAGAAGTATATCACATGAGCATTGCTATTACAAATATAAAAAGAAAAATGATGGATCCTGGAGTTATGCATTCTTTTTCTTGTATATTAGTATTTTAGAAAATAATTACATTGCATTAAAATGAAAATAAATTTAATCTCTTCAATTTTATCTTCAGAAATTTGTATAATCTTCTGATTGAGTCATTAGTCATCATTTTATCTTGATACAACTTTATTATATTTAGGAGTATTTGCAATCATCAACAAGTTTGGAGCAGATAATTCTCTCTCTCTCTCTCTCTCTCTCTCTCTCTCTCTCTCTCCCTCTGTCTCACACACGCACACACACACACGCGCACACACACACACACACACACACACACACACACACACACACACACACACCCTCATACACAGAGCTCACTCCCTTAAAGCATTTTTGCCAACATCATGGTGGTCTATATTCAGTCTGATAGACAGTTTTATTCCAGTGCTTTATGTGTATATAATGTGCTATATCACAAAGACAAGTTCAATGTTTTGTATTGTTTTTAAACTACACAGGGATTGCCTGTTTATAATACATGAACTGTAGAACTTGAAAATGACTCACAGAAAACATCACCTTGACAAACATAAGTTTTTTACTACTTCTTCAGCAAATTTAAATTCTGTGATCAAAGCCAGAAATTCTTTCTTTAACAGGTATAAAATGCCTATTTGTTTCCATGTTGGTGCCTACTAAATTGATCTTGGCTTTATTGAGTGCCAAAATATGAATATGTTAGTGTCTCTCCATATTGGCATATTATACAATTGAACTAGATACAGTTCTCCCTGAGGAAAAGTTAAATGCAATTTTTGTAGTGCTATCAGTTTAGAGAAATTAACAAGTTTGCTGGTAGTTTTTACAGTTCGCTTCATTGAAAACATGGTCACAATGATTAAATGAGCAAAGATAATTGTTGTACCATGCAATACTAATTGCCTTTTATTGCAACTACCAAATACTTAAACAGAAGGAGAACATGTAAGCACCATCACTGTGAAACTAATGCTTTATGGTCTGAGTTTTTCATAAATTGAGATGGACCTGTTGATAAAGGATAAGTCAGTCTGCCTCTATATCTATAGTGAATGTTTTATTTGCTTTTTGGATTAAATAGCACAGAGCACTTACTAATCAAAGTGCTAATTAACATAAAGCTCTGAGAAGTCATCATATTAAATTCAAATTCATGAAGTTGTTGCATATCCCTCCTTTTGACCTCTCAGGTTTCTTTTAGGAATTATTTTTTTCTAAAAGTTTTGTTGAAGTATAATTTACATATCAAACAACTCACCCATTTAATGTGTACAATTCAAAGGTTTTTAGTATATTCACAGAATTGTACAATCATCACCGCAATCAATTTTAGGACATTTTCATCACCGCAAAAAAAAAAATCCTGTATTCTTCAGCTATATCGCCTATTAGTCCTCCAGCCCTAAGCAACCACCATTCTATTATTTCTCTATATTTGCCTATTCTAGATCTTTCACATAATGGAATCATATAGTATGTGATCTTTTATGACTGGCTTTTTTCAATTAGCCTAATGTTTTCAAGGTTAATCCATGTTGTAGCATGTATCAGTACTTATTTTCTTTTAATAGCCAAATACTATTTCATTGTATGAATATACCACATTTTGCTTGACTATTCATTAGTTGACAAATATTATTATTACTAGTAGTAGTACTAGTAGTAGTAGTATTACTTACTTTTTATCTATTATGAATAATGATGATATGAGCAATCATGTGAAATTTTTTTCTGTAGACATGCATTTTCATTTCTCTTGAAAATAAACCTAGGAGTGAAATTGCTGTGTCAAGTGGTAACTATGCTTAACTTTTTGAGGAACTACCAGATTGTTTCCAAAGTGACTAAACCATTTTGCATTACCACTAGCAGTGAATGAGGGTTTCAGTTTCTCTATAGTCTCATCCATCCTTGTTATTATCTGACTTTTTTATTATAGTTATCCTACTGGGTGTGAAGTATCTCATTGGTGTTTTGACTTGTACTTTCAGAGGACTAATAAAATTGAGCATCTTTTCATGTGTTTGTTAGCCATTTGTATATCTTCTTTGGAGAAACGTCTGTTCAGATTCTTTGCTCACTTTTAATTGGATTATTTGTTTATTTATTATTGAGTCTCAAGATTAATTTTTTAAAGATTTACTTACACTTTATTTTTTGCCTGAGAAATCTATTAAAGAGAAAACCACAGGTCCCAAATGGCTTCATTTGTGCTCAAGACCATGGTAGATTTAATACCTGGCCTAATTGCTGTTTAAACCTTTCCTAGAAATATAATCTTAATCAACCAGTTTGGAATTTTCTTGTCAAGTATCAGTAAAGTAATCTGTCCTGGGAGCCCTCTCCCCCTCCCCCCACCCCAACCCCACAAGAAAAAAGAGATAATCTGCATGATAGAAACTCTGGCCATTCCCTTCCCCCAAAAGAAGATGTCCTGGTCTAAAAACAATCCTTTCTTTTCTTAGGTTAATAGCTTCCTTGCTCTACCTTTCTTCCTATAAAAACCTTCTATTTTGTACAACCTTTCAGAGCACTTTTCCTTGCTAGATGAGATGCTGCCCAATTCATGAATTGCTTAATAAAGCCAATTAGATTTTCAAATTTACTCAGTTGAATTTTGTTTTTCTTTAACAAATCTTATCTTTATTTTTTCCAGCTTTGAGATATGATTGACAATTAAAATTGCATATATGTTATTTTTAAGGTGTACAACGTGTTGATGTATATATGTATATATATGTAGTGACATGATTACCACAATCAAGTTCATTAACGCATCCATCATCTCACATAGTTACCTTTTTTTTTGTGGTAAAATACTTAAGATTTATTGTTACATCTCAGTTCCCCACCTCCAGCCCTTGGCAGCCACCATTCTATTCTCTGCTTCTACTAGTTTGAGGTTTTTAGATTCCACATATAAGCCAGATCATATATTATTTGACTTTCTGTGTCTTGCTTATTTCACTTAATATAATGTCCTCTAGTGTAATATTGTGATTTATAATAAGAAACATATATTTTGTCTTCCCCCCCAATTCTGGTGCAGAGCTCCTAAAACCTTTGGAATTTCCTAAGTGATAAGAGCCAAAGAAGTGTCTTTTGTTATCTTAATAAGGTGACATTTGGAAAGCAGCTAAGGATGGCTGGTTGCCAGTAGAGCCCAACATGTGATTAGAGAGTTGGAACTTCCAGTCCCACCCCCAGACCTCCATGGAGGGGAGAGGTACTGGTGGTTGAGTTTAATCACTGATGGCGAACGATTTAATCAATCGTGCCTATGTAATGAAGCCTCCATAAAAACCCAGAAGGATGGGATTCAGAGAGGGTCTGGGTTGGTGAACACGTGCATGTTTGGGGTGAGTGATGCATGCTCAGAGACGACATGGAAGCTCTGCACCCTTTCCCTACTATTTGCCCTATGTATCTCTTCCATCTGCTTGCTGCTGAGCTATATTTTTTATAATACACCTGTAATCTGTAAATCTATCTTACTGAGTTCTTGGAAGTGCTCTAGCAAATTAACTGAACCCAAGGAAGGAGAGGATAGCGGGCACCTCTGATTTATAACCAGTCAGTCAGAAGCCCAGGTAAAAACTTGAGCTTTTGACTGGTGTCTGAAGTGTATTGAAGTGTATTGTGTGTGTGTGTGGGGGGGGCTGGGAGTAGGGGAGGGAAGGCAGTCTTGTGGTACTGAGCCCTTTACATGTTGAATCTTATGCTATCTCCATGTAGATAATGTTAGAATTGAGTTGAATTTTTGGATATCCTGCAGATAGTTTTTTAGGTGTTTAGAAGTATCCAAATATGATTTCAATGTGTATTTTCCTGAAGAACAGTGATATTTAGAAACTTTATACACTTATTGGCTTTTGGGGCCTCTTCTTTTGTGAAGCGCTTTTTAAAAATCTTTTGTCCATTTTAAAAATTAGGATTACTTTCATTTAGTTATTGATTTGAGGAGAAATTGCAGAATACACAATCTTTTCAAGCATGCATTGAAAACTTATAAAAGGTGGCCATACACTAGATCATGAAGTCAATCTCAAGGAATCTCAAGGAAATGAAAACATTCAGAGGTTCTTTTATCAGTATATAGCTGTCTTAGAAAGCAATGTAGAAAGATAAGCAGCTCCCACTGTGTCTCAAATAAATTTAATTAAAAATTACCGATAGGTCAAAACCAAAATGACATGGATGTTAGATAACATTTCAGTGATAATGAATTATACTGATAATGAAGATGATAATGAAATTATAATGAAAATAGAACATTGTCAAGAACACTAAACCCCAAAACAGAATAAAGAATATAATAATCTACAATGGGAGATAATCTATTAAACCAATTGGTTGACTGTCTCAGAGAGCTAATCAGAAAAATGAAGGGCTAAGACAGAATAACTAGAGGCCATACAAATGGGAACATTTTTACAGATCCAGTAGGCATGAAGACAGATAATGAAATAATTCTATAAACAATTTTTAGTCCATTTGGGCTGCTATAACAGAATATCATAGACTGGGTGACTTATAAACAACAGAAACTTGCCTCTTACAGTTGTAGAAACTGGGAAGTCTAAAATCAAGGTTCTGGGATATTTAGTGCTCAGTGAGAACCTGTTTCAGCTTCCTGATTCATAGATGGCTATTTTTTCTCTGCATCCTCACATGGCAGAAGGGGACAGGGGAGCCCTCTGGCCACTTCTTATAAGGGCACTTCTTCTATCATGAATCCTATTCATGGGGGTACCACCCTCATGACCTAATCATTTTCCAAAGACCCCGCTTCCTAATACCATCACACTTGGGACTATGTTTCAACATATTAATTTTGGGGACACAAAACTCTATGCCATTACATTGGGGAATTTAGATGAAATTGGCAAATTACAAAAAAACAAACAAACCCAAACTACAGGAATAGTTGTATGACCATTAAATAAACTGAATAAATTATCAAAATTATTTTCCCAAGAAAACTTCAATCCCAGTTGACTTCATTGGAGAATTATAACAAGTATTTGAGGGAAAAATTAAAACCAATTTACATAAACCCTTCCAGGAAACAGAAATAGTTGAAACAATCTTCACTATTGTGAGAAATAATACTTTTCTATAAGCAGAGGGCATTCTCTCTTCCCATTCTTCCAGATCATATAAAAAGGTCTGGGTTTTTTTTTTTTTAAGATTTTATTGGGGACTTGGGGGAGGGGAACAGTGTTGGGGAATTGGGGAAGGGGAACAGACAAGTTGCTGTCCTTTTTTTGTTCTTCAATCTAGTTGTGGAGGATGTTGCTTCACTGGCCCATGTTGGTATTATCTTCCCAGGTGAGGCAGTTGCTCACCAGACATTGGATGGCCGCTCACGGCAGCTCACTGTAGCTCATGCCCGCTGCTGGTCAGCCCCACTGCAGCCTACACCATCGCCGGCAACTCACAGCAGCCTAGCTCCAGGTTGAACTGTTGTTCACCACCTTAGCTGTAGAGGGCACAGCATCACTGGCCCATGTGGCATCCAAAATGGGGCCCTGCTGCTCAGAGTTGGTGTCCCAAGCCAACTCTTAACCAATGTGCCACTCGGCTGGCCTAAAAAGGTCTGGTTTTAACTGCATTTTTCTTGAAATATTGTTTCATTGTCAGTCTATTCTATAGCATGGCTTTGGAAATATTCTCCATTACCTTGTAACAGCCCATGGAGAGATAAATTTAGGACACTTGAAAGAAATAAGAAAATGTGAAACTCTGTTTATGCTCTTTCTTATCCCTTACTTACTTCAGCCTGATTTTTCTTTTTTAACTTGGATTTGTTATTGAAGAGTTTTGTGCTACAGCCCTAAAAATTGTACACCCATTCTGGAATGCCACGGCAATATAAATACATCGAATTATTAACTTTGATTAATGTTCCATTCCCTAGTCAAGTTCAGCCAACAAAATATTAAGCCCACTAATAATTGAAACAATTTCCTCAATCATTTTGCCTTTGGATATTCTTCTTATATAAGAAAAATGAAATAACCTAATAATTAAGAAATGTATCACCAGGATTCCTACTGTAATATCTGGTAGAATTAATTGCTTTGTCCTGTTTTTAAGCCATTGCAGTTGAAGGAGTAAAATTTAATAATCAGCATAAAAATGATTTTCATAGTTATCTAAGGAAATAGTTATAGCTAATAAGGGACTTACATGAAAAAAATTGGTTGCTATTTGCCAGTACGGTATAACTAATGATAAAAATAGTGAGCTCTTCAAGTACCTGCTATTATTAATCCCACAGGTTCTGACAATAAAATCCTTATAATGATGAATAGTCATTGTTAATGAAAATGAAGATTATACTGTACCTTCAACAAGGGAACTATTTATATAATACAAAAGATTGAACTTAATCTAATCAATGTACATCAGGGGTAGGGCTGGGTGAGAAGATAGAGCCTGGTTTATAACTAAATTATTTAATGTGTCAGGTCCCAGATAATGTTCTTTGGTTTTGGGTTGTATAGCCCTCTGTGGATGACAACAAAACAAACTAATAAGGAATAGGAAATGAATTCTATCTTTATTAAAATTAGACTATGAAAGTATGCAAATATATACTTTCAAAATTATACATAATTAATAAGTCTAGGGAAATGGTTTGATTTTGGAATCATGTCACAGTCAAAAGAATATAATTCTTTCAGAAGCCTCCATACAGTTATGTTAGCATGTGAAATACAAAATTAGGAAAACATGATTATTTCAGTGGATGGTCACAATGGACAGTGTAAAGCAATTCTCTCTCTAAGGACTTGGATAAGTGATATTGAATCTGTCACAAAGTTAATCATTTGTGATTTAATTAATCAGCTTTATTTTTGTTAGCTTATTAATATAGACACCTGTTCTTCAGGATAAAGGTTCCATTGTAACATATTTTGAAAGATAGTTTTGACATATTTTGTGTCAAGAGGCAAAAGAGTTTTGTTTTATTCTTAGTTTTAGGTTATGACATAGGTAAATATAAGCAAATGTTATAGAGGGGGAAATTATCTGTAGAATCAAACTGCAGTACATCTACTAATTACGTGTTTCTAATTATTCTATATTTTACTTGTCTTCATTTCACTGTATCATTGTATAGCTGATGGCTTTACTAATTTTTGAATTTTATATTTGAACTGTACTGAATATGCCCAGAGAGACAAAAACTCAAATTAAGAATCATAACATCTTAGTTTACAATTAAGAATTCATTTTATTGCTAGACTCCTTGATCCGACTGAATTAATTGAAATTGCAGAGTGAGAAAGTGAATTTAAAATTGAAATCCATAAATATTGCTATTAAGAAGTTACTGTAACATAGTAGGCACTTAATAAATATCCATTGTATGACCCAATTGCACAAAGTAAAACAGTCTGATTATGTCATTGACTATGCCAGTGGCAGCTGATAAAAATTATTTTTCATATGGTAGGATAATTGAAGTAATTCATAGCTTTCAAATCTATATCTATAAATAGGTATAACTTAATATTTAAAATTGAAATTTTATAAACAGTTAAGAATTGGTGTCCTGCTTTCACATTAATATATCCTTTAAAAAGTGTTAATCTTTTTGTAGTTTTCCTAAGTGATTGGCTAGAAAAGAGATTTAACATGTAAACCTCAACAACCCGACATTCAAGACCATGTAAGAACACACACCATAGCCTCAGACTGAAAAGTTCATAAAGATTTTGGAGAATGAACTGTACCACCTAAAGTATAATTTGCAGAAGGCATAATGTGTTAAAGCTAGAAGATTGCTTGATGAAGCATTCATTCCAGGCTGAAAAGTGTATTGGCAATGGGTCAGCTTTTGGCAACTCAAGTGAGTCTTCAATCCGATTACAGGTTCACCTGTGGATCTGAGTGTGGAATATATCCAAAAGCACAGTTCATAAACTAGAATAACTCCAGGTAAAAATAACCTATCATGTCATCGAGTCTGGTTCTGCAACCTGCTTAGGAAAACAATCCCTGAAATCTTTGTATGAGCCAAAGTAATGATATTTTATACCATCTAGCCCTGTGAGAATTTCACTGCTATTTTTTTGAGAAAGCTTATATATATTTCCTATTGCAAAATTACAAGACTTGGTTTGTATCATCCTTAGATCTATGATGATTCTTGCATTATAATATTCAGTTCCATATAACTCCTTCCATTTTTGATCCATATTGATGACCTATGAATGAAAATTTCTGGGAACTGAAATAAAATAAAGCTAATGATTTACCACTTTATAAGTGAAATTATGGTTGTAGCAGGAGGTAGGAGTTCTTCTAAAGATTATAGTGCATATTTAAGCAAGTATTTCTTGAGTAAGTACTATGTTCTAGATATTGATTTTAGTACTCTTTCAATCAAAAACATTTTATTTGAAATACATTATGTGCCAGGCATTCTTGTAGAGTCAGAGATTACAATGGTGAATAAGATAAACTCAGCTGCTCCCTTAACAGAGAAAAGGTTTGGTGGTAGAAGAGAAACAATTAAAAATATCAACGTTTGGGGCGGCCAGTTAGCTCAGTTGGCTAGAGCACACTGCTCATAACACCAAGGTTGCCGGTTTGATCCTCGCATGGCCACTGAGCTGTGCCCTCCACACTAGGTGAAACAACTACTTGACTTGGAGCTGATGGGTCCTGGAAAAACACACTGTTCCCCAATTTAAAAAAAAAAATTAACGTTTGATAAATGTTTTGGGAGAGAAGTATGGATGTTCCAGGAGTACCTAACAAGGCACTCAGTTTGATCTGGAAGGACAGAGAAGTCTTTTCAGAGGAAAGTGACTTAGAGACTGAACTTGAAATATAAGTAGGGTAACATTCAAGGCAGAGAAAAATCACATATTTGAAGAATAAGAAGAGAGAGCATGGTGCATTCAAGTGTTTACAAAATTTTTAATAACATATAAAGATGGAAGATTGAAGTTATGAAGAGTACAAGAAAATTATATTTTATTTATTTTCCATTTTTATATACTGTCTGTATGATGAACACTGTATATCTCCTAGTGGGGGATTGCCATAATTTACTGTATGTTATTTGCTAATACAATAGAAAATATGCTCTCACATTTGTATTAATAGACAAAATAATGATCATAAATGATACAAAGTATACATAGACATAGACACATGCACATGTGTATATAGAAATATAATCATGTTAAAATCTCAAGATTAAACAATTAGAACTGTTTGCCTCTTTAGCCATATTTTTCTTTAGTAAAATGCATAATTATCCTTTTATATCAGAATATATGGCTAAAGTCTTTCAATAAAAGTTATAATTAATATTTGCAGATATTTTGGGTCTTTTTTTGCTCTCCAGAGATTATTAAGAAAACTTGGGAGACAGCTTAAAAGAAATCTTGCAGTACAGATGTTCCAGAGGTTTACAAAATATATTTGCATCGTTTCTTACTTGTAATAGGAATCTTAGCTAAATCTGAAGCAATGTGCAAGCAAATGGATTTAACTACCCTCTCCCCCCACCTTTTTTTCTTTGCCAGAGGCATGCTCATCCCTTAATTATATATGGTAGCATTCAATGAAAAATATTAAAATGTGACCAAGTATTTTTCAGATGATAAAAATAAGGTAGATGTATCCAGGTGATTGAGTGTAAAATAGTATAGCTCAGTAACAGCGAGATAGATAACACAGTGTCTTATATTAGTCAGTGCATAAACAGGGTCTGCTGATTCCTCTTTCATGCTGAAAGCTAAAGCCTTTCTCAAACAGAATAGACTTCCACTGCAACAGTGGTTTGCATATTGATAGTTTATGCAAGACCCAAATCACATAACGCCTTTATCTAGCCAATAATATGTGCAGTGTTTCTAGTTTCTATAGAAACTATTATACCCTGTGGTGTTAATACTTTATATGATTTTAAAATATTCTTAAAACAAGTAATATATATATATATATATATATATATATATATATATATATATATATATATATCTCAGTCAAAACCTTTTCAGGAGACCACAATGATTTTAATAAAAGGATGTTTTTTTCAGGCCTTAGCTTACTTGTTTGCTGTAGAAATGGTTCTACTAGCAGTCAGAGTTCTCACACCATCTCCTCTCAAAATGGGGCAATGATAATTTTTTTCTTGCAGGTTAGAGCCAAGTATGGTTCCATTGTCTCAGCATGTGAAAATTGATGTGATGTGATTTATTTTTTCCTTTGGTTGTGGTGGTATATTTACATGGAATATTTTTTCATTATGTTCTATAACTTCAAGTTGTCATTCTTGTGACAAATAGGGGTACACAAAAATTAAATTATTGTCTCTTAAGTTTTTGATCTGAGCATAATGCAGCTTAATAATTGTGGAAGTTACTTGAAAAAGTTATTTTAATTCAAAATATTTAGGGATTATTTTTGACCAATAATCAAGGAGCATCCCTTTTTCTATTCAGATCTCTAAAGTATTAAGTATGTACTCTCTACAAGTCAGTGAATGAAAGGCTCAGATTTCTAAGAGATAGGATCTCACTCAAAAGTGTTGTTTTCTTTTCTAATTATGTTCATTTTACATGAAAATCAGATATCACTAGCTTTGGTTTCCAGCCCTGCTTAACTCTTGTACTATTTCATTGACCGAAACAAAGACATATATCACCTGGGGCCGGCCGAGTGGCGCGTTGGTTAAGAGTTGGCTTGGAACGCCAGCTCTGAGCAGCAGGGCCACGGTTCGGATCCCACACGAGGGCTGGTGACACTGTCCTCTACAGCTAAGATGGTGAACAACAGCTCAACTTGCAGCTGGGCTGCCATGAGTCACCGGCGTCGGTGTAAGCTGCAGTGGGGCTGGCCAGTAGCGGGCGTGAACTGCCGTCCAATGGCCGGCGACCGATCTGCCTCACCCAGGAAGAGCGCAATGATAATACCAACATGGGCCAGTGAAGCCACGTCCTCCACAACTAGACTGAAGAACAAAAGGACATCAACTTGTCTGTTCCCCTTCTCCGATTCCCCAGCGCTGTTCCCCTCCCCTAATTCCCCAATAAAATCTTTAAAAGAAAAAAAAAAGACATGTATCACCTTACAACTCCCGTCTCCTACTTTTTAAAGCAGTTCTTTGGAGGAGGTTTGTCCATGGTGAAACCCTATAAAAATGAACTTGTGACCTCCTTTCTCCCTTGAGGTGACCTGTCTTTTTTGAACCCCAAAATGTTCACCAATGATGACATCTAATTGTATCTTTTCTTCTTTCCCATTTTAAATACTGATTTGGAAATTTCCACTATTTATTTACCAAAAGGGTATTTCGAAGTAGCAGGCTAGAAGAGTTTCTGATGATACACCATTGAACACAAAGAAATATCCCATGCTGTATTGCATTTCCTTGTTATAACTTCCATAAATTATCTTGTACAGTGTTATGGCTTAAGCCTGTTCTCTAAGTAATAGGCTGGCAACTCCTTATATTCACATCCCTGTGAATATGTGAATATTCATATTCAGAGAGCCAGTGGAAAGACAGGCCCTATTCCAGTTCCAAAACCTCAGGTCCATGTCAAAAAATACGTTTCTAAAGATTTTCCTTAATAACTTGGCAATAACATTAGTCAACGTGATGACAGACAATGAGAGTTCATTCATTCATTGATCTATTTACTCAATAGATATTTATCATTTGCATAGAATACAAAACCTCCAGTTTTTAAAGATTGAGGTTAAAAGCTCTGCCCTCTATGAACTCTGGGAATAATAGTATTATTGTGACCTAATTCTTAAAAGAAAATCATAATTTTATTTATAATGGGGCTTGTGTTTACATAGAGATTTACAAACTTTAGTCTTGGCTATTTTCTGTGATCAATATTTGGATCACAATTTGGATTTTATTATTCATTCCTTAGATAACTAAAATTATAAAGGTCTTGCGATAAGCTTTGTACTGTGGGGTACAGAGAAGAAAAACTTGTCACTAGATTTCACAAATGTTTATAAAATACAGTATTAAAAAATAATATATATTACATATATACACACGTACATATGCATAGTAAATCGTCCTATGATAAAAATGTGTAACAGTGGGTTAGAAATATACTGATTTAGCCATTAAATCAAATCAGGAGTTTAAGGAAAGGTGTTAGTAACAGATAAAATTTCGTCTAGAATGTGTAGTAATTTTCCAGCTGGAAAATATGGTTGAGGAAACTCTGATTAAGGATCATTTTTTGTAGAGGTGCAAAAAGCCAGAGGACTTTAATATGCAGTCACAGTCACACGCTGCTTAACATGGGGATGGTTCTGAGAAATGAGTCGTTAGGCGATTTCGTCATTGTGCAAATATCCCAGAGTGAACTTACACAACTTAGATCATATAGCTCACTACTGTACTTGCAGTTGCACGTGCTATACTTTGCTATACTTTCATACAACTGCCATGCAGTAGGTTTGTTTATACCAGCGTCACCACAAACACAAACAATGAGTAATTGCAGTGTAAGCCCTGGCAGTTGGCTTTTCTTTTTGCAATGCAAGTGCCTGATTTAAGGTTTTTTTTTTAAATTTTTATTGGAGAATAGTGTGTTTTTCCAGGACCCATCAGCTCCAAGTTAAGTCGTTGTTTCAATCTAGCTGTGGAGGGTGTGATTCAGTGGCCCATGTAGGGATCCAACCAGCAACCTTGGTGTTATGAGCACTCTAACCAACTGAGCTAACCGGCCACCCCTGATTTAAGTTTTGATTACTGAGGCAGTCATTTCAAAGAGGCATCCACTTCAATGTAGGCTATGAGTATCTCAAATAAACAAGTTGCCAGCTACAGGACTAGATAAAAAGCCAATTCACCTCCCTGCACTGAGGCTCCTTTGTTTTATTAATAGAGATCTTGATTGATTTTGATAACTGACCACTTGGGCCACTTGTTTTTCTCTTCCTGAGCTTCAAATTCCTGCTTTTACATTTTAAATTCACCAATAAAGAGTCAGCCTTCCAAACCCTAGGTCTCCACCCTCCACCCCATTAAAAGCAGAACTTCAGGCCCTTGCTAGCCCTCTCCTCACAGTCTTAGTGTGTGCCCCCTGGCATGACTTGTGGGCTCCAGGGCTTAAGTAATAAACTCTTTTTTCCTTTAAAAACTCCAAGGGTCAGTCCAACCTTAACATTGGTTTAGAGAGGGGAGATGTCTGTGGGAAGCTCACAGGCCCAGGTGAGTGCCCTCAGGTGTTTGTAGCTGAGAGCATGACTATAGATAGGCTGAGATGGCACAAAACAGTAATTGTTGCATTGCTTTATGACTTTAGTATGACAGCTACTATGTCACTAGGCAATCAAATTTTTCAGTTCCATTTTAATCTTATGGGACCACCATCTTATATGCGGTCCATGCTTAACTGAAATGTCCTTACGCAGGGCATGACTACTATAATACAGCTACAATAGATAGGAGAGTGTTTTGGTCACATGCTGGAAGATAAGGATGCAGCTGTAAGGTGCAGATCATGTGACAGACCAAGGGATTTCTTCTGATAGATTTTAAGACACAGGGACAAATGTCTTTCCTTATGATGTGGATGATTGGTAATTGGTCAAACTGGTGACAGACAGTTAGGGAAAGCATTACTATAACTCAGGGAAGTTATGTGGGCTTAAATAAGCCAATGACAAAGGGATACCAAAGTGTGGATAGCTCTGAGTTCTGTAAGGTTCAAGGCATAGTGACTTACTTATATTTGTCTCTTTTTTTCACTTTCTCACTTTTGCATCTTGGGATCCATTCTCAAATAAATCACCTGCAACCAAGTCCTTGTCTCAGAATCTGCTTTTCAGGAAAATCACAGGAGCTGTCTTGTCATTCTTCGTATCTCCAACATCCTCTCCGGCCAAGAACCAACTGATTATCTCATTTCAGTTTCATAGCAAAAGGTAAAGCTATCAGGATGATACCATCCAGTACTGTACATATACACCTACCTGTCTGCTTTTAAAATCATGTATTCTGTCTTTTATCTGTTACAAGGATGGAGTCTCCTTTCTATCTAGTGTTAGCTCTTTTATTTAACACTGGAACTCATTTTCTAATGTCTAGTTAAGGACTTTGCTCTTGCAATTATCCCCTACTGTTTATGCACCATTATTTGGAATGTGGTATATTATCATCGTTATTAAAACATCGGTGATATTGTTCATCTAGTGGGAGAAAGGAAAACCTTCCTTGACTTTGCATCTTCTTCAGCTAAGTGCCCCTTCCCTGCATCCCTTTTTACATAAAGCTTCTCCAGCGTGTTACCTGTGCTTACTCTCTCTGTTTACTCACTTCCATTCATTCTAGAACACACTCCTATAAGGCTTGCAGTCCCACTGTGCTACCAAAATTACTTTTATTAAAGTTATCCAATGACTTCCACATTAAAAAAGTCAGAGAAGAATTTTAAATTGTCAATCCCATTCACCACTGCTTTTCTTCATAGCACTTAGTAATATTTGACATTTTGTTGGTATATATATATATTTGATTTATGTTCTTCCACTAGAAGGTAAATTCCATGTGGGCAAGAACTATGTATTTTTTGTTGACTGTTTAGTCCCTAGTGCTTAGGACAGAGCCTGGAACCATTAATGAATAAATTTCTAAGCAACTGAGTTAACCTATACAATGCAAACAGTATGCAAAGCTACAAGAATGCTCACTTTGGTTACTTCATGATATTAAAGAAAAAGCCACCTTGTCATCTTAGGTATCATTAAAATCAGTAGGAGAATAATGCTTCCCTCATCTTGAAGCAAACTGAATTTCCTGAAATATTTAACAAAATATCAGATACTTTTCAGAATTGGAAATTCTAAATGACAAAAACATGTTAACGGACTTATAAATAAAGATTTGATGGCTTTGTGTATCTGAATAGAAAATTTAAGCGTGACAAAGGGGAGCATATTTCTAAGGTCACTTTATCATCACCATCATTACCATCATCGTCATCATCATTTTAAGTTGATGCAGCTGGAAAGAATAACTTATAGCACAGGCCAACATATGTAAATGCCCAATAACAGTAGTTTGATTAATAATAGCATTGTTACAAAAGAAACAGAGCAAATCATGTTTATTTTTAAAATGTATTTAGATTTACTGTCTGAATTGCTTTAGTGGCTGACTGATTTCTATAAGATTCATGGAACGGCGTCATAGATTCATTTGCCCGTCTTCCAAAACGTCTATTCAACGAGTATGCAGTTTTAAAAAGTATAAACAGTTAACTTGTTCATAATTTGAAGTCGACAGGCATCTGGAATTCTGACAAAGTTCCTAGCTATGATTTGAAGAAAACCAAGAAGCAAGAAAGCAAATGCATTTCTCATCCAGTCTTGACAAAATTTGTCTCCTAATTTTCATTTTTCTCAATCAGCTGCTAAAGGCATTCATTTTCATCTCCTTGATTAGATGCTGTAGTGACTGATTACTGGGTTTAATAGTTCTTTTTAATGAAACATTGTCATTTGCTTTTCTATGATTACCTTAAAATACCATATATCATCCACTCGTTGTTTTTTTTTCCTGTTTCTTTTCCTAAATTGATAGTTCCTTATTTGTTTCCAGTTTTTCCTCTATATATTCCAACTCCAACCTCCAAGCCCCTAATTTCTGCTAAACCACTTAGGTTGCCCAAAGTAATCTTATATTCAGCTCACATTTTTTAATGCTATTATTGGGTTTTATAAAGTTCTGTAAAGTAGATAGGATTGGTATAATTTTCTTTTTCAGAGGAAGAAAATGTGGGCCTTAAGAATGGAACAAAATCCTCTTACTTACCAATAATATTCTTTCCACCAGACCATATTCATAACTGAAATAACTATAAATGACAATTTTCTTTGAATCCTTGAAACTATTTGATATTTCCTGAGACTGTGCAGTGTACATGATACTAGAGGGTTCTTTATGATATACTGTTATCGCTTTTAATTGTTAAACATCATTTCATTAAAAATAGTCTCATCTAAATAATGTTAAGCCTTCACAAGTTGACACTTTCTGCCTAATTATAAAAATTATATGCTGAATATATTTAAGCCTTATTAATAATTTAATATTCCATGGCCATGCAGTCTCTAGTTAAAATTCAAATATCTAATAACTGTGCCTCATTTCTGAATTGAAGTCTTCCACTGATATTTGTAGGGTAAATATCATTTTACAGAAAACACAAACTTAAAGCACATTTAGCAGTTATAATGAAAACCTCTACACAGCCTGTAATATAATATAAATACATTTTTATAATGACTTACAGGGCTTAAGACTCATTTATAGATTGTTCTGCTTCCAACTGTCAAATTTGAATCTCATAGTAGTGTTGACTGGTGAGTAAACAAATATTACCAAAGTTTTAAACATGAAGTGACTGAAGTTCTGAAAGGTTAGGTAACTTTCCTAAGATTACAGAGCAGGCATGAAAATATAAAAAATGAAAACCCAATTTCTGACCCATAGGCCCAGTGTTCTTTCTTGGCACATAACTAACTTTAAAGTGCTGTAAGGGATTTCTGTGTTAATTAATTTCATATCTCTAGCTTTAATAGATGAGTAATGTAGACCCAGGGAAATATATGTCTTGACCTTTCCCTCTCTCAGCCTCTCCGTATATTAAAATCAATCATTTGGAAGGTTTTTTTTTTGCCCCCCTCTGCATATTATTTCTTAATGTTCGTCAGTTTTTTTTCAATATGTTTTGACTCAGTAATATTAAATCTGATTTTCTTTATTCTTCCCCTTTCAATTTCCCTTCTTTGTAGTCATCATTGTCTTCCTCCTCTCCTTCTTCCTCTTCTACTATACATCATAATATTCTTTTTTATTGGCATCTAGTTAATCTTTGGTTACTACCTGAAACATGAATTCTGCATTGGTTTTTCTTATTCAATTTGCTAAGCCTGAATTGTTTTTCATAAACTTATGAAGTTGAATTTCATAAACTAGTTTTAATTTGGTTAAGAGAGATAAATTAGCATTTTTTAAAAAAGAAAAATGACAAGTGTAACATTTTGCTTTAATAAATACAAGTTTTCTTCAAAGTATTGCAAGCATACAAGAAAGTACATAAGTTATAAGTTACAGATTGATTAATTTTCACAAAATAAAAGCACCCGTGTGACGAGCATGCAGGGGAAGAAATTCAACATCATTAGAAATGATGAGATTTTAATTGGGAATGTATCGAATCTGTGACTTAGTGTGGAAAGATTAAAAATATTGAATCTTCTAATCCATAAAAGTATTATACCATTCCAATTGTTCGTGTCTCCATTAATATTCTTTAATCATTTTCTACAGTTTGCTGTGTATAGACCTTGCACATCTTTCATTAAACTTATACTTCAGAGTTTGAAATTCTTTGATGCCATTATATATGCTATTTTTATAGTAATGTGGCTTTTAAATTACTTGTGTGTGGTATCTAGAATTATACTTGATTTTTTTTCTTGAGCTTGCACCCAGTAATCCTGCTAAATTGATTAACACACTAATTATTTTTAGATAGTATATATACATAAGGATGCAATCTGTGAATAATGGCAATTGAATTCCTTCCTTTACAATCCTTACACCTTTGTTTTTATTTTTTTCTTGCATTGCGGCCCTGGCTAGGGCCTCCCTAAAATGTTGAGTAAAACTGGTGATAATAAGCATGTTTGTGTTTTTCCTGATTTCAAGGGGGTAAGTTTTCAATATTTCACCACTAGTTATTATATTTGCTTCAGTTTTCTGAGTTGTTGTTTTTTTTTAATTAAGTATGGTAAATTTTGTCCAATGGCATTTTTGTATGCTTTGGGATAACCATATGATTTTATTCATTTGTTCTGTTAATACTGCTTGATTTCCAAATGAAGCAAAACCCAAATTTATTCTTGGATTAAACATTATTTGTTCATGTGTATTATAGTTGCTGTATCTTGGATTAAGCTTGTTAAACATTTTTTTTTTCATTTGGTCATGAAAGAGCTAAACCTTTGATTTTCCTTTCAAATTTATTGGACAACTGCTTATAATTTTATGTCTATGTTTATAGAATGACCCCCACTATAGTCTTAATGTGGATTATGTATGCTTACTCTTTTTTTCTAGATCAGTCTTGTTAGGTGTTTATCAATTTCATTAACCTTTCCAAAAAAAAAACCCCACAAAACTCTTTGGTTCTGTCCATATTCTCTTTGTACTTTTAAAAATTCATTAAATTTTAATTTTAATTTTATTATTTTATTTACTTCACATTACATTACCATTTTTAAAAAAGTCTTGTGAGGAATAATCATATCTTGAATTTTCTAGCATTTGCTCTTTTGTATTTAATGTGGGAAATTTTCTTTACATGCATGTTTTGGTGTATCTTATACATTTAAAAAGATTTATTGAAGTGTAATTGATATATAATAAATTGCACAACTTTAAAATGAACAATGTGATATGATTTGCACATATGTATATCTTCATGAAACAAGATAATGCACATATCTGTTACCTGCCAAAATTTCCATCTGGAGTTGTGTAATCACCCCTCCTGAGTCCCTCCATGGCCCCATGTCCAGGCAATGAACCTTCTTATGAAAATGTATATATGGACATATGTTTTAACTCTCTGGGGTAAATACCCAGAAGTGGAAGTGGTAGATCACATCATAAGTAAGATCAAGTTAATAAGTTTTTTCCCAAATAATTGAATTATTTTATACTCAATAGTGTATGGGAATTACAGTAGCTCTACATCCTTGCCAGCACTGGGATAATCAGTACTTTTAACCGAATCCTTCCAATTACAGTGGTTCTCAACCTGTGGGTCATGACCCCCTTGGGAGTCGAACGATCCTTTCACAGGGGTCACCTAAGACCATCGGAAAACAAAAAGATATTTACATTACGATTCACAGCAGCAGCAAAATCACAGTTATAGAGTAGCAACAGAAAATAATTTTATGGTTGGGGGTCACCACACCATGAGGAACTGTATTAAGGGGTCGCAGCATTAGGAAGGTTGAGAACAGCTGCATATACCTATTAGAGTCTAATAGGTATATGCAGCTGTTCTCAACCTCTCACAGGGGTCGCCTAAGACCATCGGAAAACACATATTTTCGATGGTCTTAGGAACCGAGACACCTCTCCTCTATCCATCTCCAGGCCCACATGCAGATACACCCACATACGAGTATCCGGCGACCCCTGTGAAAGGGTCATTTGACCCCCAAAGGGGTCGCGACCCACAGTTGAGAACTGCTGGTATACAGTGACATTTCACTGTTATTCTAAAGTGTATGGGTTATAACCAAGTCATTGATCTTTCTGTTCCAGGCATCCACAGTAAATAGACAAAATGGAATACAGGCCTAATGCTAATCCTTTCTTTCCATTCATTTTCGCATGGATAGTTATTATTGATTGCAAACTAGGTTTTCTGTATGAAATACTACAGAGGTAACTGAAGCCCAGGAAGCATTTTATTTTGCTTCTGAGGGGCAGTTAGAGTGGGGGCAATTCATCTCAACAATGAGGCACTGCGTCCTTTTGAAGCTAGGCCTCGGGTTTCATAAGGAGTTTTGTATTTCTGGTTCATATTTACGTTTAGTGCATATTCTCTCAGAGGTAGCAAATGATTTGTTGGATTGTTTTCCTGAGCCTCTCCTCCTTGGGGTGTAGTCAGAGCCAATTTGTGTCCCCTGGGCTGGTGAGGCTGCTGGAAGGCCTGATCCGCTGCATAGCTTCTCAGCTACAACTTTCTGCTCAGTATTTTGGGTCCTCAATTATCTCTTGAGTTAATAAAGGATTTAAGGGGAAAAAGTGGTACCAAATTCAGTCTCACCACTTTGGTTTACTTCTCTCTCTGAGATCTTCTTTGGGTCTTTAGTGCCTTTTAATAGTATCTGTAATATCTTCCAGCTTTCCTAGTTTTTCTGAGTAGGATGTTTGGGCTGAAATGACTGATCTGCTATTACTGGAAGCAGATATCTCTACAAATACCATTTTTGGGGAACATGTATTAGTTTGTAATAATGTTGCTTTCTATACCAATTAATCCAAATTAGATATTAAGAAGATGAACCAATTCTTTCAAAGAAAATCTTTTTCTTGAGAATTCAATCCTTTTTGTCATCATTTGCTTAATTTTCCTCCATTCAAAATTTTCACTAAATGTATAAATATTTCCCCAGTTCCCAACATGTGCCAAATATGGTCCATCTTTTGGAGGTATATTATTGGGTTGTTCCTAATGTGGAAACAGTCAAGTTATTAAGGAGATATATTAGAGAAGATAAGGGCTAAGATACTTGTATGCACATGTTCTTATATTAACATAAATAATTTATAGCTGATCATATATTAAGTCTCAAAATACGTATTAAGGATTTCAAAAAAGTTTTATCAAACAAATTAACAATCTCTGACCAAGTCAGTCAGTTTGCCTATCTATCTATCTATCTATCTATCTATCTATCTATCTATTATCTATCTGATAAAAACAACCTAGATGCCCATCATTTGAAAATAAGTGTACTAGAATTGTACACATCAGCATGACTGAATCTTACAAACATTGAGTTAAAAAAAGTTAGTGGCATGCTAAGACCTATATAATATGTACTCATTTGTTTATTGGAAATACTTGTCTGATCAAGGAAGACTAGGTAAACTAGGTCATCTGTACCATTTGAAATGCTGGAAGAGAGAGAGAGAGAGAGAGAGAGAGAGAGAGAGAGAGACAGAGAGAGAGAGAGACAGAGAGAGAGAACAGAAGCAATGGTCTGCTAGAAAAATCACAAAAATCAAGATCCATGGAATTCAGTTGAGCATTTGCAGCTGTCTTTCCCCTAGAGGATCTACAGGTTTAGGTAGTTTATTTAGAGGCCGAACAATGAGCAGAACTTCCAATAAACTCACCAGGCTGCAGGGAAAACCAGATTTCAGGATTCACTAATCAGTGTCTGTGTGTGGTGGAAAGCAGGATAACAGGCTGTAAATTCTGCTGGGTTTGAATGGGACACTGAGGGCTATGGTAACAGTAAACTTGAAATTAGCCAGCTCTCACGAGGCTCAACTTTGAATCATTTGAGTTTCTATTTGGATTAAATAGGTCTGAAAATGATAGTGCTGTTAGTTGCTCAGCTAGAGTAAAATTAAATTTGAATTATCTCTGTAAATTTCATATGCATTTTCTGGCATTCAATTAAAAATGACCAGAATAAGTGGAGAAAAGAACATGTGACCAAAATCTAATTGAAACAGTAGATAGTGGAAATGGAACTACAAGTTAACCAGATTGTGAAAGACCTATCAGATATGCATGAAAAAAGCCTGATAAATAGAAGACAAAATTAAGAATTTTAGCAGAGAAATAAAAATTATAAGAAAATCAGGTCTTGTTTTATGCACTTTGAAGTTCTGTAGTTAGGCACCTAAACATTTAGGATTATTGTCTTCCTGATAAATGTATCTGTTAATCATAATGAATGTTCCTTTTTATTTCCAGTTACACTCTGTTTCTTGAAGTTTATTTTGGTATTACTGTACTCATTCAGGTTTTCTTCTGCTTAATTTTACATGGTATATTATTTTTTGTATTATTACTTTCAAGCTAACAATGTCTTGCAATTCAAATTACTTCACATGTACATGGCACATAATTGGGCCTTGCCTTTTTTTTCTAGTCTTAAGAACTCTTCATTTTAATTGGAATTATTAGGTCTTTTTACATGTAATATTATTATTAATATAGTTTGCTTTAAAGTTGACCATCTTGCCATTTGTCTTTTTATTTTTCCCATTTCTTTTTATTTTTCCGTTCCAACTTTTGTGCCTATTTTTGTGTTTATTGAAGTTTTTTTATTACTTAATTTAAATTGCTTTCCTGAATTTTTATCTGTGGCAGTCTAAAAACATGTCCACGCATTTTTTAACATCCTTTCTTCAAAGGATGGGTTTTATGGCTCTTCCCAGGATTCTGGGACAAGTTTAGCGAATCTTTGTAACCAATGTAATGCAGCAGCTGTGATGTTGCATAAATTCCGGGGCTGAAATTCCAGCCAGCTGACATTACCAACTGCTGCCAGCAGAGGACGCCATCTTGGTCTTCCTCACAGTGCTGTTCACGCATTTCCTTTCTTCCCAGTTTCCATCAAGAGCCGTTTCCCCTTCAACCTTTGAACTTACGGCCGTATTGTAAACAACAGGTTGTAACCGATAAATCCTCTCCGATTTATCTGGATCTCTCTTAATTCATTCTCAGTTTGGGAAGATAATTTTGCTGGATATGGAATTCTATTGATAGTTTCATTTTTTCTTTCAGCATCAGAACGATTCTGCTCCATTATCTCCGGTTCTCTATGGATTCTGTTGTGAAGGCAGCCATCGTTTACATCGTTATTGGGAAGGAGGTAACGCCTCTTCTCAGAGGTTTCAATTTTGTGCACTTTACTAATATTCCTTATATTTCGTATACATACCTAATATATAGTTTACTACTAAAATATTTTAAAATTTAAGTGTTGTCAACCCAAAATTTCCCATTTGTATAAATAAAAGGATAATTTATTGGATTTACAATAGCAACAGAATAAAGCAAAGCAAAGCTCACATGAAAAATAGCAAAAGCCAAGGTATCCATTTTTCTTCCTAAACTAGTAAAAATATGCGTAGATTATATACAAATTAAGACAATTTCAGCACATTTGTAAGCAAAATATAAAAATGGCTTGTTGTTATAATTGTTCTGGTACTAACATCGAACTAGGTGAAAAGCTGTAAGATAAGACTGTTGATAAAAAACAATGAAGTAACACATATTACCTAGAGTAAAATATATCTTCTGTAATCACATAATATACAATAAAATTCTACTTTGGAAAACATATTCTATTGGTGAAATGATTTGTATAAATAGAGTACATATCAGAACCAATTCAGTAACGGAATATATAGAATGGGAGTGAAAGTAATAAGTTTATGCATATATATATATAAATATATACATGTTATATATATTTACATATATATGCACACAAATACTGAATATGTAATAATTTTGATATTCAAATAATTATGAAATTATATACTCTAACAGATTATATTAGTAAATATAATTATATTGAAAATTTTACACTGAGTGCACATCTTATTTGCAATCAATTAAATAAAATAAATGGTTGCATGACAGCATATCACTAATGATTCTTTGAACCATCTACATTTTTTAAGTTTTAAAGGTAGTATAGTTCAGTGAGAAGTTATGCTTAAAGCCAGAATTAGAACAGAGCTAGACAGGAATAATTTATAAGAAAAAATATAGAAAATTTACGTGGAGAAATAACTTAATTTAGTTGTAAACCATTTATAAGAAGCTGACTTCTAATTAGTCAATGAAATCGTTAAACTGGGGGCCATAAGTAAAATTGTCACAAATAATACTCTTTTTACTGTTGTAGGATTAAATGTTAAGTTTAATGTAAAGTTTATTTAATATTTAGGGGCCTCTATTGCTGTGATATCAGAAAAAAATGACAATAGTTATCAGGGTTAAAATCCTCAATTTTTATCTGATCAGTATATAGTAAAAGACTTGAAATTATGATCTTATGTGGGGTTTTCATGGCATTTCTTGTGATGTGTACAAAATACTGAGAATTGCTGTTCTGAGGCAAATGTGTTTATTTTTATTTATTTATTTTTTAAAAAAGATTTTATTGGGGAATTGGGGAAGGGGAACAGTGTTGGGGAATTGGGGAAGGGGAACAGCCAAGCTGTCCTTCAGTCTTAGTTGTGGAGGCGCAGCTAGCTCAACTCCAAGTCCAGTCATCATCCGGCAGCCTGTTGACAGCTCAGGCAAATGTGTTTAGATTTAACTATGGAATCCAGCAATATCGCTAAAGGCAATTAATTCTAATTTATTAATATAGATTGTTTTTAGATAGTCTGGAAACATAAACATACAATTTGGAAATAAAGATGTGTTTCTTTCCGATCATTTATGCACTTTTAAATTTTTCCCTGTATTATTGGCCTGACTATGATGTCCATAAAATGTTGACTAGAACTGGTAATAGTAGGCATCCTTACCTCCATCCGTCCTGATCTCAGGTTGTATTTTTCAGTATTGCATCACTGATTATGATATTTGCTATAGTTTTCTGAGTTTTTTTAACTCATAACTTGACAGTGAATTTGCCATATGCTTTCTCTGTATCTGTTGTGATCATGATGTGATTTTGTCTTTTGTTTTGTTAAAGAGATTTGATTTTAAAATGTTGAGCCACTAAAAATCCATTCTTGAATTAAACCCGATTTCTTCATGGGGTATTATAACTGAAGTGTGTTTGAATTCTGTTTTTGAAAAAGAAGGATTTTTTTTTCATATGTCGTCCTCATGCGTATCAACCATTGATTTTCCTTTCTTTTAATGTCCTTATCAGTTTAGTGTAAAATTTATAGGGATCTCATTAAATATTTAGGTGAGTGTTTTTACTATTTCTATTCTTGGAAGAGGTTGTTCAAGATTGGTGTTATTTATTTCTGAATTTTATGGAAAAGTTCACACAATTAGGCATCAGGCCATAGAAATCATTTGTAGGGAAGATTTTCATTATAGATACAATTAAATTAAAACATATGACTTTTTAAAATTTCTGGTTTTGTTAAGCTGTTTTTTCCTGGAATTTTGTCATGTCATATGACTTTCAGTTTTATGTAAGGGCCTCAAGCATCTATAGTAATGATCTACTCTATATTCCTAGTATTGATGATAATATGTCTGTCTTCCATTTTTTCATAATCAGTCTTGCCAGGATTTATAATTTTTTAACCTTTTCCAAAAAAAGTAACAATTTTTAGATTTGTCTATCTTAACTTCGTGGTTTTTTTTTCTGAATTTCATCAAAGGATTCTAATTTTCTTTTATTTCTATTATTCTTTTGGCTTAAATAAACTCTTTTGTCTTCAATTTTTGAGGTAGATTTTCAGATCAACTTTTCAGGATTTTTTTTTTTTTGCTTTTAATGCTAAAATGTTTCTTTAGACATATATTTTGGTGGATCCCATCCATTATAACAGCTTTTCTTAGGTATAGATGACTTAAATTTACACAACATTAAAATAGTATAATTTTTAAGATAGCTATATATTTTTGAAATCATTCCCACAATTAAGATGATGAACCTATTCATCGCCCTCCCAGTTTCTATGTGTATCTTTGGATTTTCCCCCCTTCTGATCCATCATCCCAAGCCCTTCCCTCTTTTTCTTGCTGTGAACATTTTTATACAGTTCTTTGTGTGCACCCCCTTTCATTTATGTTGGATAAACATCAAGGAATGGAGTGGCTGGGTCCCCTGATATGTGTATCTTTAAGATACTTGAGAAAACACCACACTGCTTTGTGATCTGATTATATGATTTTTATTCCTTACTAACAGTGTATGAATGGCATGGTTGCTCTATATACTTGTTGGCACTTGTTATGGTTAATATTTTTAATGGTAGCACTTCTGATAGGTGTGCAGTGGTATGTCTCATGTCACTCTAAATTGCATGGGTGTAACTAAGTCATTGTTCTTTCTGTCTCAGGAATGGAAAAAATTGGTGCAGGCCTGATGTTGATCATTGTGTTCCTATTCGTGGTTTGCATGTATAGTTATTTTTTATTGCATGCAGGAATTTATACATGAAATACTATAGAGGTAACTGGAGGTTCTTGGTGATTTTTATCTCCCTCCAGGGAGCATTTTCTTTTGCTTCTGAGAGGTAGTTAAGGTAGGGACCATTTGTCTCATTACAATTAATGATTGGATCTTTTGAAGCTGGGTCTCAGATTTTGTGAGTAGTTTTCTATTTTACGTTCATTTTGACATTTAGAGCATAGACCTTTAAGAATGTTAAAAGTCACCCCTGGGTTTTCCAGATCCTCTCTGCCAGGGGCAGCCTTGAAACCGACCTGTGTCCTCTGGGCTGGGGAGACTACTGGAAGCCCTGATCAGCTGTTTAGCTTATCAGCTGCAACTTTTGTCTTAGTTTCCTGTGTTCTCAATCATCTCCTTTGAATCAGCAAAGGGCTTGTGGGGGAAAAGGGCTACCAAATTGGTGTTTCATTACCTGGGCTTCTCTTCTGAGATCCAGTTTCTTCAGATGCTTGCTTCTTTCGGTTAGTGGTGCCTTTGAACAAAATGTTTAATATCTTCCAGTTTACCTAGTGTTTCTCAGCAGGTTGGTTGGATGGAAATGGCTACTCTGCCATACTGGAAGAAGACAGCTCTGCACATACTATTTTTTGAAATACGTTTTAGTTTTAATTATTTTTTCTCCTTTAGTCAATTATCCAGTCTTTTGCTGAACCGTTTCTTTAGTTTCCTAAATGTGCCAGGTGTGCACATGTAGGTATGTTATTGGAATATATAGCCTAATGGAAATCAGATAAGTAAATATGGGGTTTATTATAGAGTAAGTTTTGTGGTAATTTTTTATGCTGCAATAATAACCAAACTGTTACTTATACCTATTTGTGTTATATTAACTGGTTACTGACAAGATTTACATATGAATCTTTAGATTATCTTGATCTATTACATTAAGATAGTACCAATTTATGTAAATGTAACCTCACAACAGGGTGAATCCATTTATCCTCCTGTTACTCTTTTGTCAAATATTTTAAATATTTTTATTTAAAATCTTAAATTGATTATATGTAATTTATTTTTTCTCTTCAATTTTCTTAAATATATTGTATATTCAGTTAAATGCAAAAAGCTTAAACTTACGGTTTGATTAATTTTGCAAGTTACATATTTTACATCTAACGTGCAATTTATTCTTACTTCGAGGTATCAGCTTTTAAATAAGAAATATAGAAAAAAGTAGTCTCTTGTATTTATCTACATATTTTCCCTATCCAGTGCTCTTCTCTCTTTTCTGTAGTTTTCTATCAGGTATGTTTTTGATTCAGCCTGAAGAACTTCCTGTAAGATTGAGTTATTTTTTTGTAGAGGGAAAATTGTCTCAAGTTTGTTTATGTTTCTGTATCATATTTTACTCTCAATTTGGAAGGATAATTTTGGTAGATAAAGAATTCTCTTTTGATAGTTTTATTTTTACTTTCAGCATTGGACGATGCTACTCCATTTTCAGCATTTCTCCAAGGATTCTTTTGAGAATACAGCTATCATTTAAATCTGCATTCTTGGTAAGTACTGTGCTTTATTTTTCAGAAGTTTTTGCTGGTATACATTTGTGCACTTCACTGATATATGTATATTTCACATAGATGTCCAAGATACATTTTACTGATAAAATATTTTTAAAATTTAATAGCTATTTTAGCAATCTAAAATCTTTCATTCATGTAAATAAAGATAATTTATTAGATTGACAATAGCAACAAAACAAAAGCAGAGAAAAATCTCATGTGAAAAAATGTTTTGCAAAAGCCAAAATATCCAATTTTAATTTCTCATTAAAATATATACAAATATCTGCACATATTATATACAAATTAAAATGAGTTATGCAAATTCCCATGCAAATATCAAAACAGTTTTTTTAATTGTTAATTTGGTGCTAATATTGACATGCATGAGAAATTGTATGAGAACAAATGAAAGTCTTGATAAACAATAATGTAATGTTACATACTACTTAAAGCAAAATATTTTATATCTGTAGAAATTATATAATACATAATAACATTCAATTTGGCAGACATTTTCTGCATCCAAAATGATTTATATAAATACATATTGGAATAACAAGATATTCAAATATATCTATGAGATTAGCAAGGGTATATGTATATACGTGATTAATATATAATAATAATAATTTTGGTGTCTCAAATATTTAGGAAATAATAGACTAATGAATAGAATCATAAAATAATCACACAATTCTGGAAATAAATGAATACTACCCAAATAAGAACAAGAAAATGCTGTATTTTCAGAGCTTGCTATAGCAAGGGAGCCAGCCACCATCAGTTGTATTTGGCAAAGACTTGAAGGCAGACAGTGGAATGGGAAAGCTTTTTGGTGGGAAAAAGGAAGAAAGGCTTCAGGTGTGCCCTGATTGGAGGTTGTTGGCCTGGGGAAGGTAGATGCTGGATACCTGAAAGTGGGCATTGTATACACCAGGGTGCCAAAAACATGGACACATTTTAAGAGCTTTTATCTATGTATTACTTTCCAAACTTGAATTGAATCACGGTAGCAATGTGTAGTATGACGTTCTGGGAACATTTTCTTTTTGCTTTTGAAAGGCAGGTGGGGTAGTTCATCTCATCTCAATCAATAATTCAGTACTTTTGAATTTGTTTGTCAAGTTTTGTGAGGCATTTTCTATTTCTGGTTCACATTGACACTAAGAACCTAGCCCATCAAGGATGCCAGATCAGGCCTTGGGTTTTTCCCAGATCCTCCCTGCCATGGTGGGCCATGAACCCAATTTGTGTCTGCTGGGCTGGTGAGACTGCTGGAAGCCCTGGTCATCTGCTTCATTTCTCAGCTAAAAGTTTCTACTTAGGGGGCGTGACCGGTTAGCTCAGTTGGTTAGAGCGTGGTGCTGACAACACCAAGGTTGCTGATTTGATCCCCACATGGGCCACGGTGAGCAGTGTCCTCCTTAAAGGAGTCAACTATGCCACTGTAGCGTGAAAGTAATGCGTAACCAATGACCATGGCTGTTCCCCAATAAATAAATAAATAAATAAATAAAACTTAGCTTCTGTGTTTCTCAGTTACCTCCTTGGAATCAGGAGAAAAGCCTTGAAGGGAAAAGGGGTACCAAATCTGGGTCTCACCACCTGGGCTGCTTCTAACCAAGATGCAGTTTCTTCAAATGCTTGCTTCCTTGGGTTTGTGGAGCCTTCAAACAAAACAGTATCTTCCAGCTTCCTACTTTTTCTCGGCAGGATGGTGAGGCGGAAATGACTGGTGTGCCTTTAATGGAAGCAGACAGCATGTGCATACTTGTTTTTTTTTAAATACGTTTTTATTTTTAGTTGTTTTGCTTCCTATAGCCCATTAATCCAATCTTTATATCAATCAGATAAAATAAGTTTATGGCAATAATCTACCCAAGCAGTGGAGCTTTTCTGTCCTTATCTGTTGAAGGTACTCCCAATTAAATTTTGTCATTGATTGCCTAAATATTTCCCCAGTTTCCAACATGAGCCAGATATGGATTATGTGGTGGCGGTATATATATATATATATATATATATATATATATATATTTTATTGGGCAATTGGGGGGATGGGAACAGTGCTGGGGAATTGGGGGAAGGGGAACAGACAAGTTGCTGTCGTTTTGTTCTTCAGTCTAGTTGTGGAGGACGTAGCTTCACTGGCCCAAGTTGGCACCGTCGCTGCGCTCTTCCCGGGCGAGGCAGATCAGTTGCCGGCTTCTGGATGGCCGCTCACTGTGGCTGCTGGCTACACACGGTAGCCCATGGCAACCCACTGCCACAGGGGCTGCAGCCTACGCCGCTGCTGGCGACTCATGGCAGCCCAGCTCCAGGTTGAGCTGCTGTTCAGCATCTTAGCTGTGGAGGGCAGTGTCACTGGCCCTCCTATGTGGGATCCGAACCGGGGCCCTCTGGCGTCCCAAGCCAGTTCTTAACCATCGCACCACTTGGCTGGCCTGTGGTATATTATTGAAGTATAGCCTAGCGGAAAACAAAGAAGTAAATATGAAGTATATTGTAGATGATATGTTCTGCAGTAGTAGTAACCAGAAAATTACTTACGCCACTTTCCATTACGTTCAGCTGTTGCTCTAGGGACTACTAGCATGTGAATCCTTTACTTCTATTGGTCTATTTTTCCTTAGGATTGTACCACTTTTTGTAAATGTAATTTCACAGCAGTGTAATCCATTTATTCCCCCTTTCTTTGTTCTCTGTTGTCATATATTTTAAGTATTGTATTGAAACACTGTTTATTCATTATAATTTCTACTTGCCTTATAATTTTGGTTAAGGGGTTAAAACACGTTACATTCAATGAACAAATCGCAGACTTATAGTTTGATGAATATTGCATATGATCTTTTCCACCTGCAGTTCTACTTACCATTTTTGTTTCACAAGTCATTGTCTTTTAATAACAGAGAAAAAAATAGCCTTTAATATTTCTCTAAATATTTTCCCCCTCAAGACCTCTTCATTCCTTCCAGTAGTTTTCAGTTTCTATCAGGTGTCATTTGGTGTCCATCTGAAGAACTTCCTGTAGCATTATTTATATTGTAGGTTGGCCAGATTGTCTTAAATTTGTTTAGGTAGCTGTGTCTTACTTCACTCTCAGTTTGAGATAATTTTGTTAGATGTAGTATTCTGGCTTGAGTGTTTCATCTTTCAATATTGGAAAGATGCTGGTGCATTTTCTCTGGTGCTTCATGGGTTCTGTTGAGAAAGCAGCCACCATTTAAACCATTATGCCTGGATATGCATGTAATGTATCTTTATTTCTTGGAAGTTCTTGATTGGTATATATTTTTTCACTTTTGATATTCTTTGTTCACATAATAGCAAATATATTATAAATGTATAAATATCAAACATATAGCTTATTATATATTTATCACATATAAATAAATATAAACTACATATAAATATAAATATCAAATATGTAGCTTACTAATACCATTTAAAACTTCAATAGTTATTTTCTCAATCCCAATTTTTTCATTTAAGTAAATAAAAATATAATTTATTAGATTGATAAGAGTAATCAAAGCAAAAAAAAGCTAACATTAAAAATAGAAATGCCAAAAAGTCCAATTTCTCCCAATTAAAACACAAACATATTGGCACAGATTATATACAAATTGAAATAGTTAAAGCCATTCATAAGCAAAATATCAAATGGTCGTTGTTACCATTGCTGATGTATTGCTAATATTAACATGCATACGATAATGTACAAGAACAGATTAGAACTCTTGATAGAAAATAATGAAATGATGTTTGTATTGCCTATAGCAAAACTATATACTATAATACTATATATACTATAATTGTATAATATACAATATAATTTTTCTTTGGAAAAGCATATAGGTGTAGTGATTTATATATAGCACATATAAGAATTAATTCACTAACAGGAATTGTATAGAACATAAATGAAAGCAACATGAGTTTATGCATAGGCATAGGCCTCATATATAATGATTTTGGTATTCAAGTAATTATGAAATAGTAGTCTCTTTACAATTATAAATGAAATTAGTAAAATGCACATAAAATAAGCATGAATTGGCAATTAATATATCAAATATGCTTAATACTTAGTAGAAATTAAATAAATAACAAGATACCCTTTTTATATATTGGTGCCAGATTATGGAAGGAGTATAAAATGGTCCTGGGTTTTGAAATTAATTTGGTGTTTTTTAGCAAATTTTAAATTTGTCTACTTTTTTATATAGTAATTATCTTTCTATATCTGTGTCTCACAGAGCTTGTTAAATATGTACATAAAAGCATACATACAAAAGAGGCCAAACAACCATTTGTAAAATAACATGCTGTGTTGATACAGTGAATACTGTGTGATTTTTGCACCCAACCAAGGAGATTTTACATAACTGCAGTAGATATATCAAAGACATATTGCTAATAAAAAAGAAAACAAGTTGTACTTTGTTTGCACAACATATTAATGTATTGTATTACTTATGTAAATAATTTTTATAATACTGCTCTTATATACACTTCCTGCTAATCATGGTGACTTCTGTGAAGAGGTATACATTTCTTTTTTTAGAAATGTTACACTGAGCATATGCCAAATTGATATTTGGTAAAAGAAAACCAAAAAAGTTACATGAAGTCATATCACTGATGATTTTTTGTAAGATTCACTCTTTTTTTTTTCTTTTGTAAGGCAGCACAAAACAGGTAAGAAGTTAATGTTTAAGGCCACAAATAGAACACAGTTAGAAAAGAAAAAATAAGAAAATATATAGAGAATTTATATAAATAAAATAATATAATTTAACAGTGAAACATTTAGAAGTACCTCACCTCTAATTAGTTGGTGAGATCATTAACCTAAGCACCATAAGTAAAATTGGCACAATGAGTGCTCTTTAAATTGTTCCACAAGGATTAAATATCAAGTATATTGTGAGGTTTGTCATATGTTTGGGAGCCTCCGTTACCATGATATCAAAAAAAATGACAACAATAATCAGAATATAATGATTATTGAATTTTAGCTGATGTGTATATAGGACAAAATCTTTATTACCTTATCTTGTAAGGTTTTTGTGCCATTTCTTATGAAGTATATAACAATTATTAGTAAGAATTGCTATTCTCAGAAAAATGTGTTTAGGTTTAATTCTGGAATTTTGCAATCTTGCTAAATTCACTTGTCAATTGTAATATATTACCTGTACATTGCTTTTCAATAGCCTGGAAACATGATTATCCGATCTGTGAATAAAGGTGGTTTAGTTCCTTTTCAATCTTCATGCATTTTCTCTTTTTCTTTCATTTTTTTTCTATGACCTCCCTGTAATGGTGAATAAAACTGGTGATAGTAGACATTCTTATCTCTTTTATGATCTCAGGCGTTTTCAATATTTCATCACTAATTATGGTATTTGCAGCAGTTTTGAGTTTTGTTTTTAACATAACTCGATGGTAAATTTTATCATATGGTTTCTATCTGTGGTGATAGTGATATGACTCTGTCCTTTGATTTATTAAGGTAGTTTAATTCCAAAGTGTTAACCCAACCATAATTCATGCTTGGCTTCTACCCATTTGGTTCATGGTCTTACATAATTGAAGTATTTGGGGTTTCTGTGTGTCAAACATAAGGTTGTTGTTTTTTTTCTTTTCTTTTTCCCTGAGGTTGGGCAGCGTGGTTTCCTGAGGAATATAAATCTTTGTTTTTACTTTCTTATAGTGTCCTTATCATCGTCGTGTAGAGTTTAATTTATAAGGCTCACATGAAACATTTTGGAAAGTTTTTGTACTGTTTCTACTATGTGAAAGAGCTTGTGAGACACTGGTGTTATCTCTTTCTTATTACATGCGAAGTGCATGTCTTCAGGTGCCAGGGCTTCGATTTCATTTGTAAGAATATTTTTCAGTACAGACATAGCTTACTTATGAGATACAGGACGATTGAGATTTCTTAAGTTTTCTTGATTTGTTAAGCTGTGTTTTCTTGGAACATTCTCTGTTCACATTTTTCTGAGAGTTTTAAAAATCATGAATGGGGGTTGAATTTTGTTAATTGTTTTTTTTTTCATGGATTGATATGATCACGTGACTTGTTTTCTTTAGCTTGTTAATATTGTAGATTACATTGATTGATTTTCAGATATTGAACCAGCCTGATAACCATGGAGTTAAAACTACTTGGTCATGGTCTGTATAATCTTTTTATATATGTAACAGAATTCTCTTTGCTAATATTTTATTAAGGATTTTGTGTTTGTATTCAAGGAATATAAGTCTGTAGTAGTTTTTTCTTTTTTTTTTTACTTTTTGTCTGACTTTGTTATTGGGGTGGGGAGGGGGAAGGGTGGAAGTCGAGCCTCCCCACATGCTATCCATTAACCCACTATGGGGGGGTATTCTTTACCATCCATCAAAGATGAAAGTCCCAGCTGTCAATTGAACCATCTCTGACAATAGTGGAGGGCATTTTGGGGGTGACTCCTTACAGCCTGGTGAAGGTGGAAGTCTAGGCTCCCCACTCAGCCTTTGCTGGCATGGATGAGGGTGTTTTTTGGCTGTCGTTGTGTGGCTATTGTCTAAAAGTTTTATATATTCTTAGGTTGTCCCTTTTACAGCCTTTTGTCTATAGAAAGCACGCTTTTGTTGCAGCTTTTTGTGTCTGAACCTTTTGGTATTTCCAGGTTGCCAGATATTTTAGCTCCAGATCTGGAATGTATAAGGCAAAACCAAAACAAAAAAAATTGGGGGGTTGGGGTGGGGAAAACACCTTTGTGCTGTTCACTGGGTTCTGAGGTCCTTCACCAGTCTCTCATCTTTCCACCTTTCAGAGCCTTCTGTTTGTTTTATATGTAACACCCAGATTTTCAGTTGTACTTAAGAGAAATAGGGAAAGTATGTCTATTCCATCTTCTTAGAAGCAGATACCCAAAGTTTTTTTTAGCCAATGATTTTCATAAGCAGATTTCTTTTTGCCATCATTTGCTTAATTTCTTTCAATCTAATTATTTCATTCATCTCATAAATGTCTCATTCATCTCATAAATGTTCCCAACATGTGCCAGTTGTGGACCATGTGCTGCAGTTACATTATTGAGAGGCAGCTTAGTGGGAAAACAGACAAGTAAATATGGAGTATATCATAGAAGATAGTTTTGTGGTAATTTGTAAGGCATTAGTAAGAACTAGAATATTACCTGTATATTTTTGGGTTATTTTTAGTGACTTCTCAAGGGATTGATATTTGAATTCCTTATTTTGACGTTGTACTTATTTTGATTTATATAGTATCATTTCCTGTAATATGTAATATTATTCTTTCTTGGCAAGATATAGTTCACCTGCAAAATGATTGATATAAACACAATATGTATAACCAATTAGGAACCATGTAATACACAAAACATAAGTGAAAGCAATGGGTGTTTGTGCATCTATCTATTGGTCTATCTGGACTTAATATATAATAATTTTGGTAATCATGTAATTAGGAAATGATAGAGTACTTTAAAAATGGAATTAGTAACATCCATCATATGATATACAAAAATAAATATAAATGGGTAATTACCTATTAAGCATGCTTTATACTTGATGCAAATTAAGTAACAGAATACCCTTTTAATCTTGATACCAGGTTAAAATGGTAATGAGTTTTTAGAAAACATTTTGATATTTTTTATCATGTTACAAATTTATCTATAGTTTACTCAGTATACACCTTCTATAACTATGTCAGAGACAACTACTCACACATGTGCATTGAAGTATGGATACATAAGTCAAAACAGCTATGTTCTTGATAAATTATCCTGTATGTATGCTATGGATACTATGCAGTTTTTACAACTAATTAGGTAGACGTTACATATTTACAAAAGGTACCTTCAAGATATATTGCTAATAATGAAGAAATCAGATTGTAATTTATATACAGATATGTGTGCAGTTATGTAAATATGCCTTCCTGTTAATATGTGTATGTGTTTACATCTGTTATATACACACTTCTCAGCTAGTCACAATTACCTCTGGAAAGGGTTATGTGTCATAATTTTTTGAAAAATTTACATTATATATATACATATATATATACACACACACATATTATACACATGTGCGGCATATATATATATATATATACACACACACACATATATATGCTACAGAATGAATGTTTGTGACCCCCCAATATTCATATGTTGAAACCTATCCCCCAATATGATGGTATTAGCAGCTGGGGCTTTTTGGAGGTAAGTTTGGTGAAGCCTAACCCCCAATGTGATGGTATTAGCAGGTGGGGCCTGTCGGAGGCCCCAGAGAGCTCCCTCGTCCCTCCCACCATGTGGAATTACAGGGTAAAAATGACCATAGATGAACCAGGAAGTGGGCTCTCATCAGATACTGAATGTGGTGGTACCTTGATCTTGGACTTCCCAGCCTGCAGAACTGTGAGAAATAAATTTCTGTTATTTATAAGCTACCCAGTCTATGGTATTTTGTAATAGCAGCCTGAAAGGACCAAGACAATATACATAATTAAAGATATAAGTAAAAAAATATTTGATGACATATTACTAATAATTTTTAATGGATCTGCACTTTGCGTTTTTACATTAAAGTAGTACAGAATGAGATAAGACATTATTAGGGAGAAGTTAGGAGATTTAGAAAACAGAAAGGAAAAATATAAAAAAGATAGGGAAGATAATTTAATTGGTGAAGTTGAACTCTTAGTATTATAATTAAACAGGGATCATTAGGAAATTGCTCACAAAGAATAATCTTTTTTATTATTTTACTAGAATTAAATGTCAAGTGTATAGTAAATATCTTCAGGTCTCTATTCCCTTAATAAAAGAAGAAAAATGGCAACAATAAGGGTTAAAACCTTCTCAAGTTTTATCTGATCAGTATATGGAAAAGGCTTTAAAATATAACCTTGTACTGTAGGATTTTTGTACCATTTCTTATAATGTATATAAAAAGGTTAGTAGCAGTTGCTGTTCTTTGAAAAAAAATGTGTTAATACTTAACTGTGTGGAATTCCAAAATCTTGCTAAATTTACTATTTAATTTCAGTGACCTCAGAGGGAGGTTTTCAATATTTCACCATTAGGTATGATATTTGCTGCACTTTTAAATTGGGTTTTTGTTATTTTATTATCATTGCTGGACTAAATTTGGTCATATTGGTCCTCACCCGGTGATAGTGATGTGATTTTGCCCTTTGTTTTATGATGTTTTGGCCTGAAATTTTCATCTCACTAGAATTCATTCTTGGTTTAAACCCATATGTTCCTGGGGTATTATAGCTGAAGTACCTTTGATTTTTGTCTGTCAATTGTAAGTTCTGTTTTTTTGGGAGGAGCAGGGATTGATTAAGGATACATATATATATATATATATATATATATATATATATACCATTGATTTTTTTAAACTTTTATTTACCTTATCATTTTGGTGTCAAGTTTACAGGGGTTGCACAAAGCATTTTGGGAAACATTTTTACTGTTTCTATTATTTGGAAAGGCTTGTGCCAGATTGGTCTTATTTTCTTTTCCATTATATGGAAAATTTCATGACTTCATGACAAGCGCATGGGAAACATTTGCAGGAAGATATTCCATGATAGACACAGTTTATTTATAAGATATAGGACAGTTGAAATTTTATAAGTTTTATTCTTTAAGCTGTGTCTTCCTTGAAATTTTCGCTTTTCATATATCAAACTTTTTAGCATAAAGGTGTTTATATAATTATGTATGTGTCACCGGGATATGGTGTGAGGATTTCCTTTTCACATTATTGAATGTATGTTCTTCTTCATCTTTGTTCTTCTTTAATGAGTGTAGTCAGAGGTTTCTGTAACTCACCCCCCTCATCAAAAGAAAAATTAAATCTTTCAATCTTCTCTTTGTATTTCTTATATCACTCACAGACCTTAATTTTATTGTTTCATTTCTATTACTATTAGTTTGGTACTGATTTTCCCCCAATATTTGGAGATGGATTTTACAATCACAAATTTCAGTATTTTGCATTTATTGTTATAAATATTCCTTTAGCCACACACTGTTGTATCTCACACTCTGTAACAGCTTCATTGAAATATAATTGAGTTTAAATAAACTTTACAATTTTAAATTGAATGATCTAAGTTTTAACATGGTATATACATTTTAAAAGCCATCACCAGAAGCCATCACTATCTCTTCACTAAACTTTCCTGTACAACTTTGTTAATTCCCCCTCCTGTTTCTACCCAAACCTCCGTCCGTTTCCACGGTGTGTACGTGGTTGTACAAATCTTTGTGTGGATGCATATTTTTATTTTTTTGGATGAACATGAAGGAATGGTATAGCTAGATCACATGATAGGTGATAGGTGTACCTTTAAGTGATTTTAGGATATGTCAAAGAGTTTTGCATATGGTGATGGAAGGAGAACTGACTGGGTGGTGAGCACACAATGTGATGTACAGATGATGTATTAGAGAATTGTGCACTTGAAACCTAAGTAATTTTACTAACGTTGTCACCCCAGTGAATTTAATTTAAAAAGAGTTTTATAATGTGATAGTACCCTTGTTCATCCTACCAGCAGTGTATGAGAGTCTCAGTTGCATTCCATCCTTGCCAGCACTTCTTTTTTTTTTAATTAAAGTTTATTGGGGTGACAATGGTTAGTAAAGTTACATAGGTTTCAGGTGTACAATTCTGTAATACATCATATGTATATCACACTGTGTGTTCACCCCCCAGAGTCAGTTCTCCTTGCCAGCACTTCTTATGGTCATCATTTTTTTTTTTTTAGCTGAGCCATCCTGCTACCTGTTGGCAGCTCAGCGGCTGCTCAGCTCAGGCTGGACTTGAACCGCGGTTGCTCAGAGCTCAAACTCTTGAGCGAGCTCTTAACCAACTGAGCCACTCGGCTGGCCCTGGTCATCATTTTTTATTGTAGCTCTTCTAATAGGTGTGTAGTGGTATCTCACTGTCTCTCTAAATCGCATAAGTGTAATCAAGTCATACTTCTTTCTTTCTCTGGCATGCCCAGTAAATGGAAAAAATAGATCCCCAGGGGTTGGGATAATTTGGGTTGAGTCTTTATAGCTTGGTAATGGTGAACGTCTGGGTTTTGCACTGGACATCTACTGGTGTGGATGAGGATGGTGTTTAGCTTAGACATGTTATTATCTACAGATTTCCTGTCTTGTTTGCCTGCATCTTTCCTAGTCCTTTGCCTAGAGACAGCAGGCTTTTTTTTTTTTGAGCCTTTTTTTTTTGTCTGCACCCTTTGGTATTTTCAGATTTCCTGATTTTTCTGATCCATATCTGGGGTGTATGAGGTAAAAAGGAAAGAAAACATACAAAAAACCCCATGGAAACCACCACTGTACTGTTCCTTGGATTCTGAGGTTCCTAGTCAGTCTTCCTTAGTCTCTCCACCTTTCACAATATTTTTATGTTTGTTTTTATATATAATGTCCAGAAATTTTAGTTGTACTTAGGGAGAGAACATAGGGGAAGCATGTTTATTCCATCTTCTGGGAAACAGATACCCAACACTTTTTTTCCCCCCAAATGACCTTTACAAGCAATGGATTCGTTTTTCTCTTTTTGCCATCATTTGCTTAATTTCTTTTCATGTCATTATTTCATTCATCCCATTAATATGTCTTCGATTTCAAGCATGTGCCAAATATAGATGATACGCTGGCGGTAAATGACTGAGGGAAAGCCTAGTGGAAAAGCAGGCAAGTAAATATGGAGTACAATAGAGAAATAAGTTTTGTGGTAATTTGTTATCTAGTAATAGCATCTGTCAATACACTATTATGTACACATTTTTATGTTATGTTTAGTGGTTGCTCAAGGGATTTGTATTTGAAGTCTTTACTTTTCATCGTCTCCATAGAATTAGATAGTATCACTTCCTGTGACTGTAACCTCACTGCACTATAATTCTCTTTATGCTTCCTTTCCTTTGTGTTCTTATTCTGTAGTTTACATCAATGATATCATTTATTACTTTTATTTTAAAGTTCCAGATGTCTCTCAAAAAAATAATAGAAAGCATTAGTCTTTTAGGTTTATCCACCTGTTTTCCCTATCCTGTGTTCTTCACACCTCGTAGCCTTGTTCTTCGTTTCCATCAATTGTCATTTCCCTTTGGCCTGAAGAAATTCCTTGTTATTTGTTGAATTGTGTCACCCAAACAAGTCCTAACTCCCAGTACCCCAGAATGTGACCCTGTTTGGAAATAAGATCTTTGCAGATGTCATTAAGATGAGGTCATTAGGGTGGGCCCTAATCGACTATGACTGGTGTCCTTATAAAAAGGAGAAATTTGGACACAGACACAGATATGCGTAGAGGGAAGACTATGTGAAGATACCCCCAGGGAGAATGCCATGTGAAGATGGAGGATTTGGAATAATGTATGTACAGGCAAAGGAAGGCCAGAGGTTGCCGGCAAGCACTAGAAACTGGGCAGAGGCCAGGAAGAATTCCCCTTTGGGTTTTAGAGGGTGCCTGGCCCTGCACACAGCTTGGTTTCAGACTTCTGGCCTCCAAAACTGTGAAACGCTCAATTTCTTTTTTATTTTTAAAGCAGTTTAGTTTATGGTATGTTGTTACGGCAACCTTGGGAAACTTATACATTCCTTCGTTCTTGAGATAAGCCTGTAATGATATAAGTTTCCCTCTTAAAACTGCTTTTGCTGCATCCCCCAAATTTTGGTAGGATGTATTTTCATTCTCATTTGTTTCTACATTCCTTAAGCATTCCTTGTATTACAGGTTAGCCAGTGATGAACTGTCTTGAGTTTGCTTATCTGGATGTGTCTTACTTTATTCTCAGTTTAGAAGAGTAATTCTGTTGAATATAATAATTTGGGTTGAAAGTTCTATCTTTTCATTCATCACTGAAAAACTGATGCTCCATTTTCTCTGATTCTCCATCGATTTAGTGGGGAAGGCAGCCAACGTTTACATCATTATTCCCAGATAGGTAACATATCTATTTCTTTGAAGCTTTTGGTAGATATACATTTGTTCAATTCATTAAAATGCTTTACATTTTAGATAGATGTCAAATATAGTTTACTAATGAAATAAAATCTTCACTAGCTATGTTGTTAGTGAAAATGATTCCCTTTACGTAAAAAAATGAACTGCATAAACAATAGCAACAAAATTGAAATGCAAAATAAAAGCTGCATGAAAGGTACCATAACCCCCAAAGAACCAATTCTTTTTTATTATGCTATATAAATATATCTGCACTGTTTATATACAAATAAAAATAATTTCAGCACATTTATAAGTACAATATCCAAAATGTTTTAATTATTTCTGAGCTGATGCTAATGTTGACCTGCATATCATAGTGTATAAGAACAGGCAGAGTCTTTTGATAAAGAATAATGAAATGACACTTGTATTAACTGTAGAAAAACATTTTATATCTGCCATGCTTATAATATATACTAGTATATTTTACAGGTAAAATTATTTAATAATAAACATAATATACACCAGAATCAATTCAGTACCAGGCAATGTATAGAACGTAATTGAAAGCAACAAGAATTTATGTGTAATTATGTGTATATATACATATGATACATAATAATTTTGATAGATAATTTTGTTAATGATTATGAAATGGTAGCGTATGTAACAAATGGAATTAATAATATGTATCAAAGAATATATGAATAATAAATATATAGGTAATTCCTATCTTAAGTATACTTAATATTTAGTATAGATTATCTAAGTAACAAGATATCTTTTTAAAATCTGATACAAGGCTACTGAGGGAGTACAAAACGGTAATTTGTTTTTGGAAAATAATTTAGTATTTTTTGACAAAGATGTGAATTTTCATATAGTTTTACACAGTAATTTACCTTTTAAGACTGTTTCTGACTCAGCTACTCACACATGGGCATTAAAGTATGGACACAAAATAATCAAAACAGCTATTTTTTTGATAAACTATGCTGTACTGTAATAACTATACAGCTTTTAATATAAGGTTGATATTAAAAACTTACAAGAGACATCTCTAAAATATATTGCTAATTAAAAAGAAACTAATTATAATTTACTTACAGATCTCTGCACAATTATGAAAGTATGTTATTCATATAAATAAATGTTTATGTTTGCATCTGTTTATGTACACACTACTGCTAATCACAATTACTTCTGAAGAGAGATATGTATCAGCATTTATGAAAAATTTACACTGTGCACATTGCACTATATCTGTCATAAAATATGTAATTAAAAAATTAATCATATAATAATGGCATCTTTCCAATAATTTTTGAAAGTTATACTCTTTGCTTTTTTATTTTGACGTACAGCATGGATGAAAAAGTAGGTCTTCTAGGAAGAAGGTTTAGAGAAGAGTTAGAAGAGAAAAATATGAAACTATGAGAAAATAACTTAATTTCAAGCGTTTTATAAGAAGCTAACCTCTAATCAGTGAGATCATTAAACTAGAAACCATTAAGTAAAATTGTCACAAAGAATGCTCGTTTTATTTTTCTACCAGAATTAAGTTTCAAGAGTATGGTAACGGGCCTCTGTTGCCATGATAGCAGAAAAATTGGCAACAGTAATCATGGTTAAAACCCTCTCAAATATCATCTGATCCATATATGGAAAAAGCCTTAGAAATATAACTTGGATATGTAGGGGTTTTGTGTCATTTCTTGTGTGTATAAAAAGTAACAATTTTTATTTTAGTAACAATTACTATTTTTTATTTTAGTAAATTTTTTATTTTAGTAACAATTGCTATTAGGAAAATGTTTACTATTAGAAAATGCTGATGTTTTAACAGCAACTTTGCTAAATTTACTATTTAATTCTAATGCAGTATCTGTAGAATCCTTTTATATAATCTAGAAAATAAACATACATGATTAAAAATGATTTAATGTCTTCCTTTCCAATTGTTATGCTTTTTAAAATTTTAAACTTTTTATTTTCTTTATTGTCCTGCGATGATCTCTCTAAAATGTTGAATGGAACTGGTGATAATAGGTGATTTCTTGTCTCTTTTCTGATTGCAGAGGCAGGTTTTCAATATTTTACTTCCAGCTGTGATACTGACTACAGGTTTTTTAAAGTTTTTTAAAATTTTACCATGACTAGATGGTAAATTTGGTTTTATTGTTTTCTCTCCATTATGATAGTAACATGCTTTTTGCTCATTCTTTTGTTACAGTCATTTGGTTCCAAAACTTTGATCTCACCATAATAGGTTCTTGATGAACCCAATTTGTTAATGGGGCATTACAGTTAAAGTAACTTTGAGTTGTGTTTGCCAAACGTAAGTTGTTTTATTTTGGGAGGATATATACTCCTTTTGTGAGGTATATATACCATTAAATTTTTGTTGTTATAATATACTTATCGTTTTGGTGTAAAGTTAATAGGGACCTCATAATACATTTTCAGGGAGCATCATTAGTGAAATCCTATATATGTCCCATGGGCTGGTGAGGCCACCAGAAATGTTACTCAGCTGCCTAGCTTATCAGCTACACTTAACGTTTTGCATTTTAAATCTCCTCATTTGATGAGGGATATCACTTGGGGAAAAGGAGTACTAAATGTGGTTCCCACCCCCTTTGCTGGTCTTTTGCCTAACTAAAATCTAGTGTTTTCAATGCTTGATTATTTGGGTTTATATCTTCTAACAGATGTCTAATATTTTTCGATCTTTCACAGTTTTTCTTAGTAGAATGTTTAGCCTGAAATGTCTGATCTGATATTACTAGAAGACGGTATCTTCAGAAACACTATTTTTGAAATGTTTTAATTGGTATATATTTTGCCTCTTATATCCAATTAGCCCAACTTGTAAATTAAGAATATAAACAATTTCAATTAAACTTTCAAAATAGAAAGTTTCAACATAGAAAGGGATAATTATGCATTCATTTGCAGATGTAAAAATAATACAGAGATACCCTGTGTACCTTTACCCAGATCCAGCCAATTTTAACATCTTGCAAAAGTATAGTAAAATTTCTCAATCGGGATATTCACATTAATGCAGTCAAGATATAGATAACATTTCAGTCATCACAAAGATCCTTTGTGTTGCACTTATAGGCACTCACCTCCCCCATCCTTGAATTCTGGCAACCACTAATCTGTTCTTCATTTCTAAAATATTTCATTTCAAGATTGTTATATAAATACAGTCATACTGTATGTGACCTTTGGGATTAGATTGGCTTATTTTAGAATGCAAAATTCTCTAGAAAATCATCAAAGTTATTGTACATATCTATCATTCATTCTTTTTTCTTTTGGAGTAATATTTCATAGTGGAGAAATATTTCATATTTCAAAATATATTATATTTTGTTCAACCATTCACTCTTTGAAGACTCTCTGGTTGTTTCCAGTTTTTGACTAATATTGATAAATCTACCATAAACATTTGTGTATAGGTTTCCATGGGAACAAAATCTTTTCTCTGGAATTAATATCCAGGAGTGCAATTGTTGTAGTATATATTTCCAAGTTTAATTTTTTAAGAACCTGTCCGTTTTCCAGAATGGCTGCAACATTTTACATTCCCACAAGCAATATATGAGTGATTCAGTTTGCCTCTATCTTGCCAACATTTGTTTATGTTGCTATATTTTAGTCATTCCTTTATGGATAATGATAACTCACTCTGGTTTTCATTTGCGTTTACTTGATGACTATAATGTTGAACATCTTTTCATATGCTTATTTACCATCTTCACATGCTCTTTGTTGAAGTTTTTATTCATTTTTTGCTCATTTTCAAATTGGATTGTTTATTTTACACTGCTGAGTTTAAAGAGTTCTTTATATATTCTGGATACTAGTCCTTTATTAGATATATATGACTTGAAAATATTTTCTCTCAATCTGTAACTTGTCTGTTTATACTCTTTAATTGAGGATGAAACTTTTTAAATAATGAAATCTTCAAATAATATGGAGCCAAAATTACAAAATTTTTCCCTTTATAAGTCATGTTTTTGGTGTCTAGTCTGAGGACTCTTTCCCTAGCCCTAGACCCAAAGATTTGCTGCTATTTTGAAAAAAAAATTACATTTAAATCTACGATCCATTATGAGCTAATTTTTGTATAAATTGTGAGGTTTAGAGGTTTTTATTTTGCCTATGGATATCCAATTGCTCTAGCACCATTTGTTGAAAAGCTTTTTCTTTTCTCCATGAAATTGCTTTTCCAGCTTTATCAAAAATCAGTTGGCCATATTGGTATTGGGCTATTTTTGAGTTCTCTTCTGTTGCATTAGTGTATGTGTCAATCTCTCCATCAATATTATACTGTCGTGATTACTGTAGCTATGTAGCATGCATTGAAATTGGGTAGAGTGATTCTTCTAAGTTCATTCATCTCTTTATAGATATTTAGTTTTTATTCTATGTCCTTTGTCATACCATATACATATTAGAACAATCTTGTCTGCATCTTAAAAGAAAGACAAAACTTTGTTCTAGTTTTGTTAGGGGTCGGATTAAACCAGTATATCAATTTGGGGAGAACTGGAATGTTTATTTTACTGTGTGTTGAGTCTTGCAATACATCAACATGGTATGTCTCCATTTCTTTATATCTTAGATTTCTTTAATCAGTTTTGTGTAGTTTGAGCATACAAGGCCTATATATGTTTTGTTTGATTTATACCTGAGCATTTTATTTTTTTAGCACTTTCACATTTTGTTGTATTTTTTATTTTAGTCTCTACATGTTCATTGCTAATATATAGAGATAAAATTGATTTTGCATGTTTATCTTGTGTCCTGCAAACTTAGTGACCTTATTTATTATTTCTTGCAGGTAGTTTTTGGGGATTTTCTATGTAGATGTCACATAATCTGTAAATAGGGAAAATGTTGTATCTTTCTTTCACATATATGCCTTTTTTTTCCTTTTTTTGCCTTATTGCCTGGACTAGAATTTCAAGCTCCACATTAAGTAAAAGTGGTGAGATACTTGCTTTGTTTCTGATCTTAGGGGAAAAGCATTCAGTTTTTCAGCATTAAATATAATGTTAGCTGTTAGGTGTATATATGTATACATATAGTATATATTTCATAGATACTCTATCAAGTTTAGAAAGTTTACCTCTATTGCTGTTTTTCTGAGAGTTTTATCATGAAAGAGTGTTGAATTTTTGTTAATTGCCTTTTCTTTATTAATTTTGTTGATCATGTTATTTTTCCTCTTTAGCCTGTTAATATGCAGATTATATTGAGTGGTTTTCAAGTATTGATCAGCCTCGTATCCCAGAAATTAATCTCAGTCTGTCTTAATATATACATTTATTAAATGTGTTGCTGAGTTCTATTTGCTAGCATTTTGTTAAGGATGCTGTGTCTGTATTCAAGAAATACTAGTTTGTAGCTCTCTTTTTTTGTGCTTTGTCTGATTTGTTATCAGGGTAATAATAGTTCCATGATATGAATTCAGAAGTGTTTTCTCCTCTTTGCTGTTGTTTTTTTTTCTATTTCTGTTTTTTATTATATATTTTGAAGCACTGTACATTTATTTTCAATTGTTTCAGTGAATTGTTTTGAATTTTCCTCTTTGACCAATGGATCATTTATGTGTTCCTTTTTGTTTGTTTGTTTTGTTTTTGCAAATGTTTGCAGACTTTCCTGTTATGTTTTAGTTACTGATTACCACTTTAATTCCATTGTGGTCACTCTTATGATTTCAGTGATTTTAAATTTGTTGAGCTTTGTTTTATGCTCCCCATTATTGTCTATTCGGTATGTCTCATGGACACTTGAAATAAATTTGTACTCTGCTGTTGTTGGGTACAGTGTTTTATAAATGTCGATTAGATCCTCTTGGTTTATGGTACTGTTGATTTCTTCTATATCTTTGCTGAATCTGTGTAATTGTTCTATCAGTTGTTCAGAGTGGGGTGTTCGAGTATTCAGCTATCATTGTAGATTCATGTGTTTATCCTTTGAGTTATATCAGTTTAGCTTCACATATTTTGCAGCTCTGATGTTGGTACAATATATTTAGGATTGCTGTATCTTCTTTTTCAATTTACCATTTGTCATAAAATGTGCCTGTCTCTGGCAAGTTGCTTTGCTCTGAAGTCAACTTTACCTGATATACATATAACCATTCCTGCGTTCTTTTGATTATTATTGGCATGATGTATCTTTTCTAATCCTTGTATTTTCAATCTGCTTATATTACTATATTTGAAGTGAGTTGTTGTAGACAACAAATAGTTGAGTCATGTTTTTTTAATTCACTTTTTCAATGTCTACCTTCTAATTGGCATGTGTACCCCATTTTCATTTAATGTTAATATCAATGTTAAGGTTTCAACGTGCCTTCCTTTCTTATTATCTCTATTTTTGTTTCTTTGTTTCACTTCTTTGCCTTTTGTGTCTCTGACTTCCTGTGGGTATTAGAACAATTTAAAAAATTCGATTTTTATGTATAGTGTCTTTTATGTATAGTATCTCTTCGCATGGCTCTTTTTTTTTTTAAAGATTTTTATTGGGGAATTGGGGGGATGGGAACAGCGGTGGGGAATTGGCGGAAGGGGAACAGACAAGTTGCTGTCGTTTTTTCTTCAGTCTAGTGGAGGACGTTGCTTCACTGGCCCAATTTGGCACCATCATTGCGCTCTTCCCGGGCGAGGCAGATCAGTCACCGGCTTCTGGACGGCCGCTCACTGCGGCTGCTGGCCGCTCACGCTGGCTGCTGGCTACACATGGTAGACCATGGCAACCCACTGCCACAGGCGCTGCAGCCTACGCCGTGGCCGGCGACTCACTGCAGCCCAGCTCCAGGTTGAGCTGTTGTTCAGCATCTTATCTGTAGAGGGCAGTGTCACTGGCCCTCCTATGTGGGATCCGAACCGGGGCCCTCTGGCATCCCAAGCCAGTTCTTAACCATCGAGCCACTCGGCTGGCCCTTCGCATCGCTCTTTTTAGTGATTGCTTTGGAAATTATATATATGTAAATATAGAAGATACACATACCTTATCACAATCTACTGGTGTCATTGTTTTACCACTTTGAATAAAGGATGGAAATATAGCTTTTGTATCCCTTTACCCTCTGTTATTTGTAATATAATTGTCTTAAATATTTTTTTTAACATTACTTTGAGAATCAGGTGTGAGAGTGTTATAATTTTTGCCTCACTCATCCAACCTAATTTAAAAACCATAAAAAAAGTCTACTGTATTCACCCATGTATTTTCTTTTTTTACCTTCTTCTTTATTCTTTTGTGATGTTCCAAGATTATGTCTTTTATCATTCTTTTTTTATTTATAGAATTTCCTTTAGCCATCCTCTTAGGGTATTTTGCTGGCAAACAATTTCTTTTAGTGTTCCCTCATCAGAAAATGTCTTGGTTTTCACTTCATTCCTGAAGGATATTTTTGCTGGATGTAGGATTCTGTGCTGCCAGTTATTTTCTTTTAGCACTGGAAAATTTTGTGTCACTTCCATTGTTTCTGATGAGAAACTCGCCCTCATTTGAATGTTTTTTGACCTGTAGGTAAACTGTCATTTTTCTCTCTTGCTGCTTTCATGATTCCTTTGGTCTTTAGTTTTCAGAAGTTGTGTCTTGGTGTGGATTTCTTCAGGTTTATGCTTTTAGGAGCTGACTTCTTGAATCTGTAGGTTCATGTCACTTGACAAATTGCAAAGTTTTCAAGTATTACTGCTTCAAGTCCTCTTTTAGCGCTACCTGTATCCTGTCATCATGGGATTCCAATGACGTGAGTCTTTTTCTATAGACTCAAAGGCCCCTGTGTCCTTTTAATTTTTATTTTTCAGTCTATTTCCTCTCTGTTTTTCTGATTGGATAATTTCTCTTTTTCTGTCTTCAAGATCATTGATTGTTTCCTCTGACACCACACTAGCAGGAGAAACGCAGAGGTACCACCTCAATTGTCAGGTATAGAAGTCTAGATTCCTCACGTGGTCTCCACTGACTCGCAAGTGAGGGATTCTCTTGGATAGTGCTGATTGAGATTGGGAGTTCTGGCTCGCTAAGACCTCCACTAATTCCTCCGTGAACAGAGTGTAAGGTTATAGCTCTTCACGTGGACTCCACTGACACCATACAGAGTGACTTCTTTAAAATGGGCTGTGGTGAAAGTCATTCATCTCCACTAAAGCCTCTTTCCCTCCCAGCAAGGAGGGAAGTGTCACTTCATTACTTCCCAGAGGGTGGAAATCCAGCCTCCTTAACATGTCTCCATTAATACTGTGATGGGGGAGTACTTTTTACCCTGTCGTCTCAGCAACTTCGCTTTTTCTGACATCATAGCGTGGGCAGTTTTGGGTGATTAGTTACATCCTGGTGAGTGTGGAGCCTAAAATCCCCATAGGACCTTGGCTGGCATGGGTGAAGAGATCTCCATTTTGTCTGTCATGCTGACTTGAGTAGGATGCTTATTGTCTTAAAGTTTTGTGTCTTGTTAGGCTATCCTTTTCCTACCCTTTTAATAAAGCTTTTTTTTCCCTTGGGGCGGTGGGGTGGGGGGAGTTGTCTACATCCCTTGTTGTTTACATGTTGCTGGATTTTTCACTGTCATGTCTAGTATGTATAAGGCAAAACCAAAACAAAACAAAATGACCACAAAAAGTTAAAAAGGAATTTACCATCATGTTTCATGGGCTCTGATGTCCCTAACCAGTGTTCCTTCTCTTCACAATTGAGAGCGTTGTTGTTTGTTTTATATATAACATCCAGGGTTTTTAGTTGTTTGAGGGGGAGAAATAGAGAAAAGCATATATATTCCAGCTTCTAGGAAGCCAGGTCCAACAACTATTTCTTACCCATGTGATCTTCACAAACAGAGGATCGCCCCCACCCCCAATGTCCTTAATTTCTTTCAAACTAATTATTTAATTAATCTCATAAATATTTCTTCAGTTTCCAACATGTATCAGGTATGATCAGGTACTGGAATTACATTATTGAGGAAGAGCCTATTGAGAAAACAGACAAGTAAATGGGTAAGTTATAGAGATAAGTTTAGTGGTAATTTTTTAGGCAACAATAGTGTCTAGAATATTACCTTTATATTTTTGTGTTATTTTTTGTAGTTTGTCAAGGGATTGGTATTTGAATTCTTTGCTCTTTATGTTCTACTTAGAGTTATGTCACCTCCTATAATATACAACAGTATTTGGCTTGGGAAAATGTATTTAAATGCAAAATGGTTTGTATAAACATAACACTTATCAGAAGCAATTAAGCACCAAGCAGTATATAGAAAATAAGTACAAGTGTTTATGCACCTAGCTATCTGTCAATACTTGTGTGTGTGCATGGGTGTGTGTGTGTGTGTGTATGCTTAATGTATATATTGTATATCTGTGTGTGTGCGTAATGTATTGTAATTTTGGTAATCTAGTAATTATGAAATGATAGAAGAGTATTAACAATGGAATTAGTAACATCCATCAAAGGATATACAAAAATAAATATAAATAAGCAATTACCTCTTAAATATGCTTTAAATTGAGTGTATGTTATAGTTACAGTAAGTAGAATATTACCTATATATTTTTGTGTTATGTTTGGTGCTTGCTCAAGGGATTGGTATTTGAATTCTTTACTTCTTGTGGCCTACTTAAATTTTATACAGTATCATTTCTTGTAAATGCAACCTTGTGTATTACATGCCATTAAGCCAGTCTACCCTATGAATTAGTGATGTCCACAATGTCCTGTCCTCACAGCCCTGCTCAGCTCCTGTAGACTTAGCCTATGGCTTCTTTTATGGAGTTAGTCCATCTCATGTTTGGTTTTCCTCTTTTCCTGCTGCCTTCTATTTTCCCAGCATTATTGTCTTTCCCAAAGAATCCTACCTTCTCATGGTGTACCTGAAGCAGGTAGCTTCAGTTTTCTCATTTTTGCCTCCAGCAATGTTTCAGGCTTAATTTGCTCTAGGACCTACCTGTTATAACTGTACAACAGGACATTTCCATTGATTTCCCTATTAAAGAACCACTTGTCTTTCAAAGAAATAATAGAAACGTTAGCCTTCTATAATTATCCACATGTTTTCCCTACCCACTGCTCTTCATTCATACCTGTACATCTTAGTTTCCATCATGTGTCATTTCCCTTCAGCCTGAAGAGCTTATTTTAGCATCACTTGTATTAGAGGCTAAGTGGTGATGAAATGGCTCAGGTTTGGTTATATGGCTGTGTCTTATTTCCGTCTCAGTTTGGAAGGATAATTTTGCTGGATATAGAATATGGGTTGAAAGTTCTCTTTTGTCATTGGCAGGATGCTGCCCCATTTTCTTTGGTTCTACTTGAATTCTGTTGAGAAGGTAGTTACCATTTTAAATCATCATTCCCTGGTACATAATGCATCTTTATTTCTTTGAATTTTTTGGTGGATATACATTTGTTCAATTCATTAATATACGGTACTTTATATTTCATATAGATGTCCAATATATAGTTAATAAATATTTCAAAACCTTAATTAGCTATTTATCAATGAAAATTATTCTGTTATGATAAAAAATAGCTTATTTAATTGACAAGAGCAGAAAAATCCCCAAAGCAAAAAGCTGCATGAAAAGTTCTAAAATAGAATAAAATTATTTTTAAATAAAATTTATAAAAATACCTGTATAAAGATATACAAATTAAAATAAGCATTCACAAGCAAAGTATTAACTTAATTTGTTATTAGATTTTCTAATTTAATGCCTGTCTTGATCTGGATGTGATAGTGTATGAGAAGAGCCAAAAATCTCTTGATGAAGAATAATGATGTGAGAGATGTGTGTGTGTGTGTGTGTGTGTTTGTTTGTGTGTGTGTTTTACATATTGCGAGGGTGCCAAAAAAATGTATACAAGTGGACACTGGTCAACATTGCTCAAGCAGTAGTTCGCAATAATCAGAAGTGTCTGGACACTGATGTTAACCACTTTGAGCACCTCTTGTAATTGCAGAAGTCAAACGTGACTTGTATTCATCTTTTGTTATCAGTATATATTATTACAATTTTAATACAGTTTTCATTTCTTAAAATGTGTATACAGTTTTTTGTCACCATATATATACATATATATAGTATATAATATATAATAGTTTTGGTATTTAAGTAATTATTAGATAATAGACTACTTAACAAATAGAATTAGTAATTTGTATCCATAGATATAAATATAAGTGGTTCATTAGTATATTAATATACTTAATACTTATTGATGTAAACCTTTTAAATATCAAGACACCCCTTTTTATCTTGATAGAAGATTTTTAAGGAAGTAAAATGGCACTGGGTTTTTGGAATATAATCTGTCATTTTTAGTTCAATTGTAAATACACAGTATTAGCACAGTAATATTCCCCCTTGGACTGTATCTGACAAAGCTGTTTACACATGTGCATTAAGATATGATACGAAAAAGCCAAAACAAATGCCCCTGAATTGTTCACTTTAAAGTGGTTTATTTTATGTTATATGAATTTCAGTCAATTTTATGAAAGGAGGGAAAAAAGGCAAAACAGCTTTTTAAAAATTATGCTCTTCCAAGCTGGCCAAGTGATACGTTGGTTAAGAGTTGGCTAGGGACGCCAACTCTGAGCAGCAGGGTCCCGGTTCAGATCCCACATGAGGGCCAGTGATGCTGCACCCTCTACAGCTAAGATGGTGAACAACAGCTCGACCTGGAGCTGGGCTGCCGTGAGTGGCTGGTGAAGGTGTAGGCTGCAGTGGGGCTGCAGTGGGCTGCCGTGAGTGACCGGCAGCCAGCATGAGCTGCTGAGAGCCGCTATGAGCGGCCATCCGATGGCCGGCAACTGATCTGCCTCACCCAGGAAGAGCGCAATGATAATACCAACATGGGCCAGTGAAGCAATGTCCTCCACAACTAGACTGAAGAACAAAAGGACGGCAACTTGTCTATTCCCTTCCCCTAGTTCCCCAAATAAAATTTTTTTAAAAAAATTATGCTCTTCCTATACCATTATTACTATGCAGCTTTTACAATCACTCATTTAAATAATTATAGAATTTATCTTCAAGATTTATTGCTAATATAAAGAAAGCAAATTGTAATTTACTTGCAGACATATGTACAAATTCTTAATACATGATTCACTTTAATACATGTGTATATTTATATACACACTTCAGTGCCAATAATTGTCACCTCTTATAGGGATATGTATAGACATTTTTTTAATATTTTACACTGAATACATGCCATATGTGTATACAGTAAAAGATGTAAATAAAAAGTCACATGGTGACCTATTACTAATAGTTTTTTTGAAAGATCTATGCTGGTTTTTTTCTAAGTTGTACAAAATAGTATAAAAAGTTAGGTTTATAGACAGATTTAGAAAAGAGTTAAAAAGGAAAAATACTATGAAAATATAAAAAAAATATGTAGAGACAATAATTTGACTTTAAAAAGCTGAACTCTCATAAGTTAGATAATTAAACTATGATCTGTAAGTAAATTTTCACAAAGAATGCTCTGTTTTATTGTTCCACTAGGATTAAATATCAAATGTATTGCAGATTTTATCTTACGCACAGGAGCCCCTGTTGCAATAATATCATAAAAAAATGACAATATTCAGGATTTTCACACTGTAATTTTATCTGATAAATACATAGAAAAAACTTTAAAATATGACCTTATCATGTAGGGTATTTGTGCTATTTCTTATATGCATAAAATTTGTATTCTTAGAAAATATGTTTGTGTTTAACTGAATGGAATCTAGCAAATTTGCTAAATAATATATATTACCTATCAGTTGCTTTTAGTCTGTAAACCTAATCAAGTCCTTGAATAAAGTTGTTTTCATTTCCTCCTTTCAAGTCTTTATATAGTTTTTATTTTTCTTGCTTTATTCCCCTGGGTAAGACCTCTATAAAATGTTGATTAGAATTGGTAATAGTAGGCATCCTTTTCTCAGCTCTCGCTGCTAGGTGAAAATTCTCATTATTTCAACACTAATCATGATATTCTTCAGTTTTCTAAGTTATTATTTTTAATCATAAGTGAATGGTAAATTTTATCAAATCATTAATCTATTGTGATAACATGATTTTGTTGCTTTGATTTGTTTAAAATTATTTGATTTCTAAATATTGAATCTACAATAATTCATTCTTGGCTTAAACCAAAATTATTCATGCTGTTTTTGATGTATCTTAGGATTCTGTTTGTCAGAAAAAGTTTTGTTGTTGTTGTTTGTTATATAAATGTTTGGGATATAAATCTAAGATAATATCCTTCATAGTTATATGTAAAGTTTATACACATCCCATAAAACATTTTGGAGGGTGCTTTTACTCTTTCTATTCTGTGGAAGAGGTTGTGCAGGGTTTATTTTATTTTTTTCTCAGTTATATGGGAAAGTTCATGGCCTAGGGTACCAGGTGTGGAAGTCAGTTGTAGGAAGTTTTGCTAGACAAAATTCACTTGATAGATATAGGACTATTGATGTTTCCCAAGATTTATGGATATATGTGTGTTTCTCTTTGAATTTTGTCATTTTGTGAAATTTCAAATGTATTGGAATAAATTTCATTGTAATATTATATATAATATATACATATATTATATATTTTATATATAATATATACATATATTATATATTTTATATATAATATATAATATTATGGATCTGTGGTAATACCAATATCAATACCAATTTTCAGGATGTGTGGTATTATATTCTCTACATTGGTATTGATTATGTGAGCCTACTTTTATTTTTGATCAGTCTTCTCACGAGTTTATCTTTCTTCTAAAGTATTTTACAAATATGAAAACCAATATTTGAATTTACCTTCACTCTGTAATTTTGTTCAAAATTTATTTCCCTGATCTTAATGTTATTGTTTCATTTATATTATTTCTGGTGCTAAATTGCTATTTCTTTTTCATTTTCTTGAGGTGGATTATCAGCTCTTAATTTTTTCCAGATGTCCACTCTTATATTTAATGCTATATTTTCTTTAAGACACATATTTTCATACATCCTACACATTTTAGAATGGCTTTTAGGGCCGGCCGAGTGGCTCAGTTGGTTAAGAGCTCGCTCAAGAGTTTGAGCTCTGAGCAACAGCAGTTCAAGTCCAGCCTGAGCTGAGCAGCCACTGAGCTGCCAACAGGTAGCAGGATGGCTCAGCTAAAAAAGAAAAACAAAACAAAACAAAACAACAACAACAAAAAGAATGGCTTTTGCTGAGATGTATTTGACTTAAAATAACCTGTACAACGTTAAAATTAGCAATATAAGTTTTGAAATATGTATATATCTGTGCAATCATCACCACAATCAATAAAATGTAAATACCCATCCCATATGTCCAAGTGTCCTTGTACCTCTTTGTATTTCCTTCCTCTTCTCCTCCCCAACACCTCTTCCCTTTCCCATGAAATAAACATTCTTGTAAATGTCTTTATATGGACATATTGTAATTTCATTTTTCTTGGATAAGCGTCAAAGAACGGAATGGCTGGATGATAGGATTGGTGTGTCTTTAAGTTATTTTAGAAAATGTCAAAGTGTTTTGCAGCATGCTTATGCCATTGTACACCCAACCAACAATGTGTAGGACTTGAAGCTGCTTTGAATACTTGCAGCGCTCAGTATTTTTAATTGTAGCTCTTCTAATAGGTATGCGGTGATATCTCAGTGTTGCTTTAAATTGCACAGGTGTAACCTAGTCATAGTTCTTTTCTTCCCAGACATCCTAGTAAATGGAGATAACGGATCACAGGCCTGATGCCTTTCATTTCCTTTCACATTTTGCATGTATGGTTCCTTTGTATTCCAAGCTGCATTTTCTGTATGAAATACTATGGAGATAATTGCAGGTCAAGGAGCATTTTCTTTTGGTTCTGAGAGACCATTAGCATGGGGGCAGTTCATCTCATAGCGATCAGGGGTTGAGAAGCTGGGTCTTAAGTTTTGTCAGGAGTTTTCTCTTTCCAGTGCATATTGACATCTTGGTAATAGCCCCTCAGGGATGTCAAATGAACCCCTGGGTTGTTTCCTAGAGTCTCTGCTCCTTTGTGCACCCTCAGGTCCAATTTGTTTTTCCTGGGTTGGTGAGACTGCTAATAGCCCGGGTCAGTTGCTTAGCTTCTCAGCTCCAACTTTCTGCTTAGCATCTTAGTTTCTCAGTCACCTCCTATGAATCTGCAAAAGCTGGAAGGGAAAAGGGTGCCAAATTTGGGTCTCACCACTTGAGCTTCTCTTCTAATTGAGATCCTGTCTCCAAATATTTGTTCCCTTGGGTTTGTGGTGCTTTCAGACATATGTTTTTAATATGCTTCCATCTTTCCTAATTTTTGGCAGCAGCATGGTTGGGTTATAAAATTTGGACTGTCATTACTGAGGATTTTATTTCTACAAACATTATTTCTTCAAATATATTTTAGTTTGTAGTTGTTTTTTCCCTATAGCCAATTATTCCAATCTATAGATCAATTTATTTAAGGCTAATAAATGAGCTTTCTGAGAAGTGCCTCTTTTTTCTTTGCTTAATTTATTTCACTTAAATATTTCATCAATTCCAATAAATCTTTCTTCAGTTCACAAAATGTGCCAAGTACAGGCCAAATAATGTTGGTGCTTATTGACGGGCAGCCCAGTGGGAAAAACATGAGTAAATAGGAGTATATTATTAGAGATAAACTTAGGGATAATTTGTTATCCAACCATAGGACCAGATTATTATTACCTGTGCCTCCTTGTATTATATTTAATTGTTGCTCTGGCAATTGGCATATGAATCTTTATCTTGTCTTGATCTACTTTGAATTATGATAGTATTGCCCCATGTAAATATAATCTCATAGCACTACATTTTCATTTAATCCTCTTTCCTTTGTGTCTTCTTGTCATATATTTTACATGTACAATGCCATTTATCACTTTTGCTTCACAGAGTTACATATATTTAAAAAAATCGCCTTATATTTATGCACATATTTTTCCTCTCTTGTGCTCTTTGCTCCTTTGAGTTCTTAATTTCTATGAGGTGTCCTTTCCTTCAACCTGAAGAAGTTTCTGTAATATTACTTGTATTACAGGTTGTCCATCAACAAATGGCCTCAAGTTTAATTGTGTGGATGTGTCTTATTTAATTCTCATTTTAGAGGGATAATTTTGATGGATATACGATTCTGGGTTGACTGCTTTATTTTTTTCTTTCAACATTGGAAAGATGCTGCTTCATATTCTCCAGTCTCTTTGGATTCTGTTGAGAAGGCAGACATTTTCATCATCATTTCAGGTAGGAAATTCATCTGTATTCTTCTGGAAATTTTAATTTAGAAAAGATCTTTGTATCACAGCAATTTAACACATTGTGAACCGGTCACGCAGATTTGCATCTATATATTTAAACGCCCCATCCTCAGTGTGTACCCACGTGCGTATTTGTTTATTTAACCTACTTTGGTTCTATTTATCTTGGATCCGTAATTTGACAAATTTCTAAAAACTTGGGAATTTTTGACCACTTTTCTACAAAACGTTTTTTTTTTCTTGATGCATTCTGATTCTTCTTCATATTGGACTCTGATTAAACATATGTTTGATGATTGAATATTATTTCACTGTCAGTCACTCTACTCTGGATAGGCCAGAACCTTTGGGTACTGCAAGACCTCTGCTATCTTTGTTCCTCTCTTAGCGTCACATCTCCTGTCTGCTAGTCCTTGATGTGTCTTGTGCACATGTGCAGCCCAACTCTTGACCAAAGATCTGTTGGGAACTCCCACATAGACTTCTGCCCTGGTGCTGTGTTCAATTCCCTCATCTACAGTGCTATACCCAGCTGCTTTAGCTGCCCCAAATTTCAGTCTCTGCCTCATCAGCTCAGCATCACCTCCATGCTCTGCCTGGTTTCAGACTCCTTGCCACGGGAAATTTGCCCCATTCAGAGGGCCTGAACAGACTTGAGGCCCTCACCCTGGCAATACCTTGTGTTGGTGAGGAACTCTCATATATTGCTTGTAGGAAGCTAACTTACAGCAAGGACTTGGGCAAAGTTTGGGCAGGTTCTATTAAGCTGAACAGGTATATGAACTATAACTCAGTAATTCTATTCTGGCTTATACAATACAATTAACCTAAAAATGTGCATGTGTGTGTAAAGGCATTCCAAAACCCTTTTTCATAATTGCCCTAAACTGGAAGCAACCTAAAGGTCCACCATCTCTAAGAATGGGTAAAAAGTGGTATATCATACAATGTAATGTCATACACCAATGACTGTGAATAAACTTCTACATACAGCATGGATAAGTCTTATGAACATAATGTTGAATAAAGGTATCCAGACCACAGAATATCATATTGTCTGAAACTATTTATGAGTTTCCAAAGCAGGTGTTTTCTCATGAGTTGAATTGTGAAATCAGATTCATGTGAATGGTAGACCTTACACCAAATCTTAATAAGTATTCAAAGAGGCAAACATTCAGCAAAAATATAAAAGATTTGGGGGAGCAGGAAAGTTTCAGACAGAGCCCCTACTAGTGCTTCTTTTCTTTCACATCAGTGTTTGGGTTTCACAATAAAAGATGAGTTGTAGTGTTGAGTAACAAAAGGGCATCATTTAGTTTCTTGGCTTATTCCATTTTACACTGTTATTTATACAGCTTTTGTTAATAACGCTATCTCCCATTTTTCAGCAAGCCATTCTCCATAGATCCCTAACTTACAGGTTAGTTTACAGTAAACAACCTAGACAGACAAGGTATACCCTGGTAAAACAGTAATATCTATTAGCATGTTGTTATCACTGTCATTAACACATTTACTAGAAGGTCATTTACTCTTACCAGACATTCTATATATGGAACAGTTACAGGCCCTCTCTTATTCCTCGCCTTCACAATAGACAAAAGGAGTCCAAGATGTTAGGAGACAGGGAAGTGATTACTGTGGGAATAGGCAAGGCATCATGATAGGAGGTTAAAAAAAGGATTTACCTCCTTTATTCTTCTGGATGTCTGACAATATTTTATTCTACATCTGAGTGATGTTTATACAGCTGTGTTCTCTTTGGCTAACAATATGGCCCTGGTCAATAGGTATTATTGCACTGTTCTCCATATGGTGTATACTTTGAAGGATAAATAAAAGCGACATACGAATACAATAAACATAACCTCAAAAAGCAAGTGCATGACCAGCACCAAAGTTCCAAAGTTGTGTGTGTGTGTGTGTGTTTATGCACTTGTGTTTCCCTAGGAGGAGGCTGAGTGATAAAATTGGGGAAGTGCATATGTGGGGTTCCAGAGGCATTGGTCATATTTCCTTTCTGCTGGATATAATTTGTCTCCTTATAAGGTTATTTATGTTTCATATATATGTCAAATATATTGTTTTCTAATAAAATATTTCAAAATTTCAAAAGGTATTTTTTTCAATTAAAATTATTTCCTTTATGTGAAGTACAGGGTACCGAATTTGACTGACAGTAGAAACAAAACCAAATATAAGAAATAAAAGGTAGAAGAAAAGATGGCAGAAGCCAAAAATAAAAAAATCCAAGTTAAAAAAATCATATTAAAATAGCCAAAAAAACCTGAATAAACTATACCCAAATTAAAATCATTTAAGCATACTCCTAAGAAAAATTTCAAAATGATTTGTTCTGTTAATTGGTCATCTGAATCTAATGTGATCTAGGTGAGAAATTATATGAGAACTGGCAAGTTCTATTGATATAGCATAATAAATTGACACCTGTGTTATCTGTGGCAAAATCTTTATTTCTATAGTAATTATATAATATACAATAGCATTAAATTGTGATGAAATATTTTATATCAACAATAATTTATATAGCTTTATTATTTAAAGAACATTATATTTAAAATAAAATATGTTTTTAAAATCTCTGGTGCTAGATTTTGTAAGGGGTATGAAATGGTACTGAATTTTTGGAAAGCTATTTAACATTAGCAAAATTTCGAGTTACATATCATTCATATAGTAATTCCACTTCTAGGATTGTACAGCTACTCAGGCAAGAGCACAAAAGTAGGTATGAAAAAAGCAACAGAGCAATTTTAAAATAAAGTATGATGTAACCATACTATGAATACTGTTCAACTTTTGCAATCAATCACATATGTCTGTATATGTTTACAGAAAACATCTCCAAGACATATTGGTAAAGAAAAAAACAAGAACATTGTAGTTTAATGTTAGTTATGTGTACAAATATGTAAATATATTTTTTGTGTTAATGTATGTTTATGTATATATCTGTGCAGATCCATACTTTACTGCTAATCATGGTTGTTTCTGAGAAGGAATATGTATCTGCAGTTTTTCAAAATTGTACATGCAGCACACTGTTTCTAACTAAGAAAGGAAAAAACAAAGAGTCACATGGTGGCATATCACTAATGATAATATGGAATATATCTGCTTTTTCTTGTTTTTATAAGTAATACAAAACTGGATAAGAAGTTATACTTTAAAAAAGTACAATTAGAAAACAGAAAGGAAAGAAGTAATGAGGAAATACACAAACAAGCTAAGTGGAGAAAATAAGTTATTTGTGAACCAATTAAAAGAAGCTGACCTCTATTTAGTCAGTGAGATCAGTTAAGTGAGGAGTCATAAGCAAAATGGTCACAAGGAATAACCTTATATTGTGCCAATAGAATTATATGGCATGTGCTTTATGAAGTTTATCTTATAGTAAGGTAAAGGGCCCTGTTATCAGGAAAAATGACAACAATGGTCAGGATTGTAATGACTCTCAAATTTTATATAATAAATATATAAAAAATCATTAAAAATATAATTTTGTCCTGTAAAGTTTTTGTGCCATTCCTTATGATGTGGATAACCACCTTATGAAGGATTGTTATTCTCATAAAAATGCATTTATGTTTAACTGTATGATCGGACCATGGCCAAGTGCAGAGAGCTACTGGATGGTTCAATATATTTTGAAAGTGAAGGATATAGTGTATAAGAAAATCAGCTCTCAGAAATAATTTCTTTTTTTTTTAAATGAAAGTTTATTGGGGTGACAATTGTTAGCAAAGTTACATAGATTTCAGGTGTAAGAGAACTGACTCTAGGCGGTGAACACACAGTGTGATATACAGATGATGTATTACAGAATTTTACACCAGAAATAATTTCTTAAAGCTCAATGCTTACTTTATGTGTGATACATATTATAGAAATTAAAAAAAAATAATTAGTTGTGATTCGGACCAAAATAGAGTCCAGTTATATTCAAAATCTGAGGAAATTATTCTGATGGTTTTCAATATGCCTGCCTCCCATTTAAAGGGAGGACACTTGTTAATCAATTGCCACATTTATGGAAACTCACCTTGAGAGAATAGCATAGTGTAACACTCAGGACTGGGTTACAGGAGGGTGACTCATAGATTCAGTTGTGTCATTTTCTCTCCATAAACTTGGGAAAATCACTTCACTTCTCTGACCTTAGTGTCTTTTTCTTAAATATACGAAGCAAAACTTCTTAGGTGCACAAATTTTATGGGATCTATGTACCCAAGCACATGGCACAAGCATGAACATAGCCCACAATATTCCACAGCTATGCTAACATTGAAATGTTCAGCAAATTATACACCCCACCTCTATATAAGCATGTCTTTTAAAAGCAATCATAAAAATGACAAATCTCCCCATAGTTTAAAAGATTCATTCTGGAATACTAGGCTTTAGAAAATTCAATAGTTAAGATACCCAAATACTCTGAAATAATAGAATCATATAAACTCAGATATTAACATATAAAGCGTAGCTGTCATAAGCCATCAACCTATCTTTAATTTCCCAGTAGAGTATCTTCACCAAGGTACCGTATAGCTTCTCCTTGAACTTAAGTGGCAGGAAACCACAGATTTTTCAGAACTGTCCCTAACAGTCACCAGTAGGTGTTTCCATATTTCTACTTAACTAGAATCTAACTGTCTATTGTTTCTCCTCATTAGCCCCTTTTTATACTTATGCCTTTATAGAACATGCTGAGTTACTGGAAATGCTGGAGTTTGACGGGTTCACATCAAATGTGATTGCATGTGCTTCACTGATCACCTGAAAATAGTGAATCTTCCATTTAATAAGCTTTGGACACCATTCCAATTGTTCATATCTTCATTAATTCCTATCAATAATTTTTCGTAGTTTGCTGTGCAAAGAGTTTGCATAATTTTCATTAAAATTTTTCCTAGGAGTTTGATCTTTGAGGTTATTGTAATGGTATTAATAACCAATTTAATAATTTAATTATTTGTTGCTGTCATTTGGAATTACAGTTAGAGTTGATTTTTTATTAAATCATGTATCCAACATTCTTGCTAAGTTCACTTATTAATTCTAATATATAATATGTAGATTGATGTTAGACAGTCTAGAAAAAATATACTCATCCTATATGCGAATAATGGCAGTTGCATTTCTTCCTTTCCCATCCTTGTCTTGTTTTTTCTTTTTCGTGTACTATTTATTGCCTTACATAAATGTTGAATTGAAATGGTGCTAGGAACCCTTTTCTCATTCCTGATTGCAGGGGAAGATTTAAATATTTCAGCATTTATTATGATATTAGCTGCAGTTTTATGAATTTTTTATAATCCTAAGTGGCTAAGTTATGTCATTTTTTTGCATCTTTTATAATAATCACTCTACTTTGTTCCTTTGTTTTATTGAAATGACTTAACTTAAAAGTGTTAATCTAACAAAAATGTATCCTGGATAAAACCTAGTTTGTTCATGGTGTAGCACACTTGATATAACTTTGGATTTAGTTTGCTAAACATACTTTTGTTTTTTTTGCATTTGGTCATGAGAGCTATAACCCTTTGATTTTCCTTTTTATGTGCTATCCTTCTCAGTTTGAGTTTTCACAACACTCTTCAAACATTTGAAGGGGTGGCCTACTATTTTTATTCTTTGTAATGTCTTCTGTAAGATCGGTGTCATTTCTTTCTTAATGATAGAAAAAATTTTTACCAATTCGATCACAAGAGCATGGGGCTAGCTTATAGAAAATTATTCATTATAGGTTCAGTTTATTTACTAAATGTAGGACTATGCAGGTTTCCTGTTTCATTTTTTTTTAATTGGGTTTTACATTTCATATAATTTCAAATTTATTGGAATAAAATTGCTTGTATTTTGTCCCTGTTTCTAGATTCTATGGTGATAACATTTCTCATATAAATAATGTGTTTCTCCCATTCCTAATGAATGAATTAAAAAAAAAAAAGATTTTATTGGGGAATTGGGGGAAGGGGAACAGCCAAGTTGCTGTCCTTTTGTTCTTCAGTCTAGTTGTGGAGGATGTTGCTTCACTGGCCCAAGTTGGCACCATCATTGTGCTCTTCCTGGGTGAGGCAGATCAGTCGCTGGCCATTGGACGGAATGAATTTTTTAATCATAATGAAATGTCCCTCTTTATCTCTAGTTATCCCTCTTTCCTAGAAGTCTAATTTGTTTGGCATTAATTTACCTGTCCCAGTTTTTTTCTGCTTAATTTTACATGGTATATCATTTTTCTGTACTACTATTTTCAAACTTACAGTATATTTCAATTTATATTGCCCTTCATCTAAACAGTGTATAATTGGGACTTGCTTTTTTCTAGACTCAGAAACTTTACATTTTAATTGGAATGTTTAAACTTTAAAAAATTAATGTTTTAATATAGATTGAAATATAGCTGTCCATTTTATCCTTCATTTTCTATTTTTCCCACCTCTTTTTATTTCTCTGTTCATTTTGTGTTTATTAAATAATTTTTGTTAAATTTAAATTTCTCTCTTGAATTTTTATCTGTGGCAATTTAAAAACATTCCACATATTTTGTGACACTCCCTTGCTTCAAAAGATGCCCTTTAGAGCACCTCCCAGGTTTCTGGGCCAAATTGCAGGGACTCTTGTAACCAATAGAATGCATCAGCTTGGTTGCCATGTGAAGTCCTAGGCTGAACATCCAATCAGCTGCCATTACTAACTGCTATCAGTGGGGGGTGCCATCTTGGCCCTCCAGCCCAGACTCCTCCGGCTTTCCGTTAGTTCTGTTTCCACTACGCGCTGGTAGCAGAGCAATAAATTCTTGGGTTTGTTTATGACGCTGTGTCTTATTTAACTCAGTTTGGAAGCATAATTTTGATGGATATAGAATTTTGGGTTGACAGTTTTATATTATCTTTCAGCATTGGAAAGATTCTTCTTCATTTTCTCTCGTCCTCCATGGATTCCGCTGAGAAGGCAGCCATCTTATAAATCATTTTTTCTGGGATAGGTAATGTATCTTTGTTTTTCAGATATCCTCAGTTGGTATATATTTGTTTACTTCACGGATATTCTTTATATTTCATATATATGCCTAATATATAGTTAAATAATAAAATTTTTGAACAATTTAAATACTTATATTGTCAATCCAAATTATTCCATTTATCTAAATAAAAGTATAACTTATTTGATTGACAGTAGCACCAAAACAGCAAAAGCAGATCTCCCATAGGAAAAATATATATAATTTTTATTTCTTATTGAATACATATCTACAAATTATATACAAAATAAAATAATTTAAATACATACACAAGTAAAATATCAAAATTGTTTTTATAGTTGCTTGTCTGTTGCTAATGTTGACATGCATGAGAAAATATATGAGAAGAAATGCCTTTGGAAAGAATAGTGAAGTGACACTTGTAATTACAGCAAAATACTTGCTTTTGCAAGTCATATTCTATATTTGAAACTGTAAATACAATATGTTATAGGAGTTGATTCAGTAACAGGCAATACATAGAACATAGGGAAAGTAACAAAAGCATATGTGTTCAAATAGTTTTAATATATAAAGTTTTTGTTATTCCAAATAATTGTAAGATAAATAGAATAGTAAAATATAACAATGTATACAAAATAAACATACATTGTCAATGATTATATTAAATGTGCCTAATAATTGGTGCAAATAAAATAAGATTCTCTTATCATGGTGACAGATTAACAGAAAGTATAAAATAGTATTGATATTTTGGAAATTAATTTAGCATTTTTAACAACTTCTTTTTTACATACTCTTTAAAAAACTAATTTGACTTTTAGGACTGTATCTGACACAGCTACTCACGATTGAGCATAAACACCTGGTTACAAAATTGGCAAAGGAACTATTTTTTAATGAATTATATTGTGCTCATTCCGTGGATATTATGTAACTATACAACCAATCAAGTAGATCTTATATACTTATAGATGATATCTCTATGACACATTGCTAATAAAAAAGAAAGCAAATTAAAATTTCACCTGTGTGTACTTGTATATAAATATATTCTTCATGTAAATGCATATTTATATATCTGTACACTATTGATATTCATGGTTAATTCTGAGAGAAATTATGCATCTGCATTTCTTGAATATTTTACAATGAGCATACACTGAATTTATAAATAATTAAAGAACTACCATAGTTACATAATGGTATATCATTAGTGATTGTTTTTTGAACCTCTACTCTTCACTTTTTTTTTCCTTTTATGGTAGTACAGAATAGGTAAGAAGTCATGCTAAAAATTTGACTAATTAGAGATCTGTGTCTTTAAAGTGGATCATAATAAATGATTTTCCCCACAAAACTTTTTATGATTTTACTTCAATTCTAAAATGAGATCATTAAGCTAGGAACCAAAGGTAAAATTGTCACAAATAACGCTCTTTTTATTGTTCCCCTCGCATTAAATGTCAAATGTATTATAAAGTTTCTTATATTTTGGTATCTCTATTACCATGATATCAGAAAAAAATGACAGCAATATTCAGAATTATAATGACTCTTAAAATTTATCTGAAAAGTATATAGAAAAAGCCTTAAAAATATATCCTTTCCCTGTGGAGTTTTTGTGCCATTTCTTATGATGTATATGAACAGTTTGTTAATTGCTATTCTCAGAAAAATGTGTTTATCTTTAACTGTATGGTATCCACCAATCTTGAAAAATTAAATTATTAATACTAATGTATTACCTATAGGTTGCTTTTAGATAGTCTGGAAACATAATTATGTGATCTGTGAATAAAGATGGGTTCATTTTTGTCATTTCCAATTTTCATGCTTGTTCTTCTTGCATTATTGCCCTAAAATTCCCCTAAAATGTAGATTAGAATTGATGACATCCTTGTCTCTATTTTAATCTCAAGGAAAAATTTTTCAGTATTTCACCACTAATTATGTATGCTGCAGTTTTCTAAGTTTTTTTAAAAAATCATAAGTAGGTGGTTAATTATATCAAATAGTTTTTTCGTATCTGCTGTCATAGTGACATGATTTTGTTCCTTTGTTTTTCAAGGTTGTTTTATTTGAAAACGTTAAGCCAACAAGAATCCATTCTTGTATTAAACTCAATTTGATCCTAGTGTATTATAAAGTTGAATTATCTTTGGATTCTGTCTGGCAAACATAAGGTTTTAACTTTATTTTTTAGTGTTTGTCATGAGGCATAAGAAGCTGATTTTTCTTTTATATAATTACATCAGTTTGGTATCAAGTTTATAGGGGTTTCATAAAATATTTGGCAAGAGTTTTTTACTGTTTCTCTCTTGTGGAAGAAGTTCTTCAAGATTGGTGTTATTTATTTCTCAATTATAGAGGAAACACCAGGATTTCAGGCATCAGGACATGGAATTCAATTGTAAGAAGGGTTTTCCTGGATGCAGTTTATTGAATAGACACAGGATCCTTGAGATTTCTTAATTTAACTATTTTGTTATTTTTAAAAATTTTTTTCATAAATTTGAATTTATTGCCAGACATTTCCTTATAACATAATGTATGTATCTCCAGGATCCTCTATGATCCTGCTGTTGATCGTGTGTGTCTTCTTTTTTATTCCCTTGCTCAGTCTTGCCAGGGATTTATCATGTTGATATCCTTAAAAAAAAATAAAAGCAGTTCTTGGATTTGTCATTTATTTTTTTCATAACCAATAGTAATTTTTCATGTTCAAAATTTTAGTTTAAATTCCTACTTTAGGTTCTAATTTTGTGAAGTATTTTTCAAATCTTAAATTTTTAGGGTTTCATCTTTTGCTTCAATGCTCTAAATTTTCCTTCAGACACACATTTTGATGCATCCCAATTTTTAACAACTTAATTGAGGTTTAGTTGATTTAAAATAAACTGCACAATTTAAAAAGAACCAGTCTATATTTTGATGTATGTGTGTGCATGCATGTGCTTGTGAAACCAACACAATAAAGATGGCGAAGATATTCATCCTTTTCCCTAGATTTCCTTGAGCACATTTGGATTTCCCTCTCTTAATCCTGTCCAAGTGCTCCCTACTTTCCCATGCTATGAACATTCTTTTATGAGTCTTTGGACACATAGTTTCATCTTTATTGGATAAGCTACAAGGAATGGAATGACTGGATTATATGAGAGGTATATTTTAAAAGTTGGCTTAGAATGTGTCGAAATGTTTTGCAACATGACTATATCATTTTACATTCTAACACGAGTGTGGGAGTCAGAGTTGCTTTCCATTCTTGCCAACACTACTTGTGGTCAGTGTTTTTAATTGTAGCTCTTTTAATAAGTGTGCAGTAGTATTTTTTGTTGCATGCTAGATTTTCTGTATGAAATACCACTGAAGTAATTGGAGGCTCTGAATGATTTTTTCTTCCTCTGGTGAGCATTTGTTTTTGCTTCTGAGAGACTTGCAAACACATGGGCAGTTCATCTCATGGCAGTCAAGGAATTAGTTCTTTTGGAGCTGGATCTCAGGTTTTGTGAGGGGCTTTCTATTTCTGGTTCACGTCAACATTTAGAGTAATAGCCTCTCAGGAATCCCAAGTGAACTTCCGGGTTGTCTTTCAGAGCCTTCCTCTTCCTCTATGGTGCACCTTTAACTCCAGGCTGGGTCCCCTGTGCTGGTGAGAGTGCTAGAAGCCTGACTCGGTTGCTTAGTTTCTAAACTATAACTTTCTGCTTAGCATCTTGGCTTCTCAACACCCCCTTTGGATAAACATATACCTTGAAGGGAAAAGAGGTGCCAAATGTGGGTCTCGTGATTTGGGCTTCTCTTCTGAGATCTTTTCTCTTCAGAGGTTTGCCTCTTTGGGTTTGTAGTACCTTCGAATAATACAGAGGGTGCCAACAAAATGCATACACATTTTAAGAAAGGAAAAAACTATTAAAATTGTAATACTCAATGTATACCGATAACAAAAGATGACTACAAGCCACATTTGACTTCTGCGATTACAAGAGGTGCTCAAAGTGGTTACTATCAGCGTAATTTTAATACAGTTTTTTCCTTTCTTAAAATGCGTATATATTTTTTTGGCACCCTCTGTATCTTTAATATCTCTCAGCTTTCCTAGTTTTTCTCAACAGAATAATTGGGTTGATAGATCTACTTAGTCATTACTGAAGCAGATAGCTACATAGATTCTTTTTGGAATAAGTTTTTTTTTTAAGATTTTATTGGGGAGTTGGGGGGGAACAGTGTTAGGGAATTGGGGAAGGGGACCAGCCAAGTTGTTGTTCTTCAGTCTTCATTGTGGAGTGCGCCAGTCGCCATCTGGCTGCCTGTCGGCAGCTCATGGCCTCTAAGCTCAAGGCGCTGTGTTACAATCTTAGTTGCGGGTGGGCATAGCCACCATCCCATGCAGGAGTCAAACCAGCAGCCTTGTTGTTAAGAGCGCATGCTCCATCCACTGAGCCATCTGGGTGGCAGCTTAGCTCAAGGTGCCGAGTTTGGTCTTAGTTGCGGTAGGGCGTAGCCCACGATCGAACAAGCAGTCTGGTTGTTAAAAGCATGTGCTCTCACCAGTTGAGCCATCCTGCCACCTGTTGGCAGCTCAGCAGCAGCTCAGCTCGGGCACAGCATCACTGGCTCATGTGGGAATTGAACTGGTAGCCCTGTTGCTCAGAGCTCGCGCTCTTAAGCTAACTCTTAACCAACTGAGCCACTCGGTCAGCCCCTGGAATAAGTTTTTATAGTTCTTCTTCCTGCACCTTATTAGTTGAACCTTCGAATCAATAAGATAAAAAATTTTCTTTTAAGGCAAATAATCTTTCAAAGAGTGGCTCTTTCCTTGCTTAATGTACTCCAGTTATTTTTTTATTGATTGCCTAAATATTTCCCTGCTTCCCAGATATGGATGATGTAGTGAAGGTACATAATTCCACTAAGTATAGCCTAGTGAAAGCCAAACAAGTAAATATGGATTATATTACAACAGATATTTTGTGGTAATTTTTAAGCTATAAGAGTCTAAAATGTTGCCTGTACATCTTCGTATTATGTTTACTGGTCCCTCTAGGGGTTGGCATGTGAAACATTACTTATCTTGGTCTATTTAGAGTTAATAAAGTACCAATTTAAGTGACTGCAGTCTCACAACAGGAAAATTCCACTTATTCCTCCCCCCACTTTTTTGTGGTCTTTTTCTCGCATATTTTATTGAAAAATTTTATTGAAAACTGGAATTGATGGTTATTCATTTTTTTTCATTTAATCTTCTTGAATGAAGTAAATTTAATATTCAGTTAAATACACAAATCTTGAGCTTACATTTCAGTGAATTTTGCAAGGCATGTATTTTAAATACAAAATGCTAATTAACATTTTGGCTTAAAAATCAGGTGTCTTTAATTTTCTAATTTCCCCTTGGAATTCTTCTTCGACATGGTTTATAAGGGTGCAGAGTGGTTTAATTTTCACTTGTCTTTCAGTTGTCTAAATTTCTATCGTTTGGTTTATTTTAACAGCTTTATTGAGGTATAATTGATATACAAAAACCTGCACATATTTAATGTATACAATTTGATGGGGTTGAGCTTATGCATACACCTGTGAAACCATCACCACAATCAAGGTAATAAACCTAGCCATCTAATTCAGTCATCGTGCCAGAGAACATACTTTGTTTTATTTCAGTCCTTCTAAAACGACTGGGGTTTGTTCGCTAGCCTAGGATGTAGTCTACACTGGACTTGTTCCACGTTTGCATGCAAAGTATGTGTATTTTGTGGTTGTTGGCTGGAGTATTCTGCAGATGTATTCTAGGTCTAGTTTATAGTGCTGTTCATATTTTGTATATACTTGTTGATATTTTGCCTAGTTCTATCCATTGTTGAAAGTGAGGTATTGAAATCTCCAAATATTATGGTTGAAATGTCTGTTCTTCCTCTCAATTCTGTCAGTGTTTGCTTGAAGTATTTTGGGATTCTGTTGTTAGGGGCATATCTGTTTGTAATTTTTGCATCTTTATGATCAGTTGAACCTTTGTCATTATAAAATATCTAGTAACAGTTTTTTCTTATTTTGTCTGTTGTTAATGTAGCCACTCCAGCTCTCTTATGGTGGGCCTTTGTATGGGATGTTTTTACCTTCTTTTACTTTCAACATATCTGCAACTTTAAATCTCACGTTCATAGTATATAGTATATAGTTGTGTCTTATCTTCTTATTTGACAGCCTTTTCCTTGGGTTAGGTTGCTTAGTCCATTTGCATTTAATGTTATTCTTGGTGTGGTTGGATTTGTGTCTACATTTTTTTTCTCCATGGCTCATGACTATGTTCCCCTGTGTTTCTCATTTACTGCAATAATTTCCTTTTATTAATTAGAACTTTTTGTGTAACATTTAAATTTATTTAACAGTTTTAACCATATTTTTGGGTTATTAGTAGTTTCTCTATGATTTCCAATATAAATCTTAGCTTATTAGAGTCTACTTCAGATTTACACTAAATTAAGTACAGCAAACTATAGAACATCTATTCTTTTTTTATTTATTTATTGTTAGTTTCAG
>NW_017731860.1:801054-835498 GCF_001890085.2 Hipposideros armiger | reverse complement strand
CCCCCCATCCACTGCCCTCCCACCCCCAAATCATGCTTATCTATTACAATTCCATTGAATCCGTTCCCGCACTCTACTCCGTGTCCCGAGGTTATATAGAACATCTATTCTTAAATAGCTCCTTCACTCCCTCATTTTTGTGCTATTATTTTATTTTTTATTTTCTTAACTGGATTTAGCAAACAAAGGAGGCTGGTGGGGTATGGGAGGCCAGGTGAAAGGTCTAGTGCCTCTCTTTCTTTCTCTCTCTCTCTCTCTCTCTCTCTCTCTCTCCCTCTCTCCTCCCCCTCTCTCCCTCCTTCCCTGTGTGTGTGTGTGTGTGTGTGTGTGTGTGTGTGTCCCGCCTCCAAGTCCCCCATGGCTCTCAGTGGGCCCCTCCCCAGTGCCTTCTTTCTCTAGGGAAATTCTGGGTGCAAAGACCAAAGCGATCCTCTGGGGCCTAGTGCTCCCAGCTGGAGGGGGCCGCCCTTTCTTCCTCTCCCATCTCCAGTTCCCTCTCAGCCTTCCCTGCTGGCCTTTTCCTGGGTCCCTTTCCCTGCCTCTGTTTGTCTGCCTGCCTCCTTCTCACCTGGGGTCCATACATTCTCTTTCTCCCTATCCCTCCTCTTGCCCAAACTCTCAGCACTTTCACCTGTAAAATCCCACTTAAAAATATTGTAGCAAACGCCCAGTACACTCCATCCAGACCTTGGCAGTGTGCTGCTATTGTTATTCATATGTTACATACCCAATGATACATTGTTATATAATGTAATAATTGTTTTATGTAATATTATTTTTGTTGAAGAAGCTAAAGGAAAGGAGATAAATTATATTTATAGATTTTTATTTTATACTGAAGTTCTTATGTACTTTATCGGAATCTTTTCATTTCTTCTGTGATTTGTGTTACCGTTTGGTTTTATTTCTTTACTCCAATATAGACTCATTCACAACTTCCTGTTTTGTGTTCTTAGTGTCAAATATATTGCATTTATATGTTACATAACTAAAATATAATTTTTATAGGTAGTGTTTTATGCATTTGTCTTTTAAATCAGTTACGATGGGAAAGGAACATCAAAATTTAATTATATTTTGTATTACCATTACGTACATAATTACTTTTCCTGGAGATCTTTGTTTCTTCCACATGGGTTTTAATTGCTGTCTGGTGTCACTCCCTTCATGCTGAACTTCTTTAGAATTTCTTATATTACAGGATTTGTAACAACAAATTTTCTTTGCATGTCTCAACGTTTGTTGTGAAAAACTATGGACATGTTAGATAATATAATGTAGGAAATCTAGAGACTGATTTCCCAACCTGGCTTCTTGTTGTTTGTTTGCTGACAAGGCTGGACTAATTATGTGAATTCTGTTTCCACTGAAGAGGGCACCTTCTAATATCCTTACTCACATTTCTCCCCATGTCGTTATCTTTTATCCTGGCTTTTTAGGGGTCCTCCCCTGGTCAGCATAAGATGCTTATCGGTCAAATATTGTATACATAAGCCCCTGAACCAGAAAGCTGTTTGTGGTTTGGGAATTGCTTTCATGCTTCTAGGTTTTAAAATTGTATTTTTTATGTCGACATTGGAAAGAGTCTGCTCTGTTTTTCTGGTTCTCCTTGGAGCCTGTTGAGAAGGTAACCATCATTTAAACCGTTGTTCAAGGATTAGCAATGTATATTTCTCAGAAGTTTTTGGTGGGCATATATTTGTCCACTTTGTTAATATTACTTATATTTGATATAGATGTCAAATATAATGTTTACTAATAAAATATTTCAAAAACTTAAGTAGCTTTTATCTCAATCGAAATTATTCCCTTTGTGTAAATAAAAGGATAATATATTTGACACTAGCAATAGGCAAAGAAAAGCAAAACATTTAGCTGATAGGAAAAATAACAAAAGCCCCAAATCAAAATTTTTATTTTATATTTAATTTGTAAATATATCTGCACATATTTTATACAAGTGAAAATAATTGAAGCACATTCCCAAGCAAAATATCAAAATGGTTTGTTATTATTCCTAATCTGGTGTTACTTGTGATTTGGATGAAAAATTGAATGAGAACAGTCAGAATCTATTGATAAGAGTAATAAAGTGACATTTGTATTGCCTAATTGCAAAATATTTTATATCTATGGCTACTATATAATACATAATATGTAACACATATGCTTTGGCAAACAATTTCTATTAGAAATGATTTGTATAAATACAGTAAATATCAGAACCAATCAGTAGCAACAATGTATAGAACACAAAAGAAGATAATGAGAAGATATGCATAAGAATATAGGCTTGATATATAATAATTTTGGTGTTTCAGGTAATTATATGATAGGTTAACAAATGGACTTATCAATTGCATGTAAATATATACACAAACTAAGTATAAATTAGCAACTCCTATTAATTGCTTAATTATACTTAATATTTAGTACAAGTGAAACACATAACAAGACAACTTTTGTCTTGATATCAGCTTATTGAAGGGGTATGAAATTACACTGGCTTTTTTATAGTAATTTGGTCTTTTTTACCAGTTTTAAATTTACCTACACTTTTACACAGTAATTTGTCTTCTAGTACTGCATCTGCCACAGTGACTCATACATGTGCATTAAAGTATGGATACAAAAAAGGGAAAACTGCTATTTCTGAATAAATTATACTTTGTCCATACTGTGAATACTATGCAGCTTTTGCAACCATTCAGGTAGAGAAATATATACTTGTAGAAGAAATTTTCAAGATATATTGCTAAAAACGAAAGCAAATTATAAACTACTTTCAGATATGAGCAAAATTTATATATTATTTATGTGAATACATATTTATGTGTATATCTGATAATATATACACTTCATTGATAATCGTGGTTACTTCTGAAAGGGAATATGGGTCTGCAGTTTTCAAGATTTTTCACTGAGCACACAATATATGTTTTATTAATAAATGATAAAGAAATAGAAATAAGATGGCATATGTTTTGCTTTCCGCCCTTTTTGAGTTACTGCACAGCAGGATAAGAAGTTATGCTTAAAAACAATAGAATTAGACAAGAGTTCCACTGGCGTTAAATGTCAAGTGCATTATAAAGTTTATCTCATATTCAGTGGCTTCTGTTAACATGATAGCAGAGGAAATTATAACGATGATCGAGGTTATAGTGACTTTCAAAATTTATCTGATAAATATATAGAAAAATCCTTAAAAATATAACCTTGTTCTGTGGAGCTTTTGTGACATTCTAATGATGTATATGAAAAGTTTATTAAGAATTTTTCTCCGAAAAAATGTGTTTATGTTTCACTGTATGGTATTCATTAATCTTGCTAAATCTTTTAGTTTACTAATTCTAGTACATTACCTACAGATTGCTTTTATGTAGTCTGGAAATATAAACACATAATCTGGGAATAATGACAGTTGTATTTCTTCCTTTCCTTTTTTTAAGGTCTTTTAAATATTTTCTTGACTTGCCATAAAATGTTCAATAGAACTAGTGACAGTAGAAATCCTTGTATCTTTTCTGATTTCAAGAGGAAGCTTTTCAAACATCACTAAGTATGATGTTTGCTGCATTGTTTTCAGTTTTGTTTTTTGTAGTCTTAAGTGGGTGGTAAATTATATCAAATAGTTTCTTTGCATCTATTGTGATTGCATATGATTTTGTTCCTTTGTTTTCTTCAAGTGATTTGATTTCAAAATGTTATATCAACATCCATTCTTGGATTAACCTCACTTTGTACATTATATTTTATAATTGATGAATCCTTGATTCCATTTATCAAACATGTTACTGTTTTATTTTTTTCTGTATTTGGTCATATGGGATATAAGCCTTATATTTATTTTCTTATAATATCTACATCAATTTGGTATAAAGTTTATAAGGATGTCCTAGAACACTTTTGGGAGTGTTTTTCTGTTGTGTGAGAAAGTGTGTGTCAAACTTGTAATTTCTCATTACTCGTATATGGAAAAGATCAGCAGTTCAGACACTAGGACATGGAATTCATTTGTAGGAAGGGTTTTTATTGTAGACACAATTTATGTAATAATTATAGGACTTGAGATTTTCTAGAGATTTTTTTTAATTGCATCATTTCATATAATTGCAAATTGATTAGTATACATTTTATTTATAATATTATGTATTTGTCTCCAGGGTCTGTAGTGATAATCCCTTTGACATTTACAGCATTGATGATGTGTTTCTAAAATTTTTTCTTGATAAGTCTTGCAAGGAACGTTTTAATTTTTGTTCCAGCTTTATGGAGATATAATTAAAAATATATATTAAGGTGTATTACGTGATGATATGCTAATACGTGAACATTGTGAAATGATTACCACAATCAAGTTAATTATTTTATTTTATTAAAAAAGAAACTTCAGGATTTGTCAGTATTCTCTGCAGTCATTGAAAATTCAATTAACTGATCTTAATTTTCTTGTTTTGTGTCTTTAATTATTATTCATAGTAAATTACTCTTTTTCAATTTCTTGAGGTAAATGATCAGATCTTACATTTTCAGCATTTCCACTTCTGCAATTAATGCTGTCAGTCTTCCCGTAGACACGTATTTTGGTGCATCTTATATATTTTAATAGCTTTATTGAGGTGTAATTGATTTAAAATAAACTGCACAGCTTTAAAATAAGTAGTATATGTTTTGAGACATGTCTATATTTGTGAAACCATCAACACAATCAAGAAAATGTAAGTATCCATCTCACCCACCTTACACATTTCCTATGGCACACTTGTAGTCCCTCCCTTCCGATCCTGCCCAAACACTCCCCCTTGCCCCATACTGTGCATATGTACAAATCTTTATATGGTCATATACTTTCATTTTTAAAAAATAAACTTCAAAGCATTAGCGTATCTTTAAGATACTTTACAATGTGACAAACATTTTGCAACATGATTATACCACTTTACAGCCTACCAGCAGAGTGAATGTCTCCTTTGCTCTGGGCTCTTGCCAGCACTTGTTATGGTCAGTACTTTTAACTGCAGTCCTAATAGGTGTGCAGTGGTATCTCATTTTCGGAATTGTACAGGTGTAACCAAGTCATAGTTCTTTCTGTCCCAGGCATCCCCAGTAAATGGAGAAAACAGATCAAAGGCCTGATGTTAATCCTTTCCATTTATATTTTGCATGTATGGTTACAATTTCATTGCAGGCTAGATTTTCTACATGAAATAGTATAAGAGATCATTGTAGTCTTGAGGAGATATTTTTCTCTCTCCAGGGACCATTTCTTTCACTAGTCAGAGGCAATTACCTGCAGGAAGTTCCTTTTCACATTGAGACCAACTTTTGAACCTGGGTGTCCAGTCTTTTGAGGTATTTTCTGTGTTTGATTCATATAGACATTTATGGTATAGGCCTCAGGGATCCCAAAGGAACCTACAGGTTTGTTTTGTTTTATTAGCCTTCTGCCTTGCTGGGTCCTGAGCTCAATTTGTGTTCCCTGAGATGGTGAGAGTACCGGAAGAAGACCTGCTCAGGTGCTTAGCTGCTCAGCCTCAACTCTCTGCTTAGCATCTTAAGGGTTCAATCACCTCTTTTGAATTAGCAAATGCTTTGTGGGAGAAAGTGGTACCAGATTTGAATTTCATTGCCTGGGTTTTTATTTTTGAGATCCTGTCCTTTCCATGCCTGTTTCCTTGATTTTGTGATACCTTGAAGAGATTTCTTTTGTATATTTCCATCTTTTCCAGCAGGATATTTGGGCTATTTGGCTATTATAAGAAGCAAGTGTCTTCCCCAAAACTATTTTTTGAAATAAGTTTCAGCTAGTAGGTATTTTCCCCCGTCCCATATCCAATTCATTCCAACTTTATATCAAGAGTATAAATGATATTAACTTAATTTAGATTTTTAGGTAATTGTAGATTCACTTGCAGTTGTTAAGAAATAATATAGAGATATTGTGGGTACCCTATACCATTTCATCCAATTTTAACATCTTGTAAAACTATAGTACGATATCTCAACCAGGATATGAACATTCATACAGTCAAGATACAGAACATTTCAATCACCACAAGGATCCGTGGTGTTCCCCTTTTATAGGCGAGCCCCCCCCACCCCCCAGCCCCTTTGCCCATCCCTGACTTCTGGCAACTGCTAATCTGTTCTTCATTTCTAGAATTTTTTCATTTAATAAGTATTTTATAAGTGGAATCATTGTTTATTGACCTTTGGGATTGGCTTTTCTCACCCAGCGTAATTATCTGGAGAGTCATCAAGGTTGTTGAGAGTATAAATAGTTTTTCGTTTTAATTGCTGAGGAGAATTCCATGGTATAGATGTACCGCATTTTGTTTAATCATTCACATTTTTAAAGACATCTGGGTGTTTCCAATTTTTGGCTTTTACAGAAAAAGCTGTGATCAACATTTCAGTACATGTTTCCTTGTGAACAAGAGTCTTCATTTCTCTGGGATAAATACCCAAAAGTACAATTTCTGTATTATATGCCATTTGCATGTTCAGTTTTTATAGACTGCCTCACTTTTGCAGAGTGGCTGCATTTTACAATATATGACAACAAACAGTGTTTGAGTTTGTCTGCATCCTTGCCAGCATTTTATGCTGTAACTATTTTTTATTTTAGCCATTCTAGTAGGTGCATAGTGATATGTCATTGTGATTTTAATTTCTATTTGCCTAATGTCTATGCTGTTAAGCAGTTTTCATGTGATTATTTGCCGTGTGTATATCCTCTTTGGTGAAATTTCATTTGTTTTGACCATTTTCCAATTCGATTTAAATTTTTCAAATGAGAGTTCTGAGTATGTTATAGCTACTCATCCTTTGTCAGTTTATATGACTTGTAAATAATTTCTCCCAGTATGTAGCTTGTTCCAGTCTCTTAACAGAAGATAAAACTGTTAGCATAGCAAAAGTTTACAAATTTAATGAAGTCTAATTTATTAATTTCCACTTGTATGGATTGTACATTTGGAGTCAAATCTATCGATTTCTTTGCTTATCCTAGGACCTGAATGTTTGTATCCTATTTCTTTTATATAAATTTTACAGATTTTGTTAGATCTGTGATACATATTTGTTGTTTTTTTTGTATGAGATGTGAAGTTTAGATTGAGGCTCAATATTTGGCCTATGGATAGCCAATTACTATAGCACAGTTTTTGAAAAGACTATTATTTCTCAATTGAATTGCTTTTGCAGCTTTATAAAAAATAAATTGGCCATACTGCATGGGCTATTACTAGGTTCCCTTTTTGTCTTATTGATCTATGTCTCTCTCTCTCTCTAGTAATACCACACTGTCTTGAATATTGTAGATATATAATACATCTTCAAATTGGGTGGAGAGCTTCCTCCATCTTTATTCTGCTATTTCAGAATTTTGTTAGCTGTTGTAGTACCATTCTCTGTTCATTCAATTTTACAATGACCTTGTTAATGTTTGTAAAATATATTGTTAGGATTTACTTAAGAATTATTATATACCTGTATATCAATATGGGGAGAACTTAAATCTTTACTAAATCTTAAATCTTCCAATACCTCTAAGTATTTAATTTTTGAAGAAATTATGAGTTCTATTGTATTTTTTATTTCCATGTCAGCATGATCATTGCTAGAATATAGAAATACCATTGAACTTGTATGTTCATCTTGTATCCTATAACCTTGCTTATTTAAGAGATTTTTATAGATTCCTTGGAATTTTCTATGTAGACATCATGTCATCTGCAAATAGCAGTAATTTTATTTCTCCCATTCAGGTTTATATGCCTTTCATTTCCTTTTCTTGCCTTATTGCCCTGGCTCAGCTTCCAGCACAACTTGTGAATAAAAGTCGTGAATATGGACATTGTTGACATACTTCCTGAACTTAACAGGAAGGCATTTAGTTTTTAACCATTATACATAATGTATATTGTAGCTCTTTCGTATGTGCTCTTTATCAAGTTTAAGAAGATTCTATTTTCTTTTTTCTGAGAGTTTTTATTATGAATTGGTATTCAAATCGGTTTTAGTTTTTGCTTCATCAGTTGATATGTTCATGTCATTTTCATTCTTTAGCGTGTTCACATGGTAGATTACATTGATTGGTTTTCAAATACTGAACCAGCCTTGGATGCCTAGAACTAAACCACTAGTTGTGGTGCATATATCTTTTTATATATCGCTGAGTTCTCTTTGTTCTGTTGTGTTAAGGATTTTGTGTCTGTATTCAAAGCATATTAATTTGTTCGGTTTTTTTGGTACTTCTTTGTCTGATTTTGATATCATGGTAATATTAACTTCATAAAATCAATTATAAAGTGTTCCCTCCTCTTTTATTTGCTATTTTCTCTTTCTGCTTTCTATCTTGAATTTTTTTTTATTTTTAAAATTAGTTTTAGGTGTATAAAACAACATAATGATTAAAAATTTATACCTCCTCACAAAGTGATAACCTCCCCCCAATCTACTACCCCTCTGTGATCATACTTAGCTGTTACTATACCATTAACTCTATTCCCTATGCTGTACTTTACATCCTACGACCATATATATTATATATTTAATTACAGTTGACTTCTTTAGTGTGGGCTGTGGTGAAAGTCATTCTCTACTAGGCCTGCCTCCTCTACTAGTCCCTGTTCCTTAGCCTCATTGGTCACCATAGTTGGGTGGTTTGGGTTAACTAGTTACCATCTGGTGAGGGTGGTCCTTTGGTAGTGTGATTGACGATGTTTTTTCCTTGGTGTTTGCCTGGAATAGAGCAGTTAGTTCTAGTCAGTTATTATGTAAAGAAATAGTAGAAAATAATCTTATATATTTGTCAACATAATTATACGTATTATGGAAGCACAATTTTTCTGCGTATGGAATTCTGGGTTGATGGTTTTATTTTCTTATGCACTGGAATAGTGGTGTTCCATTTCTCCACTATTATCCATTGATTTTTCTTCCTTATAATATTCTTATCATTTTGGTGTAAACTTTATAGCAGTCTCATAACATAATTGAGAAGTGTTTTTAATGTTTCTATTCTGTAGAAAAGATTGTAAAAATTAGATTGTTTCTTTTTTATTATGTGGAAAAAATCAGATGTAGAATCATTGGTATGAAAGATTTAATTACAGATGGAATTTATTAAATAGATACAGGATTGTTGAGAGTTCCTAAATTTTCTTTTTCTTAACCTGATTATTACTTGGAACATACTGATTTCAGGTAATTAGAAAATGTTGGCATAACTTTGCTTATGCTAGTATATATTAATATATGCCTCAAGGATTTGAAGTGATAATTCTCTCTACATTCTTAATAGTTATAATGTTTAGCTTCCTTTTTTGCTAAATGTTTTCAAGAGCTTATTATTTTTTGCTGTAGTCTGAAACACCAGCAACATCAAAAAACAACTTTTGGCTTTTCAAATTTTCTCTTTGTAATTTAAAAAATTTACTCATTGATCTCAGTTTAATTTTTTATTTTTATTATAAATTTGATTTAGAATGACTATTTTTCCAATTTCGTGAGGTGACGATCAGATTTTAAATTATTTGTACTTCCTCTTTTGAATTTAATGCTCTAAATGTTCTTTAAAACATATATTTGGTGCATCCTGCACAATTTCAACAGGTTCATTGAGGTATAATTGATTTAAAATAAATTGCATAACACCAAAGTTAACAGTATAAGTTTCAAGATTATATATATATATATATATATATATATATATATATATATATATATTCATGAAACCACCACCACAATTAAGATAATATAAATATTGACTCCTCTCCTACCAAGGCTCCTTGTGAAACTCATATTTCGCCTGTGTGATCCTGCCCATGCCCTCCACCCTTCCCCATATTATGGGCATTCTTGTAGGAGTTTTTGTATGGAGATATAATTGGATTTTTTTCTTGCAAAAACTTCAAGGAACGGAATTGCTGGGTCACATGGTGGTTGTACATTTCAGTTATTTTAGAATACATCAAAGTGTTTTGCAGTGTGAATGTACTCTTTACTCCTTACCAGCGGTATATAAGAGTCACATTAGCTTTATTTCCTTACCGTCATTTGTTATGTATATGGTCAGTATTTTTTATCGTTGCCCATCTAATAGGTGTGTAGTGGTGTCTCACTGTTGCTCTAAATTGCATGGGTTTAACCAAGTGTTAGTTCTCTCTGTCCCAACATCTTCAGTAAATGGAGAAAATAAATCCCACCCTTGATGAAACAGTTGTTATTTTCCTTCCCATTTACTTTTTTGCATGTGTGGTTACTTTTTATTGCAGGCTGGATTTTCTGTATGAAGTACTGTGGGAGGAATTGAAGTTTCTGTGTGATTTTTCTCTTTCTTTAGTGAGTATTTGCTTTTGGTTTTCAGAGGCAATTAGAGTGGGGATAGTTCATTTCCTCACAATCAGTGATTGAGTCTTTTTGAAGCTGGATCTCAGGTTTTGTGTGTTTTCTAGTTTAGGTTCATATTGACATGAGGGCATAGCATCTTCGGGGTACCAAATGAGCCCCCCTTTTGTTTTCCAGAGGTCTCTTCCTTGGTGCACACTGTCAGGTACAGCCTGTGGCCCCTGGCTTGGTTGAGACAGCTGGATTCTGTTCAGCTGCTTCGCTGCCTAGCTACAAGTTTCTGTTTAGTATTCTGGATCCCCAGTCACATCTCTGGAATCAGCAAAAGCCTTCAAAAGCAGAGAAGTAGCAACTTTGGGTGCATATCACCACGTAGGCTTCTCTTTTGAGATTCCGTGTCTTCATATGCTTGCTTCCTTGGGTTGTGGTGCCAGATGGGAGGGAGATTGGGGGACAGGGTTAAAAAGGTGAAGGGATTAAGAAATACAAATTGGTAGTCACAAAATAGTCATGGGGATGTCAAGTAAAGTATAGGGAATATAGTCAATAATATGGTAATAACTATGTATAGTGCCAGGCGGGTACTAGACTAGTCAGGGGGATCACTTCTTAAATTATATAAATGTCTAACCACTATGTTGTCCACCTGAAACTAATATAAAATAATATTGAATGTCAACTGTAATTGATAAATAAAAAAGGTGGGGAGAAGGTGAAGGGGAATAGGATGTTCAAATTTCCAGGTATAGAACAAGTAAGCTATGGGGATGTAATGTACAGCATAGGGAATATAGTCAGTAATATTGTGATAGCGTGGTACAGTGTCAGATGGTTGCTGGACTTACCATGGTGATCACTTCTTTAGGTATATAAATGTTGAACAACTACAGTGTACACCTGAAACTAATATGATATTGTATGTTAGCTGTATTTTATTTATTTATTTATTTACTTTTAAGGAAAGAGTTGTTACTTTTATTTTTTTTATTTTTATTATTATTAGTTTTAGGTGTACAGAACAATGCAATAGTTATCCTTTTCACCCCACACAAAGTAACAACCCCCCTCCCCTATGTACTGCCCTCCCACCCCCGATATCATGCTTATCTATTACAATTCCGTTGACTCCATTCCCACTCTCTACTCCACGTCCCATGACTATATGTATATATAATTATAGCTGACATACAATCTTATTCAACATCAGCTTCAGATATACAGTGTGTTGGTCAGGCCTCTACACTGACTATGAAGTGGTCTCCCTAACAAGACATGAGTCCATCTGGCCCCCTAAAAAATATTTACAACATTATTGATTATATTCCCCAGACTGTCTTTTCTATCCCTGAGGCCATATTGTAGTTACCAATTTGTATTGTCTCATCCCTTCCCCTTCTCCTTCATCCCCACCCCCTCCCAGCTAGCAACCCTCAGTTTTTCCTCTGTGTCTCTGAGACTATTTCTGTTTACATTTCTCATTTATTCAGTTTTTTAGATTACACATATAAGTGAGATCATATGTTATTTGTCTTTCTCTGACTGATTGATTTCACTTTGTTAGCTGTATTTTAATAAAAAATATTTAAAAATAATATCTTTAATATCTTCCAGATTTCCTAATTTTTCTCAGCAGGATGGTTGGTGCTAAAAAAAGGCTGGTGTGCCTTTAGTGGAACTGTTTGTCTCTGCAGTCACTAGTTACTGAAATACCTTTGGATCTGTAGTTTTTTTTTTATAGAAAATTAATATAATCTATATGCTCATAAGATAAACTGTTTTGTTAAGACAGATGATCTTCCCAGGAGTGCATCTTTTTTTCTTATCATTTCACATAATTTAGTTCAATTTAAATATTTCATTGATTCAACAAATTTTTCTTCAGTTCCCAACATGTGTCAGGTAAAAGCCATGTGATGATGGTGGTACTTATTGAGGTATAATCCAGTGAGGAACAAAAACAGCAAATAATGAGTATGTTATAAAAGATAATTTTTGGAAGAATTCATTATACAGCCATAGTAACCAGATTACTACCTATACTATACTTAATTGTTGCTCTAGGGATTGGAATATGAATGTTTATCTTATCCTGGTCTATTTAGAGTTATGATAGTACCACTCCATATGAATGTATCCTCACAACACTTTATTTCCTTAAATTCTTTTCCTTTCCTTTGTCATATTTTCTATATGACAAATATATCCTTGTCATATATATTAAATATACAATATTTATCATTTTTACTTCATAAAAATATATTTCAAAAGTAGATAAAAGTTGTCTTATATTTATCCAAATATTTTCCCTCTCCAATACATTTCACTTTTTCCAGTAGTTTTTAATTTCCATGGATGTCCCCTTTCTCTTTAGCCAGACCTTGTTTTAGCATTACTTGCATTATAGGTTGTCCAGCAACAAGTAGTCTCAGCTTTGATTATGTAGATGTGTCTTATTTTATTCTCAGTTTGGAAGGATAATTTTGATGAATATGGAATTCTGGATTGACGGATATATCTTTTTCTTTCAGCATTGGAAAGATGATGCCCCATTTTTTTCATTTCTCGTGGATAAACACTCTTAGAATGCAGGCATTTATGTTATCATTCCAGGTAGGCAATTCATCTTTATTTCTCTGGTACTTTTAATTGTTTTTATTCTTTGGCTCTTAGCAGTTTAAGAATGATGTACCCATGTGAATATCTGTTTTAATGTAACTTGCTTTGGTTCTGTTGATCTTAGATCTGTAATTTGACATATTTCTAAAAACTTGGTAATTCTGTATTTCACTTTTTGCATGTTCATGTTTAGTATATAGAAACATGATTGTTTTTTGTGTTTGATCTTGTATCCTGCAACCTTGCTGAAGTCACTTATTCTAGGAAGATTTTTAGTAGATTGCTTGGAATTTTCAACATAAATAATAATGTCTTCTGCAAATTGGGATACTTTTTATTCTTCTTTACAATGTGTATGTATATTATTCATTTTTGACATATTTCAGTGGCAAGACTTTCCAGTGTTATGTTTAATAAGAATGGTGGGAACAGACTAGATTGCATTGTTCCTGATATTAGAGTGAAAGCATTCAGTCTTGCATCATTAAATATGATGTTAGCTGTATTTTTTAAAAGATGGTCTTTATCAGATTGTGGTAGATAGATTCTACTGATAACATCTGAGATTTTTTTTTTAATCAGGAACAGTTGTTGGATTTTTTTCAAATGCTTTCTCCATGTCCTTTGTTATGATCATATTTTTTTCTTCTTTATCCTGATTATACGGTGGCTTATATTGATTGATTTTTAAATGTTGAAGTAGCTTGGCACATCTGGAGTGAATCCCATTTTGTCATAGTGCACAATTAATTTTATACATCATAGCTTAAAATTTACTAATTTATTGGGAGTTTTTGCATTTATGTTCATGTGAGAGATTGGTCTGTAGTCTTTTGTATTGTCTTAGGTTTTGGTACCAAGAAAATACTGGCCTTCTAAAATGAGTTGGGAAATATTTTTTTTCTCTTTTATTTTCTGAAAGAGTGTGTAAAATTGGTGTTAAGTCTTTGAATAGTTGGTAGATTTCCAGTGAAACCATCTGGACCTGGATTTTTTGGCAACTTTTTAAATTATAAATTCAATTTCTTCAGTGGTTATAAGACTATTCAGATTGTCTGTTTCATCTTGATTGAGTTTTGGTGTTTGTGGTTTGATTAATTTCTTCTAAACGGTTAAATTTATTTGTGTAAAGTTTGTTGTAGTATTCCTTTGCTATCCTTTTATGGCTGCAGTGTTTATAGTGATAGCCACTCTTTCATTCTTGATATTGGTGATTTGCATCTTCTCTTTTGAACTTTGTATATCTTGCAATATAGGTTTACCAATTGTATTGATTTTTTTCAAAGAAACAACTTTGTTTTTTCATTGGTTTATGTGTTTTCTATATTTTCAATTTCATCGTTTCCTGCTTTTATTTTATTATTCCCTTTCTTATGCTTGCTGTGGGATTATTTTGCTCTTTTTTTGGTTTTTAGCAGTTTTAACTTATACAATTGATTTGAGGCATTTCTCTTTCTTAATATAAGCACTCCTTACTAAAAATTTCCCTCTCAGCACTAGTATAGCTGTGTCCCACATATTTTGGTGTGTTGTAATTTTATTGCATTTAGTTCTATGTATTTTTTAAAATTTACCTTCAGGCTTCCTCTTTTGACCATGGAGTATTTAGAAGTATATTGACTAATTTCCAAGTGTTTTAGAGATTTTTCTTTTTTTTTTTGTTATTGATTGCTAATTAGATTTCATTATGGTCAAATAACACACTTTGTATAATTTCCAGCTATCTGTCTTTTATTGATTTCTAGTTAATTTCCCTGTGGTCTGAGAGTAGACATGATTTCTATTCTTTAAAATTTTTTTAATGTGTGGTTTATGGCTCATAATGTGGTCTATCTTGGTGAATGTTGCATGTGAGCTTGAGAAGATGTGTATTCTGATGTTGTTGGAAATAGTTTTTAGGTGTCAGTTGAATTATATCTAGTTGACTGATGGTGCTGTTGAGTTCAACTATGTCCTTACTGATTTTCTGCCTCCTGGATCTGTCTATTTTTGACAGAAGGGTATTAAAATTCTCCAACTATAAGAGTGAATTCCTCTATTTCTCTTGCAGTTGTATCAGCTTTTTCCCCACATATTTTGATACTCTGTTGTTGGATGCACACACGTTAAGGATTGATACATCTTTTATCATATAATGCCCCTGTTCATTCCTGATAATTTTCCTTGATCTGAAGTCAGCTGTGTGTAAAATTAATATAGCTACTCCACTTTCTTTTAATTGGTGTTAACATGGTATAACTTTCTCCACCCCTTTACTTTTTTTTTTTAAGCTGAGCCATCCTGCCACCCGTTGGCAGCTCAGTGGCTGCTCAGCTCGGGCCGGGAATTGAACCGCTGTTGCTCAGAGCTCAAACTCTCGAGCGAGCTCTTAACCAACTGAGCTACTTGGCCAGCCCTTGTTTCTGTATATTTTAAGTGGGATTTTGTAGACAACAAAAGGCACCGTCTTGTTTTATGACCTGATAATCTCTGTATTTTAATTGGCATATTTAGGCTGTTGTTGTTGAAAGTGATTATTGATATAGTTGGATTAATATCTAGCATATTTATATTGTTTTATATTTGTTGCCTTTGTAATTTGTTTCTATTTTTGATGTCCACATTTTTTCTGCCTTTCTTGATTTTACTTTCGTATTTATTTCCAGTTTTATTAAGGTATGATTGACAAATGGAAAATTGTATATATTTAAGGTGTACACATGATGTTTTATATATGCATACATTGTGAAATGATTTCCACGATTAAGCTAATTAACATATCCATTACCTCACATAGTTATCTTTTCTTCTTTTTTGGTGAGAACGCTTAAGAAGATTTACTTTCTTAACAATTTGAAGTATACAGTGCAGTGTTCTTAACTATAGCTAACATGCTGTACATTAGATCTATAGAACTTACTCACCCTGCCTAACTGAAACTTTGTACACTTTGACAAACATCTCTCCACTTCTCCCACCTCCAGCTCCTGGCAACCACCATTCTACTCTTCTGCTTCTATGAGTTTGACTTTTTTATATTCCACATAAAAGTGAAGTTTTAATTGAACATCGTATATGTTTCATTTTCCGCTCTTTTCTTAGCATGTTAATTATACTTCCTTTTTACTTTTTTTAGTGGTTGCTCTAAGGTTTGAAATATACATTTACATATAACCCAAGTCTAACACCAAAAAACACTATATTGCTTCATGGGTAGCATAGGTACCTTATAATAACCAAATATTCCTAATTCCTTCCTCCTATCCCTTGTATCCTTGCTGTCCTTCATTTCACTTATGCATAAGCATACATGACATATATGAGTATATGTATATATTTAAATACAGTGTTGCTATTATTATTTTGAACAAGCTGTTATCTGTTATGTCAATATAGAATAAGAAAAATAAAAGTTTTTGTTTTACCTTCACTTATGCTTTTTCTGTTGTCCTTCCTCTCTTTATGGAGATATGATTTTCTGACTTACATCATTTTCCTTCTCTCCAAAGAACTTTTAACATTTCTTGCAAGAACAAGCACACTCAATTGTTGCTTGTCTGAGAAAGTTTTATTTCTTTACTTTTGAAGGATAATTTGGCAGGGCACAGAGTTCTTGGTTGGTGGTATGATATAGAACTGTATAGCTCCATTCCACTCATCTTTATTGTGCTATTTTTATACATATTATGTCTACATATGTTTTACACACAATACATTGTTACAATCTTTCCTTTATATATGTCTATTGAAGAATCTAGTAGGAAGGAAAGCACAAATATATTTATAGTTATTTTATTTTATGACAACCTTTTAATGTCTCATTTCTTTCTATGAATTTGTGTTAACATTTTGTTTCATTTCCTTACTCCAATATATTGGGTTGTTGGAAAAGTCATGACACATTTTTGCAATGAAAAACATAGAAAAAAATACATCATGACTTTTCCAACAACCCAATAGCTTCATTCACAACCCTCTCCTTTCTATTCTTGCTGTCAAATATATTGCGTTTGTATATGTTACATGGCAAAAATACAACTTTATAGATATTGTTTCATGCAGTTGTCTTTTAAATTAGCTATGATAAGAAAGGAATATCAATATGTAATTATGCTTGGTTTTATCATTAGCTGCCTAATTGCTTTTAGTGGAGATCATTGTGTTTTCCATTATGGATTTTATATTTTACAAGTCTGCTATTACTTCTTTCACACTGAAGAACTTCCTTTAGAATTTCTTATATTACAGGATTCATAACACACATTCTTTCAGGTTTTTTTTTTTAAAAATATGGGAATGCCTTCATTTTGAAAGATAGCTTTGCTGAATATAAGAATCTTGGTTGTCCTTTGATTATTTTTTCTTTCAACACTTTGAATATGTTGTCATGGCATTCTGGTAATGTTTCTGATGAAATGTCAGCTGTTGGTATCATTGATGTCCGTTTGTGCATGATGGTTCACTTTTCTCTTGTAATTTCAATATGTTTTCCTGTGCTCTCAACATTTTGACTATGATGTGGATCTTACAATTACCCTCCTATGAGTTTGTCGAATTTCTTGGATGTATAGATTAGTGTTTTCCATCAAATCTTGGAAGTTTCCAGCTGTTATTCCTTTGAATATATTTTCTGTCTCATTCTTTCTCAGGTCTCTTTCTGGCACTTCCGTTATGCATATGTTGTTACTATTGATAGTGTCCAAAATTCTCTGAGGCTCTGATCATGTTTCTTCATTCTTTTTTATTCTTTGTGTTTTTCCAAATTACATAATTCCTATTGATTAATCTTCAAATTTGTTGATTCATTCTTCTGTTGTCTCAAATCTACTTTGGAGCCCCTCTAGTGAATTCTTCGTTTTGTTTATCATACTTTTCGACTCCAGAATATCAATTTGCTTGTTTTAAAAAAAATAACTTTTAGGAACTTGTTGAAGTTCTTGACCAAGGGTTCACAATTGTCCATGTCTTACCTCTGCTTTGTCTTCACCATACTTTCGTTACGCTTCTCTCTTTTTTACCAACCCCTGAACTCTGCTTGTCCCAAGCCTGAGCTGGTGCCAAAAGAAAAAAAAAAGGAATGCTCCCCTTTATCAGTTTATTCTGGAAACTGGCTGACTGCAGCATGACTGTTTTCTTGCCTAATACCACTGATCATTTCAAATCCCTTGTTTCTTACTTCCCTCCAAAGTTTCTGCGTATCTCTGCTTGCCTCCTCTTTTACCCTATAATGCAGAAACCTTTTTCTGTTTAATTTGGAGACATTTACATGCTTATGAGATTGGAGCATTCTCTTCATTACAATAGTCTTTCTTCCTAGTTAAAGCCTCTCCCTGTCTAAGTCTGGATTTATTTTTATTTTATATTCTCTATGTGATGAGTCATTATAATCATATATTTCTGTAAGTCCTTAAACATAGTTTCCTTTAGTTTTTTGAACATAGTTAGAACAGCTGGTTTAAAGTCTTCAATAGTCCAACATTTGGGTCCCCAAATGCAGTCTTTATTGTTCACCATTTGTTCTGTATATGTGTCACATTTTCCTATTTCTTTGCATTTTTCATAGCCTTTTTTTGTTGTTAAAAACTAAACATATTAGACAGTATAATATAGCAAATCTGAATACTGATCTTCAGGCTTGTTGTTTGTTTAGTGACTTGATTGAACTACCGTATTGCCCCACGTATAAGACACACCCTTTTTCGAAAACTTTGGGGTCTAAAAACTGGGTGTGTCTTATACAGTGGTTATATGAGTGCAAAAACAAGTGTGAAAAAAGTGGGAAATGCAAGTAAAAAAAATCTACAACCACTGCATAAGACGCACCCAGGTTTTAGACCCCAAAGTTTTCGAAAAAGGGTGCGTCTTATACGTGGGGAAATACAATAATTCTTTGAAGTCTGTTTGTACTGCTAGGTGCAGCTTCTGAAATCCTTGCTCAGTTTTCTTCATGTTTTTATCTTTTAGCTTGACTTCCTAGGGGTCTGCCTTTGGTCAGCATGAGACACTTAGTCAAAAGCTGTACTTAAACCTCTGAAACAGATGTTTACCCTTTCCCATCGAATCTATTTGTGGCTTGGAGACTGCTTTCATCTTCTCTTTCAACATTGAAAAGAACGGACTGAGTTTGATTTTAAGTATGGCTTTCTAGTAGTCACCCGGTGTTAGAATATCTTATGTAGCCAGTGATTGGTCAGAGGTTATTCCTAAGCACCTTGAGTCATTAAAACTGTGCTCTTCACTGATGGATCTGTTTGTGATTTGGAATTCTTTCATGTCTTCCTCCATATCCTACTCTAATGGCTGCTGAGTGGGTGCAGACAGCCTTTTATATACCCAGGGAGGAGTGTGATCCCAAAATGACTCTTCTTGGCCATCTCTCTCCCTGGCTCTCTCTGTTACATTTCTGCCTGCTTTACCATCGACCTTGTGACACCTCTGCTCTATGAGTGGGCACTGGTAGGGAGGAATGGAGTCTCCTTAGCTTGCCTTTTCTCTGCCCAGCAAACCAGAGAGAGAGGGAAATTATCAAGTCCCAGGGTCAACAGCCTGTTACACCAGAAGCAGAGTCCTTGTCAAATGAGTGAGAGCTGGGTGAGGGAAATGTAACCCAGTCATCTTGACTGTGCTTGCCTAGAACAGAGTGTCTGCAACAAGGAGCTTTTAGGGGAGGTGGTGAATGAGAGACACAGGCAGCCTGACTTCCCACGGTGAAATTGGAGCCCTATGCGGGTTGCTGGGAGGAGAGAGAGTATCTTACTGGAGAAAGTATCTTACTCTTGTAGTAGAGATTCTGTAAGCAGATCATAGCTCACATCTCACAGACTCTTGATGTTCTTACCAAGATTTAGTGGATTACTTTGAATAATTTTTCTCATTTTCTGTATGCCCTTAAATTAATTTCCAGAGACTTTAGATGTATTTAGTCCTCACACATCCATTTCCAAGGTCTGCCCCACCAGGTTTATTTAAACAACCTAGACCTAGACAGATGAGGCATTCTCTAGTAAAACTGATAGCTTTTAGCATGTTTACAAAGAGCTACTATCAGTGTCATTAGCACTTTTACAAGCAGGTCATTTACTCCCACCTGGCATTCCAGGTAGGGAAGAAATAATTACAGGACAGCTGTTAGTCTTTTCCTTTAGAATAAAAGAAATCAGTCTAAAAGTATTGTGTTTCCCTGAAAATAAGACCTACCTGGAAAATAAGCCCTAGCGTGATTTTCAGAGTGCTCATAATATAAGCCCTACCCCAAAATAAACCCCAGTTAAGATCATCAGCCAGACATGACTGTATTTGAATAAATGTAGACTTTTGTACATGAATAAATGAATAAAATGCGTATTTTGGAGCTAAAAATTAATATAAGACCTGGTCTTACTTTTGGGGAAACATGGTATTAGGAGTCATGGCAGTGGTATATATACTATGATGAAAAGGAAGGACACAGTGATGGGAGGTGGAAAAGGAATTTACCTCCCATATTCTTCTGGGATTTGAACAATGTTTCATTCTCCACCTGAGTGGTATTTATACAGCTACATTCTTTTTGGCTAACTACGTTGATTTGGTCAGTTGGGATTTTTGCACTGTTCTTCATTTGTATTATTCTTCAAAGGATAAATACGTACAATATATAAATACAATAAATGTAACCCAGAAAAGCAATGGAATGGACATCACCTAATTTTTATGTGTATGTGCATATTTGTGTGTGTGTGTGTGTGTGTGTGTGTGTGTGTGTGTGTGTTTTCCTAGGAGAAGGCAGGATGATATAATTGGAGAAGTGTGTTTATGGGATCCTAAGAGCATTGCGGGGTTTTTGTTTGTTTTTATAAAAACTTTCATATAATAATAGCTTTATTATGAACTTGACTTCACATACAAAATTAGAATGGTGGCAGTTACACTTAAAATTCACTCATTAAAAAGTTTAATATCATATTTTGATATGCACTATCTGAAATTCCGGAAGGTATTTTAAACAGGTAACAGATATTCTAATAAAACATTTTTAAAAAATAGATAGCTTCATTTAACTGAACTTTTTACTCTTTTGTGTCCGGCTCGCTCCCCTAAGTGTAACATTTGTGTAGATGCTTGTAGGATCAGTTCATGTTTTCCTTTCTGTCCCTAATATTTTATTGCATCAATATTCCATTACCTGAACATTTATCAGTTCTAATGTTGCCTGCCATTTGAATTGTTTCCACTTGGGGCTACTTTGGATAAACCTTCTGTGCACATTCTGGTACGTATGTCCTGGTGAACGTATGCACTCATCTTTCTTAGGTTCATACCTAGGAGTGGGGTTGCTGAGTCACAGGGTAGATAGAGAAGGTATAATTTTAAATAAATACTGAGCTTTTCCCATTATTAAGGGCCTAGATATTTTAGTTACTAAAATGAGTATTTCTTTTTAACCCTAAAGTGACCAGAGAATAGTTTTTGGGGTTTTTTTCTGTAAGTGAAGAAAAAGTTATAGAACATACTTAAGACTTTATCCACAGGGTAAAAAGTATAGACAGTGAACAAATTTTAATGGCAGTGGGTGGCACAAGGAATACAATTATTTTTTTTTGTCCCAGATTGAGTACCAGTTGTTAAATAAAATAGTTACATTTCTGTACAACAGAGGAGCAGCAATGGTGCTTTGGGATAAATTTACTTCACATAATGTAAAAACAGAATAAGAATTGGTGCTGAATCTCTCTATATCATATCTTCTTAGTATTCACTTTTGCAAGCAGGTTAGGCAATGGACTCTGTATGACATCATTTTCTGTATTGGCCTTAGACTTATAAAAGTGTGGGTGGGCTTACTGTCACCTGCCATTTGATATTTGGTGCCAGATTCCACCATTTATAGAAGCAATACAATGAAAACAATGGCAGTCATGGAAAGCAAGATTATGAAAAGAATATCATATTTTGTCCCTATAGGAAATAAACAGGACTTACTCTCAGCATTAAAGGGCACTTACATTCATTAAGAAACAATTATGTGATCAAAGTCCACATGGAACAGGTTTAAAGAAAAGTTCGCTGTATTTTAGGTTTGCTAAAGTGAACATCCAAAGAAACCAGTAGAGTCAGAATGCCTAAGAATTGGCAATACTGAGAGTTACACCTAAGAGAAAAGGTATTATGAAAAGGGGAATGGAACCAATAATAATAACAGGTACTAATTTTTTAGTGCTTACTATGTGTTATGTGCTATGTAAAGAGCTTGAAGTGAATTATTGTATTTAATTTCACAAACATGAACATAAAGATATTAATATATGTTTTAATGATGCTGCTGGGGTTTAAGAAGAACACAATTTGGCTGTGGAGACTGACAGAGCTGAGAATTAGGTCTAGACACTTTAAACTCCAGAAGTTTCTCTCTTTGCACCTTCATTGTAGATGCAATTCACAGATGGTGTGTGTGTGTGTGTGTGTGTGTGTGTGTGTGTGTGTGTGTGTGTGTACAGCAATTTTTGGTAAGGATACTGTGGCTAAAATATCCTGATAATTGTGTAAGATTTTGTTCTCCCTTTTCTTCTTCCTTTTCCCTTTCTCCTTCCTCTGTCCTCGTGTCTATTCCTCATTCTTTTTTCCCACCACCATCATTCACAATCGTTATATATGAATGGTGGGGCATGATTTTTCTCCACAAAATGAGGTTTGCCTAAACAATGATTTTTAAAATGACAATAATTAAAAACTCAAAGAGAGTGGGATACCTGCTATGCTATTATGTCAGCTGTAGCTTGGTTCTCTTTGACTAAGAGAGAGATTTATTAACTTAAAAGCAATGCTGAATTCTTTTTGGAAGAAAAAGTCAGCTTTTCTTTTTAATTTTGAAGAAAGGAAACCATGAGAAATTTTATGAAGAGAAGCAGAAAAGATTTCCTTATAATTGTTATTTAAAAATCCAGAACTATGAAAACGCAAGGTACCCTCTATTTAATGTAAGATATATATATATATATATATACATACATATATATATATATATACACACACACAACACACACATATATACACACATATATAATGTATTATATACGTAAGTATTGTAATATATTTTAATACTATATTAAATCATATGTATTAAATTATGTAGTAACGTGTGTGTGTGTGTGTGTGTGTGTGTAGTTATATAGTAGTAATTGTGGAAGTGTGTGAGAAAATAATAATGAAAAGCAAATACCCAAATCATGCTCTGTAAATACTAAAAAATATATTGGATAAAAATTTTGTCATTGTATACACTAACTAGATTATATTATTGCAGATAAATCTCTTACTTTAGGCAAAAAAATTATTCCTTCATTTTATTTTGTTCTATATTTTATCACTGTTGGGTGAAAATGTCTATTAAGTGTATCCAGTTTCCTATGTCTTATTTGCCATCTACCCCAAATTTCATTTATGGAACATCTACTCTTTTTCAGGTATTGTTTTATAAGGAAAAATAAGGCATAACTTTTCCTCTTGAGTTCACAGTTTAGTGGGAGAGATGGAGAAGTAAGCAAATGATGTCCACGGAGTAGGAAATGATACCAAGTAGTGAAAGAAGGGTGCGAATGAAGCCTTCGGAGCACAGAGAACAAGTGCAATGGCAAGGATGTTGGAAGGTCTAGGTCACATCCTTTTTTTATTATTCTTTTTTTATATTTTATGGTTTATATCATAAAATCATAGAATGAGCGTTTTAAATTTCATGTCACCTAAAGCCCTTATTTTACAGATGACTAAACTCATACACATGAAGTTCAGTGTCATGCCTTCCTAAGCAGAGCCCAAAATAGAGGCCTCCATCCATGCTACTCATAAACACTGTTTGTGTCCATGGCTTCTTTTCCCTAATAGGCTGTCAGCAATTTCAGGGCAGGAGCTGTGTTCTTGACACATAGCGATGGCGCTACAGTTGAGTGAGTGCACCTGAGGGGATATGCAGTGTGATCCATTAAGGTGCCAGGAGAAAATCAATAGAAAATTTTCATTAAAAATGATGAGATAATCAAAGCCAACAATTAAATAGTTTGAGGTTGAAATTACGTAAGCCGATTCTCACTGCCACCCAAGTTAACTTTTCGGAAGTTATACTTTGCTAACATTTAATGTAGTAGAACTCTGATAACATACTATATCTTTCTAGTATAAAATGTTTATAAAATGTTAACAATAAAGTGCATTAAGTTCAATCTGCAATGTTAAGTAATATAAACCTATGCTCATTTGTGGGTAAAATTACAATTTAATTATATTATTATGATTATTTTCTGATTAGATGACCCCATACTTCATTCCTGAAGGGTTTAGGCCATTTGTAATACTGCTTAGATTAGTTTCTTGAGGTTTCCCATTGACTTTATTTTTTGTATAAGTATATTTTATTTTATACTGATTAATGCACAGAAATATAATACAATAGAGCTGTTAACAAGCATAATGCTTTTGGAGTCCAAGACTCTAGAATCCAAGGTGACAAACATTTCCCTAAGGAAAGCTTTATCAGTGATAAAGTTACGTGTCGCAGCCATATTATAAATTACTATTAGGCTGCACAGCTGACCCCTGGTCACACTGTCCCCTTATCTCCTTATTACCATCAAAAATGCAATATGGCTTCTCAAACGGTCACTTAAGGATGAGTAAATTATGCCAGAGCACAAATATCCCAATGTAGTAGGCTTATTTCTTTGGGTATCTCTCAACTCATAAATCTGAGCCTGCGAATTCTTCACTGTATTGTTACCTCTTTGATACTTAAAGCTTTTTAAAATTACTTCATTGACAGAGATGGTATATATAACCCACTTCACCATTACCAGTAGGCATTTTTAACCTGTCTAAATTAGACCCCCTTACCCAAACTCTGCATGCATGTGCACACACATGTGTACACACATGTGCACACACATACACACACACACACTCAAACGTTAGATTTTCCATCATATAAAACAAAATTCATAAATAATCATAGACTCCCCTCTGTACCTGGCTTTTTGCATTCTCCCTAATCTAATTGGTCACAAAATCCTTGGGTTTCTACCTTCTAGATGTCTTACACCCTCATTCCTTTTTCTCTTCCTCACTATTGCAACCTCAGGTTTTTACCTCGTGAACTTCTGTCATTCAAGCACTTATCACCTCAGTCACACTGTCATCAGTGATCTCAGCACTAGAAATTTTTTTAATGAAACAGTCTCCCTTTTGTTTCTCATTCAGCATATGTTATATTTTTCTTATCCCTTGAATGTTCTTACTCATTTGTCTCTTGTAAACATACACTCAATATTCAATTGTGAAATCAGGTTTCTGCGACACCTTTCCTGGTTTTTTACTCCCCATACCTCCTATTACATGGCATAGAGAGTACTATATCCTTTTGTTGTCTCAAATATCCTTCTGCAAAAATCGTACATAGGAAATCTGTATGTTCTTGAAGACCCAGCTCAACTTTGATCTCATTAGAAGTGTCCTTCCTTAGTGTAGGTCAGTGATTCTCACATTGTGATCCCCAGACAAGGAGTATAAATACTTGGGAAAATGTTAGACATGCAAATTCTCAAGCCACACCACAACAAATACTGAATCAGAACTCTGGGAATTTCTATTTTAACCAAACCCTGAGGTGATACAGATGCAGGCTAAGTTGGAGAAACACGCACAGGTAATAGTTTGCAAAATTTTTCTCATTCTCTGTGCTTTCACAACAATTTCCACATATCTTCAATTGTAGCATTTGCAATGTTATAATTATTACCTAATTATATACTTAAATGTTTTCTTCTACCTTTCATAAGTGGTGGACACAAAAAACAATCCAGCTCATACTAATAATCTTAACAACTCCGTTTGTTTTCACTGCCTTCAGTAGCTGCTGGACAGGGGTCACAACTGGCCCAAGTTCATGTGCTTTACCAGCCCTGGCAAGAATGGGCAGTCTATAAAGTCAGTAAAATGCTCATTCAGTTGTTACAGGTCAGAAGAAACATCATGGGCATGAGCCTAAATCCCTTTTGCTCAAAACACTGGATGAACTCTCCTGGAACACCTACTTCATGTCTCCCATCTTGATAGCAATGATGGTGCCAGGTGTAAACTGCACCATTGCTCTCCCCCAGATTCACTCACCCTGTAGTCAAACCCTTCAGCATCTACAAATAATGGCCGCAGTCTGCCATGGATTTTTGTACTTCAGGAGACCTGTGGAGAATGGCGGGTCTATCATTTCATGGTAGTGCTGCTTCTGGCTGTCTTCCAGTGATTGTGAGGTTCAGGAAGCTGCTTTTGCCATTTTTAAAATAACTCAAAATTATTATTGCTTTAGTCCTGACAGAGTCCCCGGATGTAACAAGGCAGAAATGGTAGACAGGGGAAACCAAGGACCAAAATATAAGCAGAGCAGATCTTCAATTACTGATGTGTTCTGTAGGCTCACTCTTTGTTATTTTAAAAGAACAATTTTAGGGGGTGGCCGGTTAGCTCAGGTGGTTAGAGCACAGGCTCATAACACCAAGGTTGCTGGTTCGATCCCAACATGGGCCACTGAGCTGTACCCTCCACAACTAGATTGAAAACAATGACTTGACTTGGAGCTGATGGGTCCTAGAAAAACACACTATTTTCCAATAAAATTTATTTAAAAAAAAGAAAAATTTTAATTTATGCTTTCAGAGTTAATCTTATTACAATATCATTTTGGGTATGTGCTTTATTATAATTCCTATATAATTTTAGTGAATTTATTCATACCTAAAATGTCTCGCCTTGTTCTTGATCTTTTTATGATTTTGCTCTTGGCCTTAATGGCACCTGCTCATAGAGGTAATCTCTGACCACACCTCTAAAGAAACATGACAGCCACCTGTTGCATTTCATGTATCAGATTAAGGTATGTTAGACTGATTGGTTTCAGGTCTGAAAAATGGTATGCCTGTGAGATTAATTATGTTCATTTAATACTGCTTAGGAACTCTGATGTATGTCTTCATAGCATGACACCTTCATTGAAGGATAATGAAAATGCCTTGCTTATAATACTAGGGATAAGTTAGTGCCAGAAGTGTTCAGCTTGTGTTCGCTCGACTTCCCAGCTAGTCAAGAAATGTCTTGTATTTCAGTACAATGTGTTGGTGCTTCTTGGGCTCTTTATAATAAGAAAGGATGACATAGTCATGGCCGTTATTCACTTCCTATAAAATAATGAATCTCTACTCCTTTACATTTTTATTGTTTTCCAAAAGCAGGATGAAAATCAGAGATTCTGACTCAAACCCATAGCATGATTCTAATGAGAATTCTTTAACTTGCATTTACCTCCCACCCACCCACCCCGAACCCATATTGTCACTGTCCAGTGTTATTGTGGGATTGTGAACACAACCCAGTGGCAGCCACATGACTTGATGACAGTGAAGGTGCCAGGCCTAGCATGTCACTCATTGGTTTTCTAGATTTATGTTTTCCATTGGGACTCCTAAGAGGGCCATTGTAGCAATTGTGCATCAAGTGTTGAAAGCTATGAGCATAATTACTGCTGATGACAGGTTTCTTGACGGTGCTGGTGTTCAGTCACAGATTCTAAGAATCACTGACCCGGTGTTGACTGCTTTCATTTTCTGCTGAACTTGTCAATATCGGCATTGATTTCATTTGTAAACTCCTTGGAGAAAACATGTGGTACCAGGACAAATTCCATCTGCTACAGGGATTGGTGTGTGGCCTGAAAAATGGTACGCTCATGAGATTGATTTTTCCCTTTAATACAGAGTTATGAACTCTTAGGTATGTTTCCACAGCATGTTGCCATGCTTGAGGGGTAATAAAAATGCCTTGCTCATAATAATGGGCATAGGTTCTTGCTAGAAGTTTTTCAGCTTGTTTTTTAGTCCACTCCCAAACCAATCAAGAATGTTTTCTCCTCAACTTCAATGTTTTGGAGCTTTGTTGGCCTTTACATTAGTAAAGGTGGACATAGTCATGGAGGTGATTCACTTCCCTTGAAGTACTTTATCTGTTCTCATTTAAATGTTCATTGGTTGCCAAGGAACAGGATGGAAATGAAGGCTTCTGGCCAAAAACCATGGATAAGTCATGTGAAAATTCATCAATTTCTATGCGTGTGTCCACTGTTCAGTGTTACTGTAGGCTGTGAAAACATACTCAGTGGCAGACACACAACTTCAAAACAGTGAAGGTTCCAGGTGTAGTATGTCAGTCATAGGTTTCCAAGATTTATGTTTTCATTCTGACCCCTATGAGGATCAGTATAGCAAATTTGCAGCAAGAATTGTAAGCTGTGAGCACAACTACACTCGACGACATAGAATTGTCAACAATGTCTTATATAGGAAGGTCTTGTTCATCTCCATATCTCATACTGCATTTTCCCAACTCAGGGCCCTTGAGAGTCATTTTCTAACATGTACTATAAGATTTGGACAGAAGAGCAGGGGTCTGTCCCATGGGTGAGGATGATTTGGAGCAAGTTGTAGAACACAGTAGATTGGTTTCACTAAGAATCACTTCCTGTGTTCATGACATTCCGTTTCTGGTGGTCGTTGCACCCCAGGATGCTTATTACAGTTGCTTTCTAGGTGGAAATAATTAGGGGTCTGTATTCAGTGTTTTCCTGCTTCAGGTGTTTGGCAGGTGCATGAAAGAATATTATGCTCATGAGATTCCTGCTCTTCTCCATTAGGTGGTGGATGACCTCTGCTTTACATCTCCATTGTGTGCTCTTTGCTTGATGATACAATTTGCCAGCTTTGGATGCCATTGCCTTCCTTTCCATTTGAATGACTTGTCCTGCATCACCCCACATTCATTTTTATGAATGTGATTTGAGATATGAATGCACACTAGAACCGTGCCCTGCGAAAGGAGTATGAAGTTGTTGTTTTATGAAGGATCGGCAGTGGTCCGCACCAGTACCACTCACCTGGTGTTGACCACTTCCAGTTTCTGCTGAGCTTGCCCACTATGGCCGTTGACTTCATTTTCTTCATCTCCTTGGGGGAAGACTTGTTGAACTAAGGCAAGATATATCTGATTGATTGGCTGTTTTCTGGCCTGATAAATATTATGCTCATGAAACTGACTTCTTCCTTTACTACTGTGTGTTAAACACTCATGCATATTTCCATAGCATGATGCCTTCCTCGGGGGATAATGAAAATGCTTTGCTTAGAAAATGTGGGTAGGCTTGTGCCAGACATGTTCAACTGGTGTTCACTACACTCCCAGACCGGTTAAGATTGCCTTGTTTTTCATTTCAACGTGTTGGTGCTTCACTGGTTTTTTATTTTGTGAAGGTTGACATAGGCATGGAAATGATTCACTTCCTTGAAAGTGCTTCATCTCTACTCCTTTTAATTTTAGTGCTTTCCAACAGCAGAATAAAAATCAGAGACTCTGGCTCAAACCCATGGAATGATTCTTAGGGGAATTATTTAACTTGCATTTACCACCCCTCCCCCCAATCTACCCACCCAGAGCCCATATTGTCACTGTCCAGTGTTATTGTGGGATGTGAACACAACCCAGTGGCTGCCACATGACTTGACAACAGTGAAGGTGCCAGGCTTAGCATGTCATTCATTGGTTTTCTAGATTTATATTGTTTCTTGGGACCCCTAAGTGGGCCATTGTAGCAATTGTCCATCAAGCATTGACAGCTACGAGCATAACTACTGCTGATGACAGGTTTCTTGACAGTGTTGGTGTGAATCTTATATTGGAGGGTCCTAGATTGTTAATCTCCACATCTCACCTTGCATTTACCCGACTCAGGACCCTTTGGAGTCCTTCTCTAACATTTGCTGTAAGATATGGACAGAGGACAAGGTGTCTGTCCCCTGGAAAGATAATCTGGAGCAAGTTATAGAAGGAAGTGAATTGGTTTCATTAAGAATCACTCCCTGATGTTGAATAATACTGTATGTCGACTATAATTATATATATACATATAGTCTCGGGACATGGAGTAGAGAGCGGGAACGGATTCAATGGAATTGTAATAGATAAGCATGATATGGGGGGTGGGAGGGCAATAGATGGGGGAGGGGAGTTGTTACCTGGTGAGGGTGAAAAAAGGGTAACTATTGTATTGTTCTGTACACCTGAAACTAACAATAAAAAAATAAATTAAAAAAAGAATCACTCCCTGCCTGCATCTACTTCAGTTTCTGGTGGTGGTTGTACCACATGGCACTTATTACAATTACTTTCTAGGCTTGAAATAATTGGTGGTCTATAGTCAGTGTATTGCTCCTTTGGAGAGTTGTCAGGTGCATGTACGAATGTTATGCCCATAGGACTCCTGATCTACTTATTGAGATGGTGTTAGACCTCTCCTCTGTATCCCCATTCTTGTCTATTTGCTGGATGATTCTTAATTTGCCTGGGTGTCATTTCATTGAATACTTTTTCGTTCAAATTGCTCATCCTTTTTACCCAACTCAGAGAGGTTAACAGTTTTTTTTTTAACTTGTGATGTTGGATGTGGACACAATACTACAGGACATCCCTTGTGTAAAGAAGTCAAATTTGCCATTCTGTGAATGTTCAGGAATGAGTCCGCAAAACTACTCACCCTGTGTTGATCGCTTTCAGTTTCTGCTAAAGTTGCCCATTGTGGACATTGATTTCATTTTTTTTATCTCCCTAGGATTAATCCTGTGTTGCAAGGAAAGTTATGTATGCAGTTGGTTTGTGGTCTGACAAAAATGTATGCCATTAGACTGATCGTCTTTCTTTAATCCTGCATTATGAACTGTCGTGTGTTTCCATGGAATGATGTCTTTTTTGAGAGATAATGATGATACCTTGCTTAGAATAATATAGATGTTTCTTCCAGCAGTTTTCAGCTTGTTTTCCCTCCAATTTCTGCCCAGTCAAGACTGTCTTGTATTTCAATTCAACGTGTTAGTGCTTCATTGGTTCTGCACGTTGTGAAAGTCTGACGTAGGCATGGAGGTATTCATCTCTCTTCCTTTACATTTTTATTGCTTGCCAACAGCATGGTGGAATTTAGGGAGTGTGGTCTAAAACCACTGGATGAATCTTCCTGAGAATTACATCCCACTTAATACATGTTCCATTATCCAGTTGTGCTGTAGGATAATGAAAACAAACCTATTGAATGCCATACTATTTGATGAAAGTGATGTGGCTGGCTTAGCACGTCAATCGTGTTTCCCAGATTTATTTTTTCTCTGTTAACTCCTCACAGGAGCGATGTAGCACTATTCCAACAAGCATTGTTGGGTATAAACTCACCCACTTGTTGACACAGGTTCGATGACAGTGATAGTGCCAGTTTTTTATTGCAGGCTATTTCTTTTTTTTCTTTTTGGTTTCAGGTGTACAAAACAATGTAATAGTTAGACATTTGCACCCCTCACAAAGTGATAACCCCCCAATCTACTACCCCTCTGACATTATATATATCTATTACAATTTTATTAACTCTATTCTCTATACTATACTCCACATCCTGTGACTACATTTATATATATATATATATATATATATATATATATATATATTTGACATTCATTATTATTCAGCTTCAGCTTCAGGTATACAGCACAGTGGTCAGGCATATACACCATCGATGAAGTGGTGAAGTGGTCTCCCTAATAATACAAATGTCCATCATATACTGTACATAATCTTTACAACATTACTGATTATATTCCTCAAACTGTCTTTCCTATCCCCATGGCAGTGTGACTACCAATTGTGGCTACCAGTTTGTTACAGGTTATTTGTTAACCATAGATTAAGTCATCCTATATTTACCCCATTCAGGGCTGTTTTTATTCATTGTTGAGCAGGTGCCGTAGGATATTAACACAAGGCCAGGTGGATGTTTCCTGGTGTGCATAATGTGGAGTCAGTTGTAGAATGAAGCAGAATGGTTATGCTCATAGTGACTCCTCATGTTCATGTTCACCTGCTTCATTTTGTGGTGCACTTTGCAACTCTCAGGCTTGTTACAGTTGCTTTCCTGGTCAGAAATAATTGCTGGTTTATACTCAGTCTACTGCTGCTTTAGGGCTTTCTGAAGTGCTTAAAGTAGTTTGCACATGAGACCCCTGCTCTTCTCCTCAAGGTGTGTAATGACCTCCTCTCTAGGTTCTCATGGCCTAACCCTTTACAGAACAGTGCTTAGATTTTTGGGCTTAGAAGCCATTGGATTTGTCTGCACTTGAATTACTTGCCTTGTGTTCACCCTCCTCAAGGCCATCTGCAGTCATGATGCTGCATGTGATGGAGGATTACTGACATGCCCAGCAGAGGATCTTCTGTGTAAAGAAAAGCAAAATGCCATCTCTAAAGGCCAGGCAACGGTATCCTGAAAACCACTTGCCCGTTTTTGACCACTGTCAGATTTTGCTGGACTTTGTACCAAACTTCACTTTATTACAGTTACTTTCTAAGTTTGGAATAAGGGCTTGTTTTTGAGTCAGTTCATTGGTACTTCAGGGGTTTCTCATGTACCTGAACACGTATTATATGCTCATGAAACTCCAACTGTTCTCCTCATCGAGCTGGATATCCTGTCCACTGAGTCACATGGCAGGCCATTAACAAGTATGGCAATGAAGTTGTTGGGCTTAAAATTCATTAGCTTTGGTTCAACTTAAAGGCTTGCCTGCTATGCACCCCGCTCACAAGCCCTTGCAGTCATTATCCAGGACCTGATGTTAGATGTGAACACTCACCCTACAGGATAGCCTCTGAATAAGAAACATGGCATTGCCATTCAATGAATGCTGGGCAGTGGCTTTCCCAGAACCCCTAGCCCTACATTCATTTTCTACTGAACTTGCCAACAATAGGCAGACTTCTTTTTTTTTTTTTTTTTACCAGCCAGGCATGAAAACTCAGTTTTATCAGGTCAAGGTATAAATACTTTATAGGTTGGTTTTCAGTCTCAAAAGTTTCTATGCCCTTGAGTCCATTTCTGTACTTCTAACACTGTGAGATGAATTCTCTGTATATTCTCATAACACAGTGACCCCCCACAAAGACAATGCAGGTGCCTCATGTAGAATCATATAAATAGGTTCCTACAGAAGCTTTAACCATTTGTTCACACAACTCTTCAGGCTAGACAAGATTATCTTGTCTGTTATTTAATGTATAGGTTGTCCAGGTGTTCCTAATGTTACTGAAAGTATGTCATGGTCACAGAAGTGATTCCTTTCCTCTCCAAGTGTTTCATTTGCACTCGTTTTAAATTTTCATTGCTTGACACCTACATGATGGAAATTGTGGAGTCTGCTGAAATTCATTGGATGATATTTAACTGAGAATTACTTCCCTTGGAGTTACCTACTCAGAGATGCTCATTCGTTCATTTAGTTGTTCAATAGACTAGAAATACGAGCAAAGTTAATGCCACACATCTTGATGACAATAAGTGGCCAGGTTTAGCATGTTGGTCATTGGTTTCTAAGATTTTTTGTCTGTGTCATGCCTATCTAGACAAGGTAGGAGATTTCCAGCAAATGATCTAGCCTGTTAACAAAACTGTCACTAATGAGACAGGCTTGAAGACAGTGATGGCTCCAATCTTACAATGGAGCGTATTGGTTAACCTCATTATAACTTGTCCTTTGTTTACTTAACTCAGAGTGGCTTGGAGTCATTGTGTAGCATGAGCTGTAGGATATGAGCAGAGAACCAAGTGCATGCCCCTTAGGTGAGGATATAAAGCAACTTTTAGAATGGAGCGGAGTGATTTTCCTTAAAAGCACTCATTTCGTTCACCACCTTCAGTGCCCAGGTGCCTGAAAGAATACTACACTCATGAGACTCATAGTCTTCTCAAGGGGCTTGATGACCTCTCCTTTGTACCCCCAATTGCCTGCTCCTTTGCGAATGGCGTTTAATTTAGCCAGGATGGAATAGTTTGGGTACATTTCTACCTGGATGACTCGCCTTGTGTTCACTCCACTCAGGTCTCTCTGCAGTCATTATGCAATTTGTGTGGCAGCACTTGTGTAGACACCCAGCAGGATATTCCCTGTGTAAGGAAAATAAAGGTGCTGTTCTGTGTAGGCCTAGTATGGTTTCCCCAGAACTGCTTCTCCTGAGTTGACTACCTTATGAGCTTGGCCATAATCATTAAGAATGGGCAGTAAATCTTGTCACTATTCGTGCTATTTCTGTTGTTCCTCACAGATCAGAATGTTATGCCCGTGGATCTCAATCCCTTCTGTTCAGATGTTTGACATTGGTCTAGTTAAAACACCAGTGAAGGGCCGGCCGAGTGGCGCGATGGTTTGGAACTGGCTTGGGGCGCCTGAGGGCCCCGGTTCGGATCCCACATGTGAGGGCCAGTGACACTGCCCTCTACGGCTGGGGTGCTGGACAGCGGCTCGACCTGGAGCTGGGCAGCCATGGGTCGCTGGCGACGGCGTAGGCTGCAGCCCCTGTGGCGGTGGGTTGCCATGGGCTGCCGTGTGCGGCCGGCAGC
>NW_017731860.1:780219-800696 GCF_001890085.2 Hipposideros armiger | reverse complement strand
CAGACAAGTTGCTGTCCTTTTGTTCTTCAGTCTAGTTGTGGAGGACGTCGCTTCACTGGCCCATGTTGGTATTGTGATCACTGTGCTCTTCCCGGGTGAGGCAGATCGGTCGCTGGCCACTGGATGGCCGCTCACGGCGGCTCACGGCAGCTCACGCCGGCTGCCAGCCACTCACGATGGCTCACGACAGCCTACTGCAGCCCCACTGCAGCATACGCCATCGCCGGTGACTCACAGCAGCTCAGCTCCAGGTCGAGCTGTTGTTCACCATCTTAGCTGTAGAGCGTGCAGCATTACTGGCCCATGTGGGATCCGAACTGGCAGCCCTGCTGCTCAGAGCTCATGCTCCCAAGCCAACTCTTAACCAACGTACTACTCGGCTGGCCCTGGCTTGGTATTTTTTAATCTATTGCAGTAGTTTCCCCAAGTATCACTTTCTCAGTTCACATTGCCCAGCCATGCTGAATCATGCTAACATTGTCCCAAGTTCATGTATCGACATGGGAAGAATGGAAAGTCTGCCAATTTAGTATTGGTGCAGGTTCACATATTCCTGTGAGGTCCAAAGGAGTGTCAAGACCATGGGGCTAAAATCCTTCTGTTCAGAATGTATGATGCCCACTCCTTTAACTCCACTGTTTTCCTGCCCAGCTTGATTGCAGTAAGCTGCTTCCATTACAATGCATTGCATTTGTCATCCCCATAGTCACTTGCCTTTTGGTAAAATCATTCAGCATTGGCTGGACAGTGACCACCACCTGCCTGAGATAATGGACCTCACCAGTTTTGAGAAAAACAACTAGTATCATTTCAGTACAGTGATATTTCACATTTTCCTAGCATTCAAAGGGAATGCCAACTTTCTGAAGCCCTCGGGAATGCTTTTTTTCTCAAGCACTCAATGACCTTCCCTATAGTATCCTGCTGGGTAGTTCCTGGATATCACAAGCATCACTTTCACTGTTGTCACCTCCTATAGCATGTGCTAGGCCATCAGCACCATAAAACATTTGTTCATGTACAACTCCAGCCCTGAAAAATATGACTGTGCTTGATGACCTCTTATATAAGTCCCCACTGCATGCCACTGGGCTTGATGGCACTTGACGTGGCTGGCTTACAATGACATGGGTTACTGCCTCCAGTATTACTCATCCTGTATTCACTCCTCTCAAGGACAGTGGTAGCTACTTTCAAGTAGGTGTTTTGAGCTGTGAGCATGTGCCCCACTGGCTGTCAGCTGGCACGATGACAATAAATGCTGAAACTTGTATTTTCTTAAAATTGAGGGAGTCATAGAAAGAATGGTTACGCCAATGTTTTCTACGTCACCAGTGAGTCCTTCATCAGAAATTGTGCCCAACTACTTCAGTTGAAGGTAGCAGTAGTTGTGCAATTTTAATTTTCAATCCAATGTTTTTATTTCTGCGAATTTTATGAACTTGTAATGTTAGAGAAACCTAACGTAAAGAAAAAGGGAAAGAAAAGTATAGATGTTTGTCAGGCCATCATTGTAGAAAATGCGGTGATCAAAAGGAATTTTCCAAGAAACACAGTTCATGTGTAATAGAAGTACTTTTTTAGGGCTGGCCGAGTGGTGAGTTGGTTAAGAGCTGGCTTGGGACGCCAGAGGGTCCCGGTTCAGATCCCACATATGAGGGCCAGTGACACTGCCCTCTATAGCTAAGATGCTGAACAACAGCTCAACCTGGAGCTGGGCTGCCGTGAGTTGCCAGCGACGGCATAGGCTGCAGCCCCTGCTGCAGTGGGTTGCCATGGGCTACCGTGTGTAGCCAGCAGCCAGCGTGAGTGGCCAGCAGCCGCAGTGAGCGGCCGTCCAGAAGCCGGCGACTGATCTGCCTTGCCCGGGAAGAGCACAATGATGGTGCCAACTTGGGCCAGTGAAGCAACGTCCTCCACAACTAGATTGAAGAACAAAAGGACAGCAACTTGTCTGTTCCCCTTCCCCGATTCCCCAACGCTGTACCCATCCCCCAATTCCCCAATAAAAATCTTGAAAAAAAAAGTATTTTTTAAAAGGTTTTTATTGGGGAACAGTGTGTTTTTCCAGGACCCATCGACTCCAAGTCAAGTAGTTGTTTCAATCTAATTGTGGAGGACGCAGCTCCGTGGCCCTTGCAGGGATTGAACCGGTAGCCTTGTTATGAGCACTGCACTCTAACCAAGTGAGCTAACTGGCTACCCCAATAGAAGTATTTTTAACCATAAAATAAATCAAAACATACTGCTTTATTTTATACATTTGTTGAGAAACTCCCATTGCCATTGTTCTGTATTAGGTGGACTTCCCAGAGAGACAGTGATATTTGGAACCAAAGTATTCCTTCATTATAATTTAGAGAAATTTCAGAAATGATTTGTAATGAAGATATGCATTTGTGAGAAATAATATACTTGAGCTGAAGAAACTGGTGGTTATTAGTTCGCTGTTGTCATACCCACAATAACTTCACTGACAGATAAAGGTTAGTAGGACACACATGTTAGCTTCTATTCATTTTCCCAAATAACTTCACTTTCTAATAAAAGTTAGCATTTTGAGGTCTTCCCATATTGCACTTCATAGTTTGGAGTTCATAATTAAGTCAAAGAGATGTAAAACTGAATGAGAAATTCCCTTTTACTTATGCATAGACTCCGGAGCCTTTGACCCCCCAGCCTTACTGAGATATAAATTGACATATAACATTGTGCATGTTTAAGGTGTACAATGTGGCAACTCTCATTAAAAAGAGGACCACTTTTATTTCTCAACACCTTGACGATAGTGTCAGGGGGATATTGATAATGAATTATGAGGGCAGGGTAGACAGGAGCTCAATATTACCACTTCCACTTCCCTTTATAACAGGACCCTTGTAAAATGTGGTAAAGAGTGAGAATGGAGATCCCCATTGCTTTGAGATCAATAAAACTCAAGACTCTAAGCTCCATGAGGTCAGGCAATATATATGTCTTGCTAAATGATATATCTCTGACCCCATTGCCTGGCACAGTAGAGTCTATCAATCAGCCAGTTGGGTGTGTTCATAACAAATGTTCTGAGACCTGAAATAAACTACATATCAATGACAGGTAATGAATTGGTATAAGACCATGCTACAAAGAGCAGAGTGCAGTACCTGGTGCGTTAAGTCACACAACTAAAATGAAAGAACTAGAATAATAATTGACTATATCAAAATGCAAATATACAATGAATACATATTTGTAGTTTCTTAATATAAATTGTCATTTTAGATTCATAGCAGTGACCTGATTACTTTATTAGGCTCATTATCACAAGGATATCTGGAAGCCTGTTACCATATGATTTAATTTGCTGTCAATCAGATATGTTTTCGTTTTCATACTACTGAAGATAGAAATTGGATTTTTTTTAAATGCCAGAGGAGGAAGAGAAAGAAAATAACATTTGGTGGAAATTTTTAAATGTTGTACAGAATTAGGGCTTATTTTAAACTCATTTTAATTAAAATATATTTTGTTTATTTTAATTTTTTTGTAGTTAAGTATTTATTGCAGAGTAAGGTATGTAAAGAAGAAAAAAATTTTTGATAATGCAGTGCACATGTTGTAGACCATTAGTGCTTTTGGTATTTCAGACATTGCTTTAGAGTCGAGCCCTCCCTGTTCAGTACTTTGTGGGATTAACAAATTGCAGAAACTCTTCTGCCTCTAAGTCAAACCTGACTCGCAGCCAGTAGATGTAATAATTGGATTGTACATCATCATTTTAGCATTGACCATTGCCTTTTTTATTAGTATGTTTCATCTTTGTTGGGTTTGTACTTAATTTTGAGCTGTTTTACAAGCATCATTTATAAATATAATACAATAGGATGGGTGTGTATGTGTTCTCTTAAATGTGTACAGCTAAGCCTTGTTAACTTGATAAATGTTGGCTGTGCCTACAGATGAGGAAGTAGTTTACAGGAGGAATACTGGAAGAAGTTGAATGACTGCTCCAAACACCCAGTGAGGGTTTTCGTTGTTATTTTCTATCTTTTTTTCACATTTGTATCCCCCATACCAGAGTGCTTGCATGAAATTGAGGGGGACAAAGGAAGCCGGACCAAGAATATCCCTCCCATGCTTACTGTACTAGAATATTTTAAATAAGAAATGAAAGTGTGCTGTTTGTAGGATCATTAGCTTACAATCTGTTGAATGGGACCAGTATTCAAATATATGAATTTAGAACAGAGGTTGGCACAGTTTTTTCTGTAAAGAGATAGATAATAAATATTTTACACTTTGAGGACCATCTGGTCCCTGTCTCAACTAGTCACTGTGTTGTGATAGCATGAAAAGGGCCATAGATTATACATAAACAGATGAACGTGGCTTGGTTCCTAGCCGCCGCCCCCCCCACCAAAAAAACACAAAACCTTTTATTTACTAAATCAGGTAATGGGCCTGATTTGGTCTCTGGGCTGTCAACACACTGGTTTAGAGGATAGATTCTCATGCCTGTATTTCACAAGGCAAATTCCATTGGCAGAAAATCAGAACAAAATTTTATATAACAGTTATTTCTGAGCTATTCAGTGACACATGAAAGTTAAATGTTTAGAACTAAAAACTGACAGATAGAAACTAGGTTACTTGTGTGTTAAATAATAAATTAATTGAACAGAAGACAGAATGGGCTACAGAATAGTTGAGGTTCAAATGGAAAAAGCCTATATACAAAATATCTTTATGAAAGTATAGATAATTAAAATGTTTTAGATATATTAACTTTTTTTTACTAAAGTATAGTTGGCATACTGTATTATTATGGATACATTTTTTAAAGATGACTGTGTGTTCTGTTACACTGAATTTCATTCATATGTATCCTAAGTTGATAAATGTCAACTAGAGCAGAGGACTCAACTTTGAATGCACATCTGAATTTTCTAGGGAGTTTTAAGACTCACAGATGAGGCTTTCCATTTATGATCATGGCAGAATAACTGATAATAAAATTGTACCACCCCCACTGTCATGAACAGCTAGAAAAATGGACAGAATATGTGAAAAAAACTATTTTTTAGATTTGAACAACTGGCAATGCAAGACCCCTGAGAGTGGGAAAAGAAAATGCCAAGCCACACAATAGCCCCAGATTTCAGCCTGGATGCATTTGCTAGACTCTGGCAGGTGGACGGAGATCCCACACTGAGCACAGTGGAATTTCCGGGCTTAAGAGACAGAGCCAAAAGTTTGGAAGGCTAAGATGGCTGCAGTTGTGGGGCATTGTATCAGGGCAGAGAGGTTTTACACTGAATGAGTCCCATACATCTGAATCAGGGTCCTCAGAAACGTTTGTTTGGCTGAGTAAGTGTCACGTGCATAAGGTGAGACTTCACAAGGTCATGCAAAGAACAGCAATCAGAGAGGTAAAAACTGACATGTCTCAAAATTTACATGGGGCCAGAACATAACTAAAGTAGGGTAGCCTTACTGCCCACCTGAGAATTCAGTAGACAGCCTAGAAAGGCCACATAGGAGGAAGGTTATACGATCCCTAGAATAAAACCTAACCTAGACTTATCCTAACAAAGCTTAGAAAAAAGTCTCGGTAACAAAATGCTGACATACAAGTAGAAAAATGTCCAAAATGAAACTCGGTGTTCTTTCAAGGGAAACAACAAAATGTAGACAACATTAACCTTCATAATGTCGAGCGTCCAGTCAACAACTACTAAGCAGGAAAGTGTGACTTATAACCAGAAAAAAATCAGTTAAACTGACCCAGAATTGACAGAGATGATAAAATTAACCAAGAATTTAAATAGTCATTATAAACATAATTAAGGAAATAAAGAAAACATGAATATAATAAAGAGAGAAAATAAACTTCTAAACCTGGAAATTATGCTGCGGCTGCATTCATTCTATCTCTCCTTAACCCACTTGTCCTTGACTTGTCAGTAATAAAGAACTAGTGATAGCTAATGCTGTTTTGCTAATTTTGCCTCATTTGGCATATTTAAATGAAACATTCTTTATAGTATATATTTATATTCACACTTACTGGAGATAATTCTATCCTATAAAACCCTTATCTAATACAATTAACTGCTAAGATTGTTGAAAAGAACTGAACTGACTTTGACTATTAAACATATTTCTTAAATGCGATATGTATTTGTTAAAATTTCAATGAAACACAATCATCAAATATCATTCACAGTTAATTTTTTAAAGTATCTAGCTGCACTACATACTTGAAAGTTAAATCTGATTCTGATTAGAAGATGTTTCTCCTTAATTCACTTTCATACTCCCTTTCAGAAAGATTTGCATACCTGTTCTAAATTTGACAAGGATAATTTACTATATTTTCTCAAGCAATTTCTGGATGTTCCAAAGATATATCAGTAACCATCATATGTACCCGTAATTAATGCCGGAGTTGAGTCAGCATACAGAAAGTGTGGCCTCTGGATGGCAACTCTTGGCTGAATTCCTAATGCTGTTTCAATTTCTGATGAGGTGATGAAGTGGAAAGCTTGTACGATATAATTTTGCCATATGTTTCTTTTGAGATTTTTGAAAGAGGATCAACGGCTTAAAATCACCAGATGAAACATTTCAGCATTTTAGAGACTAGAGTGAGGAAGGTCAAAGCTAATGTTTTCTGGAATTCTACCTGAAGTGTCTGAATCTATTCCAAATAAACCTAAATAGAGTGGCATAGTAATACTTAATAGGACTACATCAGTATGGTACAAAATATGTGAAATATGGTATAATTCATACCTATTTTATGTGTTCAATATTAGAAACAGATGCACTCTTAATTTGTTTTCCAAAGATCAGCATAATGCCAGTACTTTAAAATGTAAATGTTTCAATCTAAACAAGCTCAAAGCATGATGAGAATCAATTTACGAATGTAACATTTTTTAATAATTACCTTTTAATAATTCCTGCAGTCATTCTAATACTTGCCAAATAAATTCATTTTGGATGATAATGGTTAGGATTTGCTTTAATATTTAGTTTTTATCATGTTTGCATAAAATAAGCATTAACCCTAAAGAACACCAGTTTCTAAATGTTTGAAATTGGCTTGGTTTCAAGAAACATTATATTAATAAAGGCAATAAGATATATACACATTTTTAAGAAAAAAAAATAAGAATATTTTGATGAGCCAGCCAGATGGTCAAACATATTTTATAAGGCATGGGAACATTTTAAAGGCATTCTACTTACTCAGCCAGAATAAAGAACATTACAGAGTATTCTAAGGGAATTGCTAAAAACAAAGAAATTATGACCACACTGAACGCCTGAATCTTTTTTTTCCCTTTTATGTTTCTGATGAAGTGATCTTATTTCACCTGTAAGTTACTTGTCTGTACCTTTTGATTTTTCCATTGGGATAATTATGTTCTTCTAGGATAATCAGAAACTACTATGTTCTGACCCCCATCCCTACCCTATCAAGCATATAAGTAAATTAATATTTAGTCCAGCACAACTAGAAAATAGTTTTACTCTGTGTATGAAGTATGTATCTTATACAGAAAAATATATATACTACTCATGTTATATTAACTATGTCTTTTTGAGAAAGATAATGTATTTACCATCACAGAAATTTCCAAGATTGTAATGGAACCTGTTTATTATTACAATAGTTAAGACCTTTTTCAGACTTGTGTCTCCATTAACTATATTTTTTTAAATGATTTTCAGGACAGAGTGTGGTTCTTGTTACCACTTGCAGGGTATTTTGCACAATGTGATCTGGCTTATTTTTTCTCAACATTTGAGTATGAAAATTTCCAAACATACAGAAAATTTGAAATTGTTGCATAGTAAATATCCAGATAACTACCACTTAAATTCTATAATTTCTAACATCTTGATATGTTTGTTTTATCTCATATTATATATCTTTCCATCTTTGTATCCATCTATTGGTCAATCCATCTTACTCTTTGATGCATTTTACCCCTAAACACATCAACACGCATATCTTTTTTTAATTAAATTCATTGAGGGTGACATTGGTTAATAAAATTACATAAGTTTCATGTGTACAATTCTATAATACATCATGTGTACATTGCATTATGTGTTCACCACCCAAAGTCAAATCTTCTTCCATCACTGTATCTTTGGCCCCCTTTACCCTCTTCTACCTCTCTCCTTTTTCCCTCCATCTGATAACCACTAAACTATTGTCTGTGTCTATGAGTTTTTGCTTGTCTTTTTCGTTTGTTGCTTTCAGTTTTATTTCCTACATATGAGTGAAATCATATGGTTCTCGACTTTCTCCGTCTGACTTATTTTGCTTAGCATGATATTCTCAAGATCTTTATCTGGAGTTCAGTATTTGTTTTCAGACCTTATATTCTTACAGGCAAAATTCACACACAGTGAAATCAACAAATCTTAAGTGCATTGTGCCATGAGCTGTGACAAAAGCATACACTGTGTAACCGCTTAAGCTCTGAAACAAATGCGAATCCCTATCAAGATATGAAACATTTCCATCACCCCAAAGAGCACCTGTGTGCCCCTCTGATGTCAGTTCCTTAGAAGTGACCCCTGTTCTGATTTTCCCCATAGTTTAGTTTAGTTTTGAACTTAGCCTGATATTTCTGCTTCCAGTTTCTCCACATCCCAGTAGTCCATTTTTCACACTGTGCTAGAACGTTATATCACTTCTATAGTGAAAATCTAACAGACTAACAAATAATATAAACTAAAACTAATTGAACTCCCATTAAACAATGGAACCATCAGGACATTCAATATCCATCATAATTTGGTCCCATACTACCTTTGTAGCATTACTTAAGGCATTCCCCATAATTTCCATCAATTCTATAATCGCACCAAACTATCTTTTATTCCTTGAATAAACCATAAATATTATACTATTATCTTGGGTCATATATGAGCATTTAATAGCTTTAATACTCATTATTTTGGCTGGCTGAGCATCTATGACACATAGCACATTTAAATACAGCTGAATGACAGATTTGAATCACAACTTCTGCAAAACTGATGTGTGGAAGCAAGTCCTACAGTAGTAAGTGACTGAGCACAGCCAGCCCCATCTGCCTCTCAATGTGATGAAATTTGTTATACATCAAATACCATTCACACACACACACACGTTGTACTCTGGTTACTTTTCTGTGCTGCAAGAAATAGAAAAATAAGCTTTTATTCTTATTCTGAATGTATTAGTTTCTATCATAGTCTTTTATGCCTTTTCTTAATTACCTATTTACATGCTAATTCTTCCTTACAAATTAAAGATTAGAAAGCATCCTACATACTTGAAATGCTGGAGATTGCTTGTTAGAATATATAATTGAGCTGTTTCTTTCCAAGCAAGATAAAAAAGGAATTTTTGGAGACCATGGTGAATTGGTTACATATAAGAAACTAATATCAATATAATATGCAAAAAATGTTTTATAGGATGTAAAGTATAGCATAGGAAATATAGTCAATAATATTGTAATAACTATGTATAATGCCAGGTTGGTACTAGCCTTATCTGGGTGGGGTGGGGGAATTCACTTCATAAATTATAATGTCTAATCACGATGCTGTACACCTGAAAATAATATAAAATAATATTGAATGTCAACTGTAATTGAAAAATAAATTAAAATAAAAAAGAAAAACTACAAAATGAAAAAATATCATATACAGTAAAACCTTGGATTGCAAGTAACTTGGTTTGTGAGTGTTCTGCAAGACGAGCAAACATTTCTATTAGGTTGGTGCAAAAGTAACAGCAGTTTGTGCCATTGTAATGGCAAAACCCGCTGTTACTTTTGCACCAACCTAATAATACATTTTAGCTTGGTAAACGAGCGATGTCTTGTAATACGGGTAGTTTGTTTCTGGAATGAATTATGCTCGCAAACCGAGGCATCACTGTATATATAATTATTCATTTTCCTTTCATCTATTTTGAATATTTTTCTGCCTTATACTACTACATTCACACAAATTCAAGAACAAAATAGGGAAGGATACATTCTTTTCCTCATACTAACAATTTCAGTGAATTGTATTTAAGGAAACAAGAAAAGAATAGAAACAGGTCTTCAAATAATTTTATACCTCGGGAAATTTCTGCCATTCAACTGACAATAAAACTGCCCAGTTTTGAGATATTCGTATAGGAGTTGATAAATGTATGACGCATGAGACTCACAGGAAAATATACACGGATTTGTAAAATCATGTCAATACTATTGATAAACTCCCGGAGCAAGCTAAACTGTTGTAGAAATATTATTTTTTAAAAAACTGTCAAAAGAGTTAATGAGATGAACAATATGTAATATCATATATATCCACAGACATTCTTTACATTAAAGCAGGAAGGACAGGTTAGAATCTAAGAGGCTCAACACAAGAGTTTATGTCTGACTTGTGCCTGAGTCAGATGCAGTTGCACAGAAGACCTGCACTTCATAGTCATTCAGGGACACGGGCCAGTGGGAGCTCCAAACTGAAATATTTCCGTGATCTCTCCAAATGAGGGATTGTGGGAAATCATGCAGTGTCTTGTAAAGGTTCCACTTAGAGTAAAGATACATCTCTCTCTTTGGTTTTGAGTTGACTAAAGCAAGTCATGTGGCTACACTTGACTTGAAAGGCTACATGGACGTGCCAGCCACCATGTGCCTGACAGGAGAGGAGGAGCAGAATGTAAACAGCCTCAGTGATCATGTCAGTATTCTTCGCAGTCGATGATAAACTGATTTTTGTGAAAGCCTGGTTTTTGGGTGTTTTTTTTTTTTGTATTTGTAGTGAGGATTTCATTGCCACTGAAAACCACTATATACTTGTGTGTGCTGGGTGAGTGGGTGGGGTTTCTTTTATGCTTTCATTACAGCAAGTAACTTCCACCATTCACAATTTCTTAGCTTTCCACATACTTACTAGCTGAGTGAGGATTGCCGATCTAATGGCCCATCCCATTAGTTGAGCAATAATGAGTTGGCCATTTTATTGTGCCTCAAAAACCATGGGTTCTTCTTGCCTTGTTGTGCCTCTTTCGTCACCGTAAGATATAAGATAAATCCATCAGGTTCACCTTGATGCCTTGTTAAGTTTAACCATATATATATATATACATATATATATATATATGTTGTGTGTGTGTGTATATATGTATATATATGTATATGTGTGTATATTATATAATACATATATGTATATGTATATATATATATATATATAGGTTTGAGAGAAATGGAAATCCATACTAATAATGTTCAATGAAAATTTGAAGGTTTCAGGACAACAAAATGGCCCAACTGGGTCTGAACTTAGAATTAGAAGCTAGAGAGGTCAGGTGGTGTTCCACTTGAAGGGTATTCTAGGATAATAGAAGCAGGCACCAGTATGTCTTCTGCCGGAGCACCACAGCAATTCAGTATGAGGAAGAGAGGGCTGGAAGAGACAAGAACTAGATCATGACATGTCTTATACGTTATGCTAGGAACTCTGGATATCATCCCATAAGTGAGATTACAATAAGGAGAACATGTATTCGCATGTTTTGTGTATCTGATTGGATATGGCCTTTAGACCATTGTATATTTCAGTTGAAGCTATAGGGATAATCTGTTGCTGGATAAAGAGATTTGAATGTGATCAGCATATAGATTGTGGTGAATAGTGGAGATGAGAAAATTCACCCCAAGGAAAATTGTGTAGAGGGAGAAAAGCAGTTAGGTAAATGATGAAATCAGAGTCTTGAATATATTATTATTTTCTATTAGTACCAGTTATAGGGAAAATTAGCTTATTCTCTGTTGTAGAATCTACTGACTACAATTCTGAAAATGACTGGCACGAAGTACAATGTGCTATAAAAGCCATAACGGTGGAGATAAGAACAGAGAGGGTTAGAAACTCATCTTGTCCAAAAATAGCAATAGCCAACAGCTTATTTATAGTGCTCATGATATGCCAGGTACTCTTCTAAATTATATATATATATATATATATATATATATATATATATATATATATATATATATATATATATATATATATATATATATATATATATATATATATATATATTTTCTCACTTAGTTCTCACACGCACAAAATGAAACAGAGAAAGGTTAAATAACTTGCCAGGTTAGTAAGAGTTGAAACAGGGATTTTTTTAATTTTTTTTTTTAGAGCAGATCTTTTTTTTACCCTGATTGTTTGGCTCCATAATCTCTACTCTCAACCATCCCTGCCTCTCTCTGCTTAAAAACTAATTTCAAACTTATCAGAATTTAGCTTGTGAGATTGTGGTGATATGGAAAACCTTATCATTTTAGCTCTTGTCTTCTCAGTCTTGTATTAGAAGCATCTAAATACTACATTTTCTTGTTTGTTTGTATTATAGTAGGTTCTGACTTTTAATGACTGCTATAGTGATAATAACCATAACAAATGGAATGGGAAGTATTCTTATTTACTAAATTAACTATTATTTATTGGGAAAGCAGAAGCTATTTACACTATTTTTAAAATGAAAAAATTGTAAAGGAAGTAGAAATGTTAAGAGAATTTAGAGTAAAGACATCCTGTGATGAAGAGACCTAGTTATTGATTTTCTGACATTAATTTTTCTCACCTGTAAAGTGGTGTCTACATTACAGAATAGCTGTGGGTGTCAAAGTTGATGTTCATAGAACATCTAATACAATACTTGCAGATGAATTTCTCAATATTTTGTATACTTCATTTAAAAATATATATGGAAGCACAACTCAAATGAAAGTTATATTCCAAGCATAATGACTGCTACAAGGACGAGAAACATTATTGTCTGGCTGTTACTAGAACATTAAGTTGTCTTACCTTTATTCACTTCACAAAATCTAATTTCATGTAAAATTGAAAACTTAGAATAATGATATCTTAGTGTCAGGTTTAGAGTACTTTGAAATTTTTAGTTTGAGTATTCTAAAATTATACATCTAATCTGAACTTCCTCAAAGTATACTCATAAACCTCTTTTGTACATACAAGTTTGTGAGGTAGAGCTAATATGACTTTAAAATAACATTTTAGTCACAGGTAAAGGGAAAATAAATTTCTCAAAAGTATCCCATTAAGATAAGGAAAGAATAAAATCACTGAAATGAAAATCCCTTCACATAATAGTCTGCTATCATGTATAATTAAAAACTCATTTGGGCTTTAGAAGTCTAGGAAAATATTCCCATTCTGACATAAGCTGCTTATGAAGAACTGGGGAAGATAAATAGAAGGCATTTTTTTTTCTAATCACATATGTCTGTATATGCATGTGAGCATCTTTGAATTTGCATTAATATTGAAATATTAATTTGAGTCAGTGGAGAAAACATTTACTGAACACCTACTCTATGTTAGGTTCTGAAAATATAAAGGAGAAACGGTCTCTACCAGCAGACAGATTACAACCTAGTGGGGGACAGCCAGTCAGAAAATCAGTAATTTCAAGAGCAACAAGAAATTACTATGGAAAAGCAGAAGAGTGAGTGCTATATTGTTGTGGAAGGGATTAGGAAAAGCTTAATAAATGAAATGATTATTTTACCTGGACTTCCACATTTTCAATGGGAGGGGATAGGTACATACAAATGTGCTCATGAGGAATAGCAGAGGGGAAGGAAAAAAGATCACAGAATCTAGGTAATAACAGTAAATATATTTTAGGCAATTAACATGTTTACAATACCTATTTATTTCACTTATAACTTTAAAATAGCTTCACAAAATATTGACTTTGATTTAGCAAAATTATTTTAACAGTTACACAAGATGTTGATTTGGTGTTATGTGAAAAATGAAGGAAGCAAACCTAGAGGAAATCAATACTTTCTAATAGAATACTTTATAAATTGGGTTTCATCATCTCTTCATACTTTGGTTATGTGTATTTGGGGGAGGGCATGGCTTAACGTGTGTGTGGGTGTGTGTTGAAAAAACATTTAAAACTTGTGTGATCATATCAGGCTTTCATGGTATCAGGTAAAAAATATTATAAATATTTAAAATATTTTTCTCACCAAAAAAAAAAAAAGAATAAATATAGACTTTATGTTGGGTGCCCATGGGAAACTAAACAAAACTACGTGTGTTCTGGACCTTGATATAAATTGAAAATTGCTCAGCTAACATTTACTAGAATTAGGTCATGATATGCAATAGCTGCTAGTGGCTAAGAAGATAGTAGGAAAGGAATTAAAACTTTGTAGAATATAGGATTTGGAGAGTATGTACCCTAGGGCTTTAGGCATTGTAGCTGCATAGGAGCGACTATTGTAAATAATGTGACTATAGGCTACGTCTTACCGTCTTACCGTGTCAGTCTCCTCCTCCTCCTCCTCCTCCTCCCCCCTCTTCTTTTTTCACCTGACAGTTATATATTAGATAGTAACCTAGAACTCTAACTCATGTCTTGCCCCACACCCCTAAACCCACCCCTTGGAGATGGCTTGTATTAGGAAGCATTTTGTTGATCAGTGATTATGGAATCATAGGATGTCGTTCTGGAAACACAGTTACTTGGTCATTTCTTATCCAAAACCTAAGAGAGCTGTTAGGAACAACTAGGTTGAACTAAATAGATCAATGACTAGTCCCATAAGATTAAGACACGATCCTCAGGATAATCTAGAAAAAAAAGGGCCGTACTAAGCACTTTAGGAATTTTGTTTGTTTGTTTTAAAGATTTTTATTGGGGAATTGGGGAAGGGGAACAGCCAAGTTGTCCTTCAGTCTTAGTTGTGGAGGGTGCAAGCTCAGCTCCAAGTCCAGTCACCATTTTCAGTCTAGTTGCTGGGGGGGGGGTGAGCTCAGCTAACCATTCCATGCAGGAGTTGAACCAGCAACCTTGTTGTTAAGAGCATGCGTTCTCACCACCTGAGCCATCCAGCCGCCTGTGGCAGCTCAGCTTGGGCACAGCTCACTGGCCCATGTGGGAATCAAACTGGCGACCCTGTTGCTCAGAGCTTCCACTATTAACCAACTGAGCCACCCAGCTGGCCCACTAAGCACTTTAAATACATTGTTTAATTTAACATGGAAAAAATATAGGCATGTGAAAAATACACACATACATTTCCAAACCACATTAAAGATGTTGCTTTTAAAATATACACATTTATCGCTTCTCGGCCTTTTGGCTAAGATCAAGTGTAAAATATACACATTTATTATTTCATCTTTATGAATAAATAACTGGAAAATGGCAAAACTGTTGGGCTTGAGAAACTGAGTTCTTCCAAATGTGGGTGTTGAGTGTAACCCAACTCTATTAATTTCATTGGAATAGCCAAAAGCAAGCATCTGGATGTGAGTATATTACCAAAAATCACCTTTCTATTTAAAATAGCTCAGTATTATAAAGTTGTACACCTGAAATTTACATAATGCTATTAACCAATGTTACCCTGATAAATTTAATTTGAAATAGAAGGTATAAGCAAATAAATAAATAAACAAAGAAAACAAACAAAATAGCTGAAATATTAGCTTACAACATTATATATGTTCTAATACAAAACTATCATTTCTAGTTTGTTTTATCTAAGCCACTACGCCAACTCTTGTCATTCCCAAATTATCTTCATCCTTCAAACTGTGACAGATAATGTCTGTCTCTTTCAGTTATTTTACTGATATTCCATAGTATAGTGTATACCGCAAGAGTTGCAATTCCAAAAACTACATTTTTCAAACCCAGTTGTTAATTATTGGGTGGTAATTCTCTCTGCGTTTCTCATATTTCTACATGTTATACAAACAAGGCACTAACTGCCCTATTTTACTGATTCTGTTTTTAAGGATATTTATGTAGCAAAAAGCCATGAAAGATAAAGGCTAAAGCTGTTCCAAGAGGAATATGCATCCTTGTAAAAATAACTTTAATATGAATCCGATTGTATTGTGCAGTTACAGAAATTTTAACTAGTGAAATTATAAAGTAAAATGTAATAATATACATCTTCAACAGTATTTTAATAGAGATTTCAACTAGCTATTGTATTTCAGCTAAATTAAACTTCCTTTGTTCTTCTTATATTAAAATCTTAACATATCTAGTTTTGTGCATGGTGTTCAAAGTTTAATTTGGCAATGTTGTATTTTATTTAGCAGTAAATTGAAGCCAAAAGAACATGGAGTAAGAAGCATAAGACCTGGGTTGCATTCTGCCTTTTGTTACATTGTAATCAAATGTCTAATCAAAATATACTTGATCTCTACTTTCCCATAAATTTGACAACAAAAAAACTACCCTGACTACCTTACCTCACTCATTATTGTGTGGATTAAATGAAATAAAGTGAGTGGCATACTATCCATATTATACATTTCTCTATAAAAATAATTGCTTATATATATATTTTTTATTATAAGAGGAATTGATGTCACTTATAATCTTAGCAGATTGAAGTGATGCAAATCCTCTCCGACTCCCATCTACCTCCACTACTTGCAATTACAAGCACACAGAAATGTTGGATGAAATATATTCAAAAAAATTCAAATATCTTGACCTTTTAAGCCAATCTCAAAATTTAAAAAATACTCCCAAAGTAACAGCAAAGAGTAAGGAGCAAAAACAGAATAATAAAAGAGTGTTCTTATGCCGCAGAGGTTTAAATAATTGATTTTTGAACCTGAAGATAGAACTCTGAAATAAATCTCTTCATAACAGCAAGATCTTGGATACCTACAACAATTTGAATGAAAATCAAAAGCATATGCTAAGTGAGAAAACTAGACTCAAAAGGTTACATACTGGGCTCCTGGTTACCAATAGGATGGACCAGACTCATTTCTCCCTGCTCCTCCCTGATTACAGCTAGAAACCCTAGAGAAATTGTCACAATCACAAGAGGAAAGATGGAAAGAAGAGGACAGACTGGCGAGGGAATCTCAGGTCTTGAAGAATGACATGACAGCACATCCTCTATTTTATTCTTTCCTTTCCTTCCTTTCCCTTCCCTTCCCTTCCCTTCCTTTCCTTTCTCTCTCTCTCTCTCTCTCTCTCTCTCTCTCTCTCTCTCTCTCTCTCTCTCTCTCTCTATTCTTTTTCTAAAGATTTTATTGGGGAACAGTGTGTTTTTCCAGGACTGATCAGCTCCAATTCAAGTAGTTGTTGTCAATCTAGTTGTGGAGGGCGCAGCTCTGTGGCCCATGTGGGGATCAAACCGGCATCCTTGGTGTTGTGAGCACTGCGCTCTAACCACCTGAGCTAACTGTCCGCCCCTCTTTTTTTTATTTTTATGTTATATATTCTGAGTGAGCACTGGATTAATCTCTAATGTGGAACACCAAACAGGCACATACCCAAAACACCCAAAGAAGAGCCTGATTTCTCAGCCAAAAGACAAGGAGAGGGGCAGCCCAGGTGACAGAAACTTTGTTGCCAAGTAAAAGCCCAACCAAAATAGACCCCAACCACACACCACAGATGCCCCCCAGCTCCTCCCGCTTTGGGTCAGTGGAGACTGAGTGGGGAGTCAATCTGGCCTTCACACGCTTCTTTTAGTGGTCACAGGTGGAGCCTCTTACCCTCTCCCCTAGAGAGTTGGGGGATCTCAGGAGGAATAAACAGGAGAAAGGGATTCTTGAAACTTGCATAGGGAGTCCTGGGCAGACCCTTGTGCAACCCACATGTCAAAATGACCCAAATCATCACACCAAAGGGTTCAAGAACTATAGTGTGGAATACCTGGGTTTTCAGAGAGGTATCTGAATAGTATATTTCATAAATGGAGTAGAGGAGAATAGCACTGCAAAGGCTCTGAGAATGACATTGGCATTAGATCCACAGCCCTCAAAAGTAGGTAGGCCAGGACCTCCCTGCTAAACCTAAACAGGGTGACTGTCTGCAAAAGTCCACGATTTCAATAGGATCCAGAATCTCTTAACAAAATAGCTTATCTAGAATACAACTGAAATTCGCTAGTCACACAAAGGACCAGTAAAATTACAACCTGAAAAAACGATAATCAGGAGGTGACTGTGCCAAGATGACTCAGAAGTTGGAATTATCTAACAAGGATTTTAAAATAGCTGTCATAAAAATGCTTCAATGAGCAATGCTTAAAACAGATGAAACAAAGAAAATACCAGCAGAGAAATGGAAGATATATAAGAGCTGAATAAATGGGCCAGCCTAGGGAACAGTTAGTAACCTGAGATATAATGGACATTTGAAATATTAAGAGTACCCTAAAAAAGTATGCTAATACATCTGGCAGAAAAATGTTAAAAATGAAAAATTGTGTATAAAAGTATAGCTTAAGTTTATGTTTAAAAGAGACACTCAATAAAAATGGAAAAAACCTTAAAAGTGAATTAATTAAAAGGAACCATTCAGGGCTGGCCGAGTGGTGTGGTGGTTAAGAACCGGCTTGGGATGCCAGAGGGCCCTGGTTTGGATCCCACATATGAGGGCCAGTGACACTGCCCTCTACAGCTAAGATGCTGAACGACAGCTCAACCTGGAGCTGGGCTGCCGTGAGTCGCCGGCAACGGCGTAGGCTGCAGCCACTGCTGCAGTGGGTTGCCATGGGCTACCGTATGTAGCCAGCAGCCAGCGTGAGCGGCCAGCAGCCGCAGTGAGCGGCCGTCCAGAAGCCGGTGACTGATGTGCCTCGCCCGGGAAGGGCACAGTGATGGTGCCAACTTGGTCCAGTGAAGCAACGTCCTCCACAACTAGACTGAAGAACAAAAGGACAGCAACTTGTCTGTTCCCATCCCCCAATTCCCCAATAAAAATCTTCAAAAAAAAAAAAAGGAACCATTCAAATAAAGCACTGGGATTACATAATTTTATACTAGTTATTATTCAAGGAAACATAACCTCCGTATTATACATAGTGATTCAGAAAATAGAAACTGAGGAAAAGCATCATCCCTATTAGGTTAAAATTTTATCTTAAGTTTTTAACTGAAATTTTATTTATAGCAGAAGTACAAATAATTTACTTCCAAATAACAAAATGCAAAACTCAGCCATTAGAAAGGTCAACACCCAAATATATTTGAACCATGAGCAATATATGTATATTACTAAATGACTAAATTGCTTAGTTTTTTATAGACTGGTTTTTTTATTATTATTTTTAGTTTCAGGTGTAGAAAACAATGTAATAGACATTTACACCCCTCACAAAGTGATAACCCCTCTCCCCCAATCTACTACACATTTGACATTGTATACAGCTGTTACAATACCACTGACTCTATTCCCTATGCTGTACTCCACATCCCGTGACTATATATATATATATATATATATATATATATATATATATTAAATTATAGTTCACATTCAGTATTATTCAGCTTCAGGTGTACACTGCAGTGGTAGACTGGTTTTTTTTATGAGCTGGTTAAATAGTGGAGGGCATCCAACAGGAACGATGCTTTTGGTTGAGGAAGAGTTCATCAGAAGCCGTTGTTTCTGACACTAATTAGAGAGTGGCTCCAGTTTTCTGTTCCAGACACTTATATATACTCATATATGACAACCAGATGTACAGATATATGACAACAGAATCATCTTTTCAGTCTATAAGGAAATGCTCACCTTTCTGTTTTCTGTACCAGAAGCAGGAAACAAAAATGAGAATACAAAGTACAGAGATAGTTCATCCCAAACTGGGTGAGAATGGAACCCGTTCCTGTTCACTTACAGCACACTATCACCTGTTCCTCCGGAGACAATACCCACTAAGCCTTCTCTCACAATCGCATTATGGCCCAGGTTCTCATAATCATTGGTAGCCAAAGATCTATATTGAGTTTGTCATTCATATTTAACTTAAAACGATTCCTGCCCTTGGAAGGATATGCCAGGGAAATGTCAATGAAAATGGCACTCTTAGTGTGGATGTACATTACTATTAGCCTTTCTAGAGACAAACGGACAGCACACATTGAAATTTAAATGTGAATTGAATACAGTTGGACTCAGTAGTTGTTTTGTTCAAAAGCGAGGAGCGGAGAACAGTGGTTAATAACATTGATCCTGAGGGCCGGCTGAGTGGCTCAGTTGGTTAAGAGCTCACTTAAGAGTTTGAGCTCTGAGCAACAGCAGTTCGAGTCTAGCCCGAGCTGAGAAGCTACTGAGCTGCCAACAGGTGGCAGGATGGCTCAGCTTAAAAAAAAAAAAGAACATTGATCTGGTGCTACATAGGATGTGTAGCAATCCTAGAGCTAGCCACTTACTAGATGTGTGAAATACAAGAGCCTTCCTTACAGCATTTTTTCTAAATTTTTTTTTAAGATTTTTATTGGGGAATTGGGGAGATGGGAACAGCGCTGGGGAATTGAGGGAAAGAGAACAGACAAGTTTCTGTCCTTTTGTTCTTCAGTCTAGTTGTGGAGGACGTCGCTTCACTGGCCCAAGTTGGCACCATCATTGCGCTCTTCCCGGGCGAGGCACATCAGTC
>NW_017731860.1:770489-776924 GCF_001890085.2 Hipposideros armiger | reverse complement strand
TTATATATATATATATACACACACACACACACACACACACACACACACACACACACACACATACACATGGTCAAGCTTTAGGAAAAATTTCAGATTCTGAAAAACTTAATTGTACCCACATACCATGAAACAAAAAATGACCTTTAGAAGTAGAAAAAATGCAATTTAAATTGTTTTGTTCAAGGAGTCTTTAACTACTTGGTTGCATCTCAAAGCCTCTGTTTTACTTATGAATTACTGCATAGCAAACCATTCTAAATGTAATGGTGCAAAATGACAGCTATTTTGTTATGCTCATTGACTCTGTGGTGCAGGAATTTAGAAAAAACACGTCAGGATCAGCATGTCTGTGTACCATAATGTTGGAGGCCTCAGCTTGCAAGATGAGTGCACAGCTGGCAGCTACAGGTGTCTAAAAGTTTACTCGTTCACAAGTCTGGTGGTTAATGCTGGCTTTTGCCTGGGACTTTAGAAGGGCCTCGTGGCCAGAATACCTACAGGTGGCTTCTGCATGTGGTTCTTTGTTTTTCCTCACTACATGGAACCTGAATTCCAAGAGCAAGCATCCCTTTTATAACCTTTAATGACATATCCTGAGAAAGTACAAGATTGCCCAAATTCAGGGAAGACTCTCTTGATGGTTCGCTTGTAACAATCACCCTGTGAGGAAAGCACGTGGGACAGGAGATATTGTTGTGGCTGTTAATAGAAAATTCGATCTGGTACAGGCAGATAGAACATGCACTTTACCAAAGAAGATATACAGATGGACCAATAAACAGAAGAAAAGACCATCAACATGATTAGTCATTGGGGAAATGCAAATGAAAACCACAATAAATTATTACTACACACCCACTAGAATTAGGCTCATTAAAAAGATGAAATATATCCAGTGTTAGCATGTGGAGCAACTGGAATACTCACACATTGCCAGTGGGAATGCAAAGAGTATAACCACTTTGGAAAATAGCTTGGAAGTTTCTTACGGTTAAAAATACTCTTACCATATATTTCCGCAATTGCACTCCAAGATGTTTACCCAAGAAAAATGAAGACATACTTCCACACAGATTTTTTTGTGTGTGTGTTAGTTGCATTTATTGACATATAAAATAGAAAGTTCTTTTTAAAACATGTATTTCCCCACATCCATTAATAATTCCTTAAAAATTATAGATCCTGCTTAGGTAAAGGAGAAAAAAATCTTACCAGAGATTAAAAATCAGGCATTATCCTGTTTCACAATTCCAGTAATCTAAAGGGCTCTTCTTTAGAAATGATATTGTCATAAGGGAATGATATAATTAGCCTGATTTTATGTCAGCATTATAATTAATTAGTATTCACTAAATGGAAACTAGATCTTTTGTATGAAGTAGAGAATCAGTACATTTTAATAATTTTACTTTCTCTTTCTCTAATACTGAGAATGATTTTGTGGAGAAGCACACAGAAGGTATCCTTATTTTTTTCTCTTTTTTAGACATTTATGTAATTTGTGAAGTGATCCCCCCGATAAGCCTAGTACCCATCTGACACTGTACACAGTTTTTACAATATTATTGACTACATTCCCCATACTATATTTTACATCGCCATGACTCTTTTGTAACTACCAATTTGTACTTCTTAATTCCTTCACCTTTCTTACCCAGACAGATATTTGTATATGAATGTTTATAGCAACTTTTTCCATATTAGCAAAAATCTGGAAACAGTCCAAAGCCCATCAATAGGTCAGTAGATAATCAAATTTTGGTATTTCCATGTAATTCTATATAGCAATAAAAGGGAACAACTTACTAATACATGCAACGATGTGGAAAAATTTGAAAAACATTATGCCGTGCAAAAGGAGCCAGATGGAAAAAATACATGTTTCCATTTATATGAAATTCTAGAAAACGTAAAAATAATCTAGAATGACTAAGAACAGACCAGTGGTTGCCTGAGGCTGAGAGTGGGTGGGAGGAAAACCCCCTTCTGGAAACTCAAGTGGAAGCCTGCTTTAGGTTCAGCCAATCACGTACTCCCCCTCAGGAATTTGAATCTAAGGAAATGGTGTGGTGACGGAAGGGTAGATGAGAATTTATTCAGGCCTGCGGTGACATGCTGACAGCATCTAAGTCCGGCAAAATGATGCCAAATCAATACTGTTATCCTGGCGGTTTCTGTCGTATGACATTGGTCGTGTCAACATTGCCCAGAATCCCTTTATTTTCTGCTCGTCTCCTGAGCTTGGTTCATAAGCCTTCCTATTGATTCTATAAGCTACAGCTATTCTTCCAATAAATTTACTTTCTGCTGAAGTTACTTGGAGTCAGCTTCTGTTGCCTTAAAAAAAAAAAAAAAGAAGAAGAACCCTGACTGAAACAGACATCTACGTGCTGAATAATGGAATTTTTTCATACTATGCAGCAAGAAAACTCTTCAGTAGGGAGTTCAGTAGGAAAATACTATTGTGTGCAATATACCTCATGATACCATTGTTTTCAATACACACTGACTTACATTACAATCATATTCTATGGATCAATTTTCTTCATATTCTTCATCAATTTTGCAGATAATGGTAATAAACTGCCTGGGTCCTTGACATTTCATCCATCAAGGTCCCTCATTTGGGGGTGCTCAATTTTAAAATTCAGACTCAAACCAATGTTGCCATCTGGAATAATCTCCTTTCTATTGGCACATTTCTTACTGTCTCAGTTGGTAATTCTATTGATCAGCTTCAAGTTCAGTTTTGATGCTGATTCTGTTTTTATTTCTAATAAATGGCGCTTGACTATATTCTTGGCAAAGGCCCTTCCCTCTGACTCAAGTTAATTCGCTAGATCTTTGCTGTTTCCCCATCTCTGAGTAGACATCTTATTACTCAGTTCCTTTAACTGCCTTGGTACTACCTTAGGCTAAGCCTCCATCATGTTGAGCATTGCCTTTTAGCAATTCTATTGATTACCAGTCGACACATTATCCTGACACCATTTTCCAGCCAGAATATCCACTGGCTGCCCTCCAGTGGACATTGTTGATTTCATGGCAGGCTGCCTGCTTGCTTATCTTTCCTGCCTACTGGCAAATTCCCCTAACAAATATCCAGTCTAGATTTTTACTATCAATTGCCAGAAACTTCTCAGACCATGTTTCCTATAGCTTGATAACATCTCTGGTTCCTAGGCCTCTTTGTGTGTCTACTCAGTTCTGATGGATGATTTGGTAAAATTATAACTTTTGTTTCCATTTTTAGTGTAGTTTAAATCCGTTATTATTTTTATACTTGGCCTAGCTATTGCAGATTAGATTATATTTCTCATATTCCCCTGTCCACCCTCCACCCCAATTCTCTACCCCTTTCTCTCCCTCTCTNAGCCTACGCCAACGCTGGCAACTCATGGCAGCCCAGCTCCAGGTTGAGCTGTTGTTCGGCATCTTAGCTGTAGAGGGCAGTGTCACTGGCCCTCATATGTGGGATCCGAACCGGGGTCCTCTGGTGTCCCAAGTTAGCTCTTAACCAACGTGCCACTCGGCCAGCCCTCTAAAATCTTAAAACAATAAACTACTTAAAGGACAACTAGCATAGCAGTTGCTAAATTTAAACACTTGCATTTCTGTATCTTGGGTACCTGTACCCCTCCACATAAATGAGATATATTTCGTACTACAGAATGAGAAGAGCTTCAGCACAAATTGGTAAGTAGGAAAAACTTCAGATTGACATACACCAAATTATTTAATTTTCCTGTAAAATATTAAAAATCGGTTTGTCTTAGAGCTGTTTTGATAAATGCATTTAAACCCCAGAAAGAGATCTAAAGGAATAAATATCAAATTGATAGCAGTAGATACTTTTGGAAGATGACTGGAATTTTGGTGAGATCAACAGGATTTTTTTCATGTGTAAAGTTTTATGAGATATCTGCATGTGTCACTTATTTAAAAAAAATTAAGATTAAATAAAAAGCGCACAAATTGTAGCAGCTGTTTTCACAGTGTGGTAAAGGAATATGGACCAGAGACAATCAGTGTTGTATTTTGAGACTACATTTGTATATGTATTTAAATGCTATGCTTACCTGTTAAGCCAAGGGGCCTACACTTTGTGATGCATAAACAAACACATATTTAAAAAATAAGACACATTATCCTTTTGGTCCAAACAACCTGGACCGTATCCATAGAGGAAAAACATACCTTCAAAATTTGGGGAACAGAAAATCCTGCCTGGATATTTTACATATTTAAACTTTCAAATCAAACATGTTGGCATGAAGAAACATTTCCAAAGCCCAGGTGGAAAAAGCCTTTGGTATATAAAGTATTGATTTTCATTGAAAATTTAGATCTGGGCCCCTAACCCCTCATTCACCAGAGTCACATTATGATTACTAGTCCCCCAGACTTCTCATTCCTGGGCTTAGTGGTTAGTATTTCGGTGCTGAGAAAAAATTAAATGGGACAAAAACAATAAAGCTCAAAGGGCTGTTTTAAAAAGATCAAATATCTTAGAATGTATCAATTGCCACAAACGGGATAATGCAAAGATTGAAATAAATCTCTTCCAATTTGCTATCTATTCATCTCAAAGTAAAACCTGAAGAAATATGTTTCAGAGGAGAAACCATGTGATTGGGAACAAACACAGTGCTAAGAATTTTCTTTTTCTCTTCAGAATTAGATTATAAAGTATTACTATTTTTTATCACCTTTTTCCAATAGGTGTAAAAAACCCAAAAATATCACAATGTTATGAAATTGTGGTATTCATAAAGCTCCATGTTGGTCAGATTGAAATAATGACAAGGCCCACATACTATAAGATTTATAATACACCTTTAATATGTAATAATATTTTTAAAAGCACATTAAGCTATAAAACAAGTGTAAACAAATATAGCAAAGTTCTGCTTTTTCCTTTGATGACAAAAGTATTTTTTTCCTCTGTGGATAAGGTCTATTGTTTTATTGAAAATTCTTAACAAAACACTAACCCAAATCAGTGTTTATATTTTTCTGCTGCTCTAAACATTTAGTTTGCCTTTGGGGTAAGCTGGCATTAAATTATCCAAAAAGAAAAAGAAAAATAGAGGAGCCCTGTAAGCATGTCCACTTCCAGTAATAAAGGAATGAAAGGGACACATAGAAACTATTGTAATTTTCCCAGTTATTCATATATTCTGATATGTAATGAAATATTCTCTCTTTTTTAACTCCGAGTTAAACCTGTTTTCCTTTTTCAAATATTTCATATTAAATCAACTGCCAGTTTTAGTTTGTACATTTTAAATATCTTTTGAATGTATTTTCAGGGTTTGTATTTACCAATGTCATTGGAGAAAAAGTTGAAATTATCATCTCGAAGATAATTGCAGTTGATGAATTCTTGAAAAAGAGGGAGGATGCGTCAATTCATAAGGAGACTGTCTTGTTATATGATAGTTGATATATAAAGTTCTGAAATGGACAGTGCATTTCATATTTAACCAAGTAATTAAAAATACATTAGTCTATGCATTTGTAACATTGTAATTTTAATGTAGATCACATAAATGGACTCTTCAGAAAGTTATTTTTATTGTGAAAAGCATGGTAAACCTTAGCAATTGCACATAAAATTCAGAAAAAAGGAAAACATACTATTCCACTATCTTGAGATTCTTGAAGGATACATATTTGTCTTATCTTATTCTCTCCAGCACTTGATCTTATTCTGATACACAGAAAGTATCCATTATATGTTTGTCTGAATTTAGTTCATAAAACTTTAGTGGAAAAATGCAAGACTAGGTCAGGTATCTATTTGTTGATAAATTTAGAGATGCTGATTAACTAAGCTCATATCCATTAATCCGCAATTACCAAGATATTTTAAGCCAACCTAAATATATCCAAATATACATCTACTTTGTCTTATTGTCCTGGATAATTTGAATACAAGCACATTTGTAACCGTGAATTACTGATGTAATTATGATTTTGCACCGACCTGGCTAGATAAGTAGGGATTTGGGGCTCTCATTTACCTTGGCATCTGTTCTGAGTAAATAAAAATAAAATTTAGCATGTTTTTTATTTGTTTGGTTTGGTTTTCTTATTTTGCCCTTGCACACCTGCAGATCTGACCATAGGAAAACCTTATTCAGAGCTGTGAAATCGTTTATGAGAAATCAATATGTTCTAGTGACATTTACCAGTTTCATTACCTCATAATAGGTATCTACTTGAACTTTATCAGCCTCCTAAAAGTTGATTAAAAAATTCTAATGACAGAATAATGGCCAAGGAACACTTGAAGTGAGTGTGCTATATAAAATTTATATATATGTATATATCTTACATTATATATATTATATATTATATGTTATAAAGCATATAATATATATAATATTTTATAGATATTATATATTTTATAAAGTATTATATATATATATA
>NW_017731860.1:715698-766765 GCF_001890085.2 Hipposideros armiger | reverse complement strand
TCTCTCTCTCTCTCTCTCTCTCTCTCTCTCTCTCTCTCTCCCTCACTCCCTCACTCCCTCACTCCCTTCCTCCCTATAGTTAGATAAACTTTCATCATTATTGAAATCACTTTGGAAATTTCTGGAAACATTCTCCAAATTTAAATTTATACAAGAAGATATTCTCCATAGAGTCTTTCTAATACTATGAATTTACTTCCTGTGTTTGAAAAAGAGGTACATAACAGAGGCTGAATTTCAACAGAAGGAGAGATTAGATTTTCTCAGTATCCTACATATTTTCATTTCATTCCATTTTAATTATGTTTTAGACTAGATTTATTCTTTTATAAGATCAGTATAGTAGTAGAGGGTTGTTGGTCAAAACATGTAAAATCAATATTTGGAGATAACGTTTTTTTCCTCCTGTTGCCTCACAAAGTAAGTATTTTTAAAGACCATCTTTTTAATGTACCTAAGTGTAGAAGCAAAATCTACCTAAACATTTTATATTTTTAATGATATAAAACCACTTGGACCTGAAACTCTGCCAGGTTTATAAATGCACCTGTGCTGTTTATCTGGATTGGTACCTTAGAATGTTTATCAGAACAGATGTACAGTTTGTACGTGCTAATGAAAGCTAGGCAGATGTGGGAATAGGTCATGAACTTTTTATATTGGGGTTAATATAGATGCATGTTTAAAGTTATCAGAAGCACATTTAATTATATTCCATTTCAAAGGATATTTCATTCTGTTTATTTGGAATTTTATTCATGAGGAAAATATCAAATTAATATTATGTATGCAGTTATGATTAGACTTTCACATAAATAATTTATCATTCATCATTCGTGAACAAAGTATAAAGTCAAACTGTGACTATATAGTATATTTCGTCCAGACTTCAGGACTGTTTATGTGATAGCTGGTGATTCCCAATGTCCCATTGGTTTGAGTTGGCTCTTAATATCCCCCAACAGTAATTGATCTAAGGAACAGATTTCAGTTTACTTTCACTAAAGTTTGTTACAACACAATATCTCAACAATAGCTGGGCTTATATTAAAACCAATGTGCAAGGCCAGCACTCTTCAGCATTGAAATGAAGACTGTAAACAATTCCATCATCCAGGTATAGTTTGCAGACAGTTCATTCTGATAGACCCACATTAGGGAGTACTTTCTTTTCTACCCTCCAACACCAAGTCAGATATTTTTGATTCTCTATTATTTTATTTTCGATTAAGTGAATTTGTTAGCTTGCTTTTTAAAATTAGGAAGGCTAAGTTGACTTTTTCTTATGTTTTTTTTCTGTCTTATGCTGTGGTATTGTGGCTGATGACACCTACATGGATGGAAATCCAAACTTATTTTTAAGGATATTGTTGACTTTGCCTGTAGTCATATTTGTGACATTTTTCTGTGTAAGGATGTGGTAAATTGGAGGATGAGAAAATGTGAAGTGTCTCAACTTTCACAAGAGAAAGTTATATTTATTACTTAATCTAGAGAGCTAAAGTATTTGCAGTAAATAATTATTTGAATTTTAGGTACATATATAGCTTTCACTTGATGTCCTTAAGGATTTGAGAAAAGTACTGTTCACAAAAATCCACATTATAATGACACTTGAAGAGATAATTGGTTATTCTGGGTGCTCCGGCGTAAGATTCCCCACCGAGCAATGTACTTGGACGATATTAACGCAGCTGCCTGAAGAAATGCTTTTGTTTTCATGGAGAGCTAGGTAAACATATTTCCTGGTACTTTCATCTCTTGTTATTCTAAATAGCTTCTGATATTTATTTTACTTGATTAATTCTAATGGCTAAAAAGTTTCAGACATTTCTAGATACATATGTAAAACATCTGGTCAATACTCTCTTCTCCCTAATTGGGGAATTATTTCATCTTATCCTAAGCCCTCCAGTACATAAACTGATTCAGTGTGGTATAAGTTCAGTTGCTTTTGCATTTTTCTCATTAGCTTCATTATTTTGGCTATACTGTATTGAACACCTATTTAACGCAGAGCAAGGTAGAGTAGTAAGTATTATATATCTTTCTTCTCACTGAATCCTCATAGCTGCATATTTGGAGGTAAAATATAGATTTAGAAGTTAAGCGACTGATATTTAATAGACAATTAAAAACAGGTGCCCAATTTGTGGTATGATTTTGAAAAAATAGTTTTCTAACATTCTTTCTTAAATATGCCTTCCATTTTTTCTGCACTGTTATAGTGAAAAAAATCAAACATCTGAACTTACTTTAAAATGGATTAAAAATAAGATGGATTGATGGACTGATGGATAGAAATATAATAAAGCAAATATAGCAAAATGTTATTTGCAGGCCCTAGGTGGTGCATACGAGTGTTCATTGTATGATTGTTTCAAATCTTTATGCTTAAAATTATTCATAATGCAATGCTGGAAAACATAGATGCTTGCTTGTCATATGCCTATGTAAATGTTTCTCATATAATGTTGGGCCTTGCCCGTTCAGCCAGTGTGTGTTTGTTGTTCTATGATTTGTAGGCACCACTTTGCTGATACGTAAGGAAATTTTGCGTAGTGGCCAAAACACAGTCTCTGGAGTCATATCTTTTTACCTTTACTTTCTGGTTCCTCCACTTGGTAGCATTTGAACTTCAGGATTCTTCATATGCATATTAGGAAAATCATAGCACCTACCCCCATATGATCATAGATTAAATGAGAGGATAAATGGACATCACTTAGAAAAATGACTGCTACATGTTAAGAGCTGAATAAATAGTAGTTATTATTATTACTTATCTGATGATACAGGTATCGGTATTGCTGATTTTCTCTGCTGTACTCTTCTTAGTCAAAAGGAGCCTTCAAAAGCTAACAGATTATCGTATTTTAATTTTAACCTTTGACCTTACCCAAAGTAGGAGGAGTTGGTAGAGTCCATATATGTTATATATTTGTATATTTTAACTTTTCTATTTTGGAAACAATATTATAATCAGTGTGAATCATTAATTTGGTGGTGTTTATACTGTGTCTTTTCTCCAAGCACGAAAACTTATTAAGTTGAAGTTAACAGCATCTTGAAATAAATACATTAAAATTTGTTATCTGCTTCCTCCAATTTTAAATGTTAGATATGAGTTGACAGTCATTTATTTAAAATACAGTGAGGGAAGTTAATTGCTAATGATTTTTATAAAACTAAAATTATTAGTTAGCATGTGTTGCCTAGTAACCCAATTATTTGTCTTTTTTGACCAATACTAATGCTGCTCAAAAGTAGATGAATCACAACATATTTTCAACAAATACTATTACAAACCTCTCCTTTGCAAAAATGAAATTAAAACACCTTTGCCATTTGTTTGTAAAGGGTAAAATAATATTTTTTACCCCTCGGATAAAAATAATATTTACTTAATAAATGAGGCTGTGAGATAATAAACCATAGCAGAACTGAGTACTGACTCAGGAAATGTTTACAATTTAAGTGCCCATAGGAAAACAAACAAGCCTTTTTCTTTACATGCTATTCAAACAGTATCTTCCCATTTTTTCCACATGCAAAACAGAATGCTGATCACCAGTCTAATGCCTGATTGATCACTCATTTAAGTCAGATTTTAAGACCCCACCTTGTTTGCAAATCACGGCGATGGAATATCTTGAACTCAACATAAATTAAAATAGAGCAAAAAGGTACTTTTCAGTTTTCTAAAATTATCAGATTTGTGATGAGTGAGTGTAGTTTTTCAACATTCACAGCTCTTAGAAACATTACCTATGGCTGAAAAGAAAAGAGAGAGAAAATGCAAAAGGATGGTTTCTCTATGCCATATAAAATTCCCATTGCAGCCTCCAAAACTAGCTCAAATGCAGCGAGTGCTCCATAAACATTTGTTGATGATGATGACAGATTGCACATTTTGTATGCACTAATGTCAGTGCACGAGCACATGGCTTGTGTTTCTAAAACCAAAGTAAGCAGTAATGTTGACAAATGGCCACATTCTCAGGTGCTTCTAAGTACCGGTAGTTCAAAGTCTGGGGCCCTCATCCATTTATCAAGGCTGTAACTGAAATTCAGCTGCAGTGTATTTGTCCAGCTTGAGCATTTAGGCATAAACACCATTTATCTGGAGTTACTTCTGTTCTCTTTAGATAGGTCTTGGGGTCAAACGTTTTTTCTCAAAGTATGCTGGACACATTCCATATGAAGTATGAGGCAGCTCTACCCTAAAAAATGAAAATAATGATTTAGGAAAAAAAACCCATTCCTTTTTGCGAAGGTAGATTAGTTTATTGCAACAATTTTGCTCTCAGTTTTTGACGCCAAAAGAGGCCGTTTTTGAATCTTATTCCACCTGTTTTTAGCTTTATGTCCTCCGACACATAATTGAACCTTGTTAAGGCTTAGTAAAGTCAGCTATAAAATGCTGCAACTAAGAATTCCCATCTCATATTGTTTTGTGAAAATCAAATGACGTAATATAGATGACGCATTTAACAGAGTATCTGGTATATATATCAAGTACTTAAAAGTAGCTAAAATACCAATTTGCATGTGTTTTAATTTAAAAACATTCACATCAGATAGCTATTTTCTAAGGTCACATTAGTACATTTCCTATTATCCCTGATGGTTATCCAGTCCCTTTGTTGCCTAATCCTTTGTAGCTAATTCTTTCTTTAGTTTTCTAAATGTCTTATCTGTAACCGAGTGGCTTCTTTAGATTTTATGAGAGAAGAGGATCTCAACATTACAGCTTCTAAAAGCTCTCCATTATGGGGATTTTCAAATTAATACAGAACTACAGAGAAAGGTAAAATTAACTGCCTCTTTCTACCTGGAGGCAGCCTCGAGAGTTACCAACATTTTCCAAATCTTATTTATGTATTTCCTGAGAACTGAGATCATCCATATGAACATGACTTAGTGGCTTTATTTTCTTTCCAGGCAACCTTTTGCTCTGGAAAGATAAGACTGTAAATTAGTAAATAACTTTATTATTTGTTCATCTAGACAAAGAGCTCACCTATTAAATAACGATTTACTTCTGAAGACTTGCTTTAAGGCGCTTGCTACCTCACTGTGTCACTCGTACTAAATTAGTGTATTATGAATTTTGCCCAATCCCATTTAGTCTTTCTCCCCTGCCCCCAAACCACTTGAGCCTGAGCCACAGCTAAGACTGTATCAATATGGAGTTCTCTCTTCCTGAAATGATTTTGAAGAAACCGTGTTGCTCTATTACCAGGCTGTCTGATGATACATTGTGGAAATCAATGCCCATATGTATGGGTGTGTGTGTGTGTGTGTGTGTGTGTGTGTGTGTGTGTGTGTAAGCAAACCATTTTTTGAGAGGTTAAAAGGAAAACAAAGATCTATCATTTCAACTGTAAATTTTTCACTTGGCATCTCTAATGGATCGGGGCCTTTGTAATAACACATTCGCTGTGACATTATCATAACATGATTAATGGTTACTCCTTAATATCAACTAATACTCAATCCATATTCAGGCTTTCCTGATTATGTCAAAGGTGATTTTTAAATATTGTTTTAAAGTTTTGAATTAAAATAAATTCCATACATTATATTTGGTTACTCAGTCTCTAAAGTCTCTTTTAATCTATAACTGTCCTCACTTTTTTTTACTGCCATTGATTTGTTGGCTAAACCAGGTCACTTGTTCTGTAAAAAGAATTCCTAAATTTGACTTTTCTTTTCTCATGGTGTGCTTTTGCTTTCTATTCAACATATCACCACCATATTTCCTGTGAACTTCAGATAGATCGATAAGCTTTATTGTATTCAAGAACAATATTTTGACAAGGTATCTTATAGGTGCTACTGTGTATTTCCTATTGTGTCATATCAGTAGACACATAATGTAGGACTGTTGGACTATTAGTTATACTAAGACTGATCACTTGGTTCATGTGGTATCAGTGTTATTCTCCGCCCCCCCATTATAAATTTCTCCATCACAACCTTACCTAAAGGATTAACTATCCATTGAAGTTTATTGGCTACTTCTAGCATTTCATTAGATTTTAAAATTGCAATTTTATAATACTATCATTCGTTCTGTCACTAGTAGCTGAAATTCTCTTATGAAGATCTTCCCTCATCAAGTATTTGATTACTCTGACATAGAATGTATATGGGAAATAGAGGATAAATTTAGATTATTTCCTTTAATTTCTAAGTTTTCAGAGAAAAGAAAGTGTGCCCTAGCAGCATCCAGTGATGACCAATAGGATTTTTTGAGCAACATTATGAACTCATTTTTTTTTAAGAAAATTTTTATTGGGGAACAGTATGTTTTTCCAGGACCCATCAGCTCTAAGTCAAGTAGTTGTTTCAATCTAGTTGTGGAGGGTGCAGCTCCGCGGCCCATGGGGGAATCAAACTGGCAACCTTGGTGTTATCAGCCTGAGCTATCTGGCCGCCCCGAACTCATTGATTTTTAAAATTATATTTTGTTTATTTGCAACTGAAACAAATTGTTCCTTATAGACAAGTAGAAGCTCCCTTTGATCAACTTGAGGAGGCCTGACACATTTCTAATACTGGATATTCCGATACATGGCCAATTCTGACTTAACATAAACTCTCAGAATCCATTCTACACCTTCTTTCTTGTTAACGACCACTTTAAGAGTTCTATCTGCTAAAGCAATTTTTTCTAATTTTTTTTATAAATCACATTGTGTCAATTATTTATTGTTGTCTCTAGCTATAGCTACATCATCCCAGTGTTTATTTCACTAAGTTAGTCGTCTCAGAAGCCATGTAGATTTTGACATCACTGCCTTACCCTTTCCTCATGTTTTATTCTTTCCTTCTCTCCCTCTGGGCTTGCTTTGCTTAGGTTAATGCTGAGTCATTCTAACTAATGTTTGATAAAATAGAGGAAGAGAAAAATTTTTTACAGCATCAATTATTTTGGTTTGCCTCAGATGATTTCAGTAAATCTATTTTAGTAATCAGTTAATAGTTTTACCTGTTTTATCTCTTCATCACTTGGTTAAAAACCTTTTTTGTCTGCTTAGCCGATAAAAGTCTATTCTTTTTCAAACTTCAGCTGTTCAAAAAGAACAAGTTCAGAGAAGATTTTACTCTTTTCCTCAGGTTAGCATGTCTGAGCTCAAATGTTATTTGTCACTTTTGAAATGTTTTCTCCATCTGAACTGGCATTTCAGTTCTTTGAGAGCATGCGGCCTAATTTTCTGATACATCACAGAAATTTTATTTAAAAGAAAGTAAACTTTGATCTCTCAAACCGTTTCTGTTGAAGATTTCAATAAAGTATTTGATCAAGAGGTCGTGACAGTTTCAAATAGACGGTGAATTGTTGTCAGAATCTGCACAATAAGGCTGAAAATTTCCTAAGGAAAATATAACCTATGTGGAGTCATAGTTCCTACTCATCCACAAGTATCTTAAACCTGGAAATTTCTCCTTAAAATAATTAAGGTAGGAGGCAGCAATGAACTCAAGAGCAGGGTTTCTCATCCTCAGCACTACTGACATTTAGGGTCAGATAATTATTTGTCATGGGGTGTTCTGTATGTTGTAGGAAATGTAATAGTATCTCTGGCTCTTACCCACTAAATGGCACTACCACCCACCTGCACCCAGTTGAAACAACCAAAAATGTCTTCAGACATTGCTAAATGTTCCATGGGGAGCAAAATTACCACTGATTGAGAACCGCTACTCCACTATTTAAAGAAGAATTGGTCTTTTGGTTAATTTGTCTCCCTATTCCTGTTAGAAAAGGAGCAGTAAAATAGAGCTGAGGTATAGCTGCTCAGTCTACCTGGAAGAAGTGTTTCTGGGAGAATTAAATATAAATTTCTTGTCCCTAATCCAACCCATCTCTGTGGGGAAGACAAAGATAAGCGGTCCTTATGTAAGGTCCTTATATATTCTCATGAAGAGGGGAAACCATCCTGAAAGTTCAAAGATAGAACATACATCTGGAAGTAATAGCCCACATTAATCCAACCAACATTGCAGAAATATTTGATGTTCAGAAAGAATACAAGAAGACAAATGTTGTGTGCTAAAGTATGAGAAAGCCAGGATTCACCAGGCTCAAATGAAAAGACAACAGATTAATGGAAAAAAGAGGTAGCTAAAATTAGATGAAACATGACAAAATTAAAAATAAAAGATTGCAGGGCAAATAACATTGAGTAGCAGTTTACAAATCTATTTTAGAAAAACATAATAGAATATACAATATTGTGTATATTCATATATGTTTATTCAGTGATAAGCCCATTTGCTTTATATTGCTGTATTATTTAATTTTCACAACAATCTGTGAATTAGGCAATTTGAACCATAACAGGTGCTAATGAGCAGTAAAATCAGGTTTTCATTGCAATTCTCTATTACTCATGAATTGCTTGAGAAGATCTAAAAGACTGAGAAAGAGAAAAAAAGATTACTATAGACAGAGATGGTTGTGGCTGACACAGTAGATAATGTATATACAAACTATAGAAATAGTGAAGAGACAAATGACAAGGAAACAATAACCAATCGATCAGTGTTACAATTGATAAAAAAAAAGTTTCTTCTTGAACAACAACAACAACAAAATGGCCTGAGGGTGAAGATCAGAATACTCACTGAACACCAGTAAAAATCAGTGTCAGGAGAGCTACATCTAGATAATTTTGTCAAATGGGGTACATTACAAAGATGAATGTAAGAGTCTATAACAGCAAGGAAGAGAGAGAGAGAGAGAGAGACAAAAAAGATTACCTAGAAATGAATGAAAACAAGACTGCCTTTAGACTTTTCCCCCCCAATATGAAGTACTAGAAGGCAATGAATTCATACTTTTAGACTTCCTAGGGGGAAAATGTGCTGACCTGAGAATCTCGTAGTTGAGATAAATTGTTTTTCATTTATGGAGACAGTGTAATCCTTGAAGAGTTAAGCATTGAGAAAATATACTATCCGTGCATCTTTAAAATACTACTTAAAGACTTTTCCAAAATTATCTAATACTAAATTCCAGACTAGTTAAATCGTGACATAAATTGACTTTCCTTAACAGACTGAATGCCGAGTGCAGTGTGTCTCTGCATGATTTATTGCAGATCAAAGTGAATGTCTCTCAATGCTTGCTGAAGTCATCTCCCCACAATAATTACAGGATTGCTCTATTACTAGGAGGTTTTTTCTTTGTTTTGTTCAATTTCTCATGTGTCTCTCATCTCACAGTATAGTGGGAAAATCTTGTTATTTTTGAGGATGGCATAAGCTAATTACTCTTGCTGTCCTAAACCAGTAATTGGTAATAATGACCAGACTGTTTTTGGAGACTTTGCTGGATGAAATTGCACCCCAAATGAGTTTTCTCTCTAAACACAAAATCATGCTTGAATAGGAAATTATAATAGCCTCACTTTTGTTAGAGGCATGTAATGATTTTCTGCAACTTTAAATATGGTATTAGATGAGTTGAGCCATTTTTGTTACTTACTTTTTTAAATTAAGTAATTTTTAAAACTTTTCAATGTAGGATTTATGAATATTCCCAAGTTAATTAACTCTTTTTAAAAATCCAATATATTTTGAATGATGTCCACTCTATAAAATATGCAATAGTAAGAATAATAAAGAAATGAGCTAAAATGACAAGAGCGTTTATAAATGATTATATCTGGGTGGTGGGATTTTGTATGATGGTTTTTCATCATCATTATAATTTCTCATAGTTTTAGAAATAATTTTTGTAATAAAAATAAATATTATATACCCAATTGATCACAAATGGTATTCATTAAAAATACAGAGAAAAATGTAGTAAGGCACAAATACTTTTTGTCAGGATAGTACAATTAGTGATTTTTTTTCTTTCATCTGATTTTCTGTAGTTTGCAATCATATCTCAAGAATTGGTTTCCATCCTGCCCATACTAAACCCAGCAAATGACTGCCGTTCTCCATTTTACATGTGGGGAAATCTCAAATTGTCTCCCAGGCAGTGTGCTTTTACGCTCTCTGTACTATTTTATTCCCTCACCCACACCAATAAATCCTTAATATAAGATGCTTTTTCCTCCCCATAAGAGTCAGGAAGAGACTAACTGAGGAACACCATGGCTGTCTTCACTGGCCTTTCTGCATCTGTAAGACACACAAAGCAGTCCCACCTCCCCCTGATGATTAGAGTGTTATTCTGTCAATGTGATGACTCTTTCCGTAGCCTGCCAGAAATGACCAGACATCAGCTATAGCTTAATGTTAAATAGATTTCTTAGTAAAGGGATTCCAACATGGTGTGGTGGGGAAGGGGAGGGGTGGGGTGGGAAGAGTTCTCTTTTTACAAAATCTCTTCCATCCCCCTGGTCCTCCCCCATCTTGGTGGTGGTAAAGAAAAAAAGAGAGGACACAACCAAAATGGAGTCACTTGTACTAAGCCCTATCTATGTCAGCAAACCGAGACTTAATATGTAACCTAATCGCAATTTCAGCCTCTCCCTGGAATAAAACCATTAACCAGTCAATCTGGTATTACCTGATCAGCACTAGTTAGGTAATCTGCATAATAGAGACTCTTCCCCTCAAAGGAAGGTGACCATGCCTAGAACAATCCATTCTTTGTTAGAATTTTGTACAGGTCCTTGGAGCTCCTTTCTACCAGCTAGAGGGGATGCTGCTTGATTCATAAATTGTTGAAAAAGTTGATGAAGACAATTTGATCTTTACATGTATTCAGTTAAACTTTGCGTTTTAACAGTGGTGAACAATAACACTAAAACTATGTTCTCTGATAAAGAATTTATGCAAATAGTAATAATAATATCCTTAGGGAAATTTAAAATTTCAATAACTAAGAAGTAATATACAGGAACAACTAATATCCAACCACTCCTTGATTCCAACTTCCTCTGGTTCTCCTTTAAAGGTCATTGGAGAGGTTGTAAACTTGCCAGCATGTTAGCGTATTATAATTTTTAGTTTAGTTTTGCTTCTTTCCTTTGATCAAGCTAGTTTGATTAGCCTAGCTTATGCATACTGCTTGGAAATTATCTCTCATTGCTACTGCTTTGTATGTTGTAAAGAGAAGATTTCCATTTTTATATGTATTAAATCTGTAAAAATGCTTCTGATTTCTTTATATTATTTTGTTGTTTATCTTCTAACATTTTAAAATGAACTCATTAATTTTTATAGTTATCATTTTAAGTACTTAGTGGTTTAACTTTCTTTTCTTTAAAGAACAACATCCTCTTAGATATTAATATATGTGTCCTTATTCCCACTATTTTTAGGATATACTTCAATGGAAGTTTTGATATTTTCTTAACTTAGTTGTTGAGGATCCTGTTCCTTGAGTTTTTTTCTTTCATGATTGTTTAATTTTTTATTCCATTGTGTTCACAGAATTTTGTCTGCATCATGTTTACATTTTGGAATTCATTGCAGTTCTCTTAGGACATATGATATGGTCATTTGTTTCTGTATATAGCTCTTTGGTGTCTGAAAAGTAATTTATTCTAATTTTGTAGGGCGTTGATTTTAAACAAATCTTATGCATAAAGTTATTATTTTTTTTAGCTGAGCCATCCTGTCACCTGTTGGCAGCTCAGCAGCAGCTCATCTCGGGCCGTGAATTGAACCAGCGACCCTGTTGCTCAAAGTTCGCACTCTTGAGCAAGCTCTTAACCAACTGAGCCACTTGGCCGGCCCCATAAAGTTATTTTTAAAATTACTTAGATATTTATATTCTTCTTTTATTTGGCTTATGATCTGTAAGAATTGAGATATTGGTGTAAAAATCACATAAGTTTAATATTATGGGATATAATTGAGATATAATTAATATATCCCAATTAATAAATTCTACCTTGAAATCATTGTTGATATTAATAGTATATCTTTTTGTTTCATTGGCATGGCATGTCTTTATTGTTTTCATTTGTGGTCAGTCTTTCAAATCAATTACTGAGACAATACAGGTTTGCCATTTTAGTTGTTTGGTTTGTTTTCCTTGACCTTGAAAGTCATTAACTTTTATATATAGATTGTATCCCCTTTCTGTTTACTGTTAAAACTAATGTGACTGGTCTTGCTTTTGAAAGGCACATTTATTTTATTTTGTGACTTTGTTTCCATTGTTTTCTGTTTTTGTGCTCTAAATTATGTGAAGTTTAATTTTTGTATTTTTGTATCATACAGATTTTTTTTAAAAGAATTAGGACGTGTATGTCCTGTTTGGTATCCCTAGTTTCCAGATATTAATAATGAATTCTTGTTTTAAGCCAGCTGTTCATTCTTATCTACATAATTGGTATTTTATTTTAATTCTCTGTCTTTCTTTAAAAATTAGCTCTTCATGAATGCTTGCAATTCAACATTTTCTATTTGATTAATTTATGAAAGATGAGTTAGAATAGAATTTCATGTTTTGACTCTGGTGTAGAAATTAGTCCACTGACATTTAGCAGTTACAGTTGTAGAAGAGAGAATTGCAGTTGTTGGGGAGGAAAAATTTCTTTCTACCCTTCTAGGTTCTTTGGCTGGTCTAATAATCAAATTAACATAAGACAGATTAACAGGAGAAAAACAAATTTAATTACATACATATAAGGGCTCCACAGGGATATGAGACCTCCATGCAGTCAGACAATTTAGGCTTATGTGCATGCCATTCTGAGCTAAGTAAAAGGGCGTAGGGTTCCTGTGCTTCAAAAGGGAGGAAGACAATTTACAGGGAGATGGGAAGAGCACATGTTTGGTAAACAAATGTTTGCCATGCCCTGCAGAGACAATGGACACAGAGAGAGGGATTTGATCTCCAGGCCCTGCTGAGTCCTCCCCCCCTCCACTCCCCCTCCCAGTTGACCACACCTAGCCCACCATACTTTTTGGAGTTATCTCTGGTGATAGTTCTCTTCCCGGAGGAGGCCCTCTATCTAAATTCTTTTAGGCAGTTAAGGAGGAGGTGAAAGTTTTTCTGAGTCATTTTAATTATTGATTGCCTTCCTCATGCCAAAGTGATACATCCTGGGGACACTTGTTCTGAGTCCCTTCACAGTTAATGCAACCTTTTCTCTATCCCTCCCTTGGTTAGCATGATTCTCTCTGTGTGATAATAGCATTCACTTTTTAACATTGAAATTGCATAGCTTCATAATATAAGTTTGGGATACCGTGAATGTTTATTTAATAATCTTTCTAAGTGTTGAGACTTTCAATTGTGCATATTTATATTTTCCTTCATTTTAAGAAAGTTTTCCTGTTATATCTGTGTAATTAAAGGAAAATTTTCCATTTGCCCTGGTCTCTTCTTTAAGAATACTAATTTTCCTATCATTCTCTCAAGGAGGATTCTCATTTTTGTCCTTTGGTACTGAATTCCATATTGTTTTCTCTAGTCTACCATAAATATAACTGGTTTTTCAATTTTTAATAAAAGATTTGATACTACTGATTTATGCTTTTTAGTTTTAAGTTTCCAATGTTACTATCTTTCTTCTTAAATTTGTTTTCATAATTTACTAGTTGCTTTTGAAGGGGACCAGAATACACCACCCCAAAGTATGCCTCTTTGCATAAGGGTTATTTTGAGCTGGTTATTTTTAAAAAGCAGCAGACAAAGGAGGAGCTCTGAAACCCAGCAGAGGAGTAGAGGTTACCCTTTTGTAAGAGCCATTTACATGTATAAGGAAAATCTCCATTTGTCAGGGTGTCTCCCTCTCTGTACCTGGAAGAGAAGGATGACTAAATCTTCATAGTTTGTCCATTATCGAGTGGACAACCCGAGGTGTTTACAGTTTGGGCTATATTACTAGAGCTGAACAGGCTTGTCTGCCTGCTCACATAGACAGAAAAAAAAATGTATGAGCAGGAGTTTGCAGTGGAGAGAGGAATTAGTTCATTAGGATTGGCTCCAATCGGTGAACAGGTGAGCTCGTGCTCCAAAACACCTGGCTCCCTGATGGCTTGCAGACAAGAAGCTTTATAGAGCAAAAATCATAAGTCATCGGGAATAAGGGGTTTGGGCTGGTGGGTGGTGCTGACTGGTCAAGAGTGAGGTAAGGGCGGTCCATCATGACTTCAGGCCTTGAGGTCGGCTTCGGCATCCCTCCGTCTGCTTTCGTGGAGATGTGGCAGGAGGTCGTTCTACTTTAGGGCTCAGGAGCTGAAACGCAACTTAGGGCCCGATGTTATCTTCAGCTTAAGGAAACCTGTGCCTTGTGACCATTACTCAGGGCCTGGCCATTGTTTCTTGCTGCCACAGGGAGTCAGTGCCCAGTAAGGGAAAGGGCCGAGGCTCACAGGGCATGCTGTAAAGAAACTGAATTGAGTGATGGGGCCACGTATTAAATCAAAATTATACATTAAATCAAGACCCTCAGTTTCCATTGTTATGAATAAAAATACTGTGAATAACTTTTACATGTTATTGTGAGCATGTTTTCATTTCTCTTGCTAAAAACCTGAGAGGAGTGCTGTGTCATATGATGGATGTATGGTTAGTTTTATAACAAACTGCCAGAACTTTATTATGATTATGTCATTTCACACTCCCACCAACAAAGTAAGAGAGTTATGATTTCTGACAACCCCATTGATATTTGGTTTTGTCATTCTTTTGATTTTAGCTGTTGTTTAAAATTATTAGGCAGCCAAGCTCTATCAATTTGATGTATACTTTCTGATTTTCACATCCTACTTAAGGAGTCTCCCCTTAACCAAAGATTATATGAGTATATGTAATAGAATCTCATTGTGTTAGTAGACATATATTTTTCAAAGAAAATTCACCTCTGGTTTATAGGAGCAAACTAGTTTTGTGTCCAGACATCGGAAATTATTGATAGTACCGATCAGCCTTGTGTTTTTACCTGCTATGCTGCCTTCACTGCTGATATGTGCTTGGCAAAGAAGCCCTACAAGTCCAACAGCTTCAAGCCCTCCAATACTGAAGATGCCCAGCAGGGTCTTTCAAAACAAATTCTGCTGGATTTTCTCAACACAGTTATGTGTCAGCTCCCAATATCCTCTTTCAACTGTCATCGAATCGCATTGTATTTGGCGTATATGCTCCCAACATGGTGATTGCAGCCTTTTCCTGTTCTAGTTATAAATGATGCTTTGGTCTCGATTTTCCATTATTGTCACTAATTTTGGGGGGAAGTATGAATTGTACATGGGCAATTGCTTCATCATTTCCCTATTTTCTCATAAGGAAATGTTTAAAAGGAAAAAATCAACAAGTTATATACAGTTTTTAAATTATGAAGCAACATTGCCAAAAGGCCCGTTAATTTCTAAATCTATTTATATCATCATATTCTAGTAGTGAGGATGGAAGTATCTGCAATCCATTTTTCATCAGTATATTAATGAGTTTTGGATGATTTTGTTTTATTTTAACTTATAATTGAAATTTCACCCCAAGCAGGGTTTCCTTATTGAAAATTATAATAAGGAGATTTTCCATGTAGTTGGTAGACTGGTTTTCAGGCTTTTTAAATTTTTTTGAACAGGAACAATCCGTTTCTAAGCTGTGAAATAAGAAAAACTCTTACCAATTCTAATGTATTGAAAATACAATTGAAGTAACTTGCTAGCGTAGGAAAAAAACTAAATAAATGTGCATTATGATATTAGCTTTTCATTTTTCAAGGCAGAATGTAGAGTTTATATTTAAAAGTTAATGTTCTGTTACTAAAAATTCTGATATCTAGGCAGTTTTCTAATTCAAAGGCCAAATGGTTGTCAGTGCTTGTACTAAGAAAACACTATCCAAGATCGAACAAGCTCCTTCCTCTCACACATTTTTTTTCTTTCTTTATTCCTATTTCCCTCTCTCCCTTTATTATTTTTTTTCTGGCTCACTTTCACCTATAGGCCCTGGAGGAACTCTAACAGATGTTTGAATATAGTATCTTGATTTTAAAAAATAATCTGGTGGTGGATAGGTCGCCTTGAGCCTGGTGGCAGGTGAAGGGACACAGCAGACCACTTCTGTGAAGAGGTTCAAATATGCTGGTCCTTATAAATCTTGTGATAGAGCAGCTGTTTAACCTGTTCAAACTGGAAATAAATGAATACCAACCAAATGAGAACACTCAAAAACTATTTATTCATTGATTGCTATAGCAAGGGAGTCAGCCATTGTCATTTGAATTTTGGCAAAGACTCAAAAGCAAGCAGAGGAGTAGGAAAGTCTTATAGTAGAAAAAAGGGAAGCCTTCAGGTATGTCTTTACTGATTATATAGAGGTGGTGGTCTGAATTCCTATAAGTCTGAGGAATAAGTAACAGGCTAGCTTCCTGGGCTGGTTACTATAGATCACGAGTTTATTTCCTGGGCAGGTTGCTGCAGGTTGTGGGTGAGAGCTCTGTTTTCATGTATGATCTGGCCATTGTCCATTTGTATATTCAGTTTTTCAAATCTGAAGGTTGAAAATGCTCTTTCATGAGTACAGAGTTTCAGTTTTACAAGATGCAAAGAGTTCTGGAGATGGATGGTGGTGATGGTTGTACAACAATATGAATGTACTTAATACCACTGAACTACACACTTAAAATTGGGTAAGATGGTACGTTTTATGTTACGTATGTTTTATCACAATAAAAATTTGGGGGAAAAAAGAAACCTTTTTATAAGAACATTATGCGTGGAACATTAGACACCAAAATGGCCCTCAACTCAAAGACTCCAGTGCTTATATTGTAGCATAAGAACTTAGATGATGGGGAACCACTGATGAACAAAGACCTTCAGCCAAAGAGCGATCTCTTTGGACCCATTACCCTGCATTCACAATCAGATCGGATCACCTCCCATTCTGAGCACCCCTCCCAAAGACTTTGAACAGTTTATCAGTAATCTCTAGGATGAAATATACTATTTATATAGAGTCCATTGCAACTCTATGGAACACAGAATTATTGGAGAAGAATATATTAAAGGGTTCAAGAGCTACTATGAAGCATTTTTCTGTGGCTTGACAGTAAATCTCCTAGAAGAGTTTCCTGTTTCTGTAGCTTAATACTCATTTAGATTCAATGACAGCACACAAAACCTACAGATTCATTCAGGGGCATCCTTAAGTTCATAAAAACAAAGAAATCTACACATGTCTTCTGTATCGTGAGTATAACAATGATTGGTCTTTACCCAATAGTCTCCTGGAATTTTGTCCTTGGGCATGGCTCTTTGGTAGATGGCACAGGAACATCTACCAAATATGCTTTGCCAGATATGGCAGTGATTTTTATTTTTATACTGAGTGCAAAGTGAAAAAAGTTGAGAAAATATTTTCAGTTGCCTCCTCAGTTGTTAATAAGTGTTATTTTCCTGAAATCAGAGTATTTCGGTATTTTGATCCTGTGAGTGTTAAACCTATGAAATTGGACACAGATTTGGACTGGGACACTACCACCATTGGCTGGAAAGCCTAATACAAAGCTCTAGCCACCTGGGAGAATCAGACTGTGGGCCTTTAGACCTATGCCCCATCTGCTTAGGTAACGTAAGTTATAGTGTGCTACTCTACTAATACACCTGGAGTCACTCTGAGACATGAATTTGAAAAAAACCTATGGAAGCAGTTGAGAAATGGATTGAATGTATAATGAAATGGCTTTCCGTTCTCCAAAAGAAGAACTTTGAAATGGGGATAACTAAAATAAAATGCTTTCACATTAAAAACATAACCTAGTGACTGCTGAAAATAAGAACTTACACATAAAATTGAATCTTATTGGGTCCTTTTATTTACTAGTCTCTTTTTGCTTCCTAATATACCATCACTAGAAAAGCTGTCTGATGTGCACACTCTAAATAGTGCTGTGCAAACCTTCAGACAGGAATGCCTAACTTGAAGGGTCTACACACTAGGAATAAAAAATGAACAAATAAACAACAACAGAAAGGTGTGTTTTGACTTATATATTAGTGCCAGGTTAGGATATGAGAATTTTTTTCTATAGAAAACAAATATCCAAGACTATGTTGGGAAAGAAAATTTTTTCCTCTACCCTAATAGGTTCTCTGGGTGGTCTAAATGATTAAATTGACACAAAACAGATTAACAGGAGGAAAAAAAAACATTTAATGTCGCATGTATGGAACTCTCAGATATGGGGCCTAAAAAATGACTATAGCAGGCTGTTTATATACCTTTTAGACAAAGAATAAGTTTGTGAAGACCTGACAAGACAGAGAAACTAAGGTTTGGGTACTAATTAGTGAAGAAACTAAGCAGAGCTTGTTTACACAGCCTCTGGGCCCCGAGTTCCCTGTGTTTGGTGATAAGGATGTTTCTCTACCTCCTGGTGCAGGATGGGTACCTTTCACATGGGAGATTTATTTCCTGCTTCAGGAGGACAGGAAGGGGTGGGGGTTGGGTCACAATCCTTCTTGCACCGGCTGTTTCTTATGTAACTGTAATTCAAAACAGTATGCCAGAGTGGCACATTTGGAGGTGGCTTGCCTTGAACCCTATCAATCAGCATATCCATACACTTTAGGGTGTGAGGCAGCAACAAAGAGATAGAAATTCATTGGACACCTTATAGCCATCTCCTGAAAGAACAGACCCAGGTAAAAGCAGAGATACTCCTGTTGGAAAAGGAGAACCATTAATAAGTTGAAAAGAGGACCTCTGGGAGCTGGCCTAGGTGCAGATGAACCGGGAAAGGACTGCGTGGGCTCACTGAGCCAGCACCCACATGCTGGAATGCATAATGAATTGCAGCAGGTCTTTGGACAAGTTGAGAGTGATTTAGAAGATATATGAGACCCAAGGAAGCTATAAGTTGAGACGTTCAGAAGTGACCTGAAATATATAGAAAGAGACGAGGACGTATACTGTACCAATGTCTGCAGAGGCAATGTTAGTTGAACCAGAAAACTGACTGGCATTCAAATTCAACCACCAGTCCAGAATACCTTGAAATACACCTAATGGATGGACATAATTGATATTTTCAAGTCTCACCCTGAGTTCAGAGAGAAAATCCTCTCTGAAAACTGGGGTTTTATTCCAGTTCTGGAGAGTACTCCTGCAGCTGAATCAGAAAAAGGAAGTGCAGTTGTCCAGTTACCCCATCACCACCAGCTTTTCCATAGGTCTCCAACAGGTGTGCACAGAATTACATATAATTACATACTTTTCTATAACTGTGTTAACGGCGGCAGCCAAACAAGTTTAGATTGTTAAAGAAGACTCACAGGACCCAAAAAGATAAGGTTTACAACTCTACCATTTATTGCAGGGACAGGATAAAATAAGTCAGAGCTTTAGAGTCAGGATATGCATCATAGCAAGGGTCTGGATAAGTTCGAAGCAGGCTCCAATTGTCCTCCCTTAACGGTCCTGCTTTATCACTGGGATCAGGTATCATCAGCATTTGCATGGGTCCCAAGATGGAGCCTTGGCCAGAGTTTTTTATACCTTTCTGGTCATTATTGCTACATGACCAACACCAGTGGCAGAGCCCTTGTGCAAACCATCAGCATTGCTGCTGTTATCAGGCTGTAAACCATCAATCTGGTATAAATCATCAATCTCACTTTATAAACAATACTGGCACGCTGTCACAAAACATGCTGAACCTTGCCTTGGGCCCGTGGTTACAAAACAGGTATTGTTAATCATTGTATTTCATCGACCCAGGTCAGTACCATGCAGATACATCTCATGCTTCAGCAAAACATCTCAGGCCAATTCTACGTCTGCTGAAATGAACCCTTAGGGCACGATGACCAAGAAGCATGTTTTTGTTTTTAATCAATCATTTGATTCTCCCTTGGCGTCCATTAATACCAAGCTTCAGTCCTCTATCCTGGTTGTATTTCAGGGCATGTGCCCCCACCATCTCATATTATAACTGTTTTCTTGTGGTTTATTATAAGAAATATACACAGAAGGTGCCAAAGAATATATCATATACACATTTTAAGAAAGGAAAAGACTGTATTAAAATTGTAATACAGTGAATTCACTTGATGAACGCCATCTTTTGAGCAAACGTCATACTACATACACATTACTACTGTAATTCAATTCAACTTCGAAAAGTAATACATAGATAACACCTCTTAAAATATATACTTTTTTGTCACCCCTGGTATTTGGTCTGCCACCCATTCCTGGCACAAAGCTTGTTAAACCCTTGGAATTTCCTGTATTTAGAGTTATAAAGTGTCTTTTGTTATGTTAATGAAGTGCATTTTGGTAAACCATTAGGTACCCTAAGGATGGGGACTGGTTGCCAGAGGAACCAGCCACATGATTAGAGGGTTGGAACTTTCAGTACCAACCCCCTCCAAATCCCCAAGAAGGTGGAGAGGGGCTGGAGGCTGAATCAATCACCAAGAGCCAATGATTGAATTATTCATGACTATATAATGAAAACACAAAAGGACAGGGTTTGGAAAGCTTCCGTGTTGGTGAACATGTGGAAATTTGGGGAAGAGTGATGCTCTGGAATGGGCATGAAAGCTCTGCGCCCCTTCCCCATACCTTGCCCTATGTGTCTCTTCCATGTGGCTGTTCTGAGTTATATCCTTTTATAATAAACCAATAGTCTAGTAAGTAAACTGTTTCTCAGTGCTGTGAGCCGCTCTCGACTCTCAAACCAATCATATTAGTTGAACTCCAGGAGTAGTCACGGGAACCTGTGCTCTGTAGCCAGTATGTCTGAAGCACAGGTGATAACCTGAGCTGGAAACTGGCATTGGTAGGTGGGGATAAGGGGGACAGAGTTGTAGCACTGAGCCCTCAACCTGTGGAATCTGATGCTATCTTCTGGTAGATAGTGTCAGAATTGAGTTGAAGTGTAGGACACCCATCTGGTGTCTGGGGAATTAACTTGGTGCTGTGTGGGGAACCCCCACCTCCAGACATTGGAAATTGAGTCTCAGCACCGTTTTAATACTATTACTATTTTTTTCATTTCTTATTTCTCAAAGTACCTTTTGCTAATCCCTCCTAAATAGTCCACAAGCTTAGTAAAATATGTTTTAATATTTTTTTATATAGGCAAATGTATCAGATAATTTCCTTGTCTCTCTCTATATGTTTATTGTTATTACCATCACCAACATCATCATCATCCTTTATTGGGCTTTCTGTTTCCGTGTTTCCTTCTTACTTAATTTACTTATATAGCTTCCTGATAAAGAGCGCATGAGAGGAAAAGTAGTATGAGTTAACTAAAATATCTTTGTTCTCTTTTCATCCTTGAGGGATGGTTTGGCTGAATATAGTTTCATATAACTGTCCCTCAGACTTTTGTTTCATTTTCTTCTAGCTTCTTTTGTTGCTGTTGAGAAATTCATTGTTTTCCTCCAGGAAAATTTCTCCTTCTTTTCACTCAAAAGCATTTTGAATATTTTTCTATAAGCCATATGCATTTCTCTCATCAAATTGCTTTGGTTATTATCTCCAAAGCAATATTAATTAATAGTACTGACCATAGACACTGTTTTTCTTCTACATAACCCTTGGTGGAATGTTTTTAGGTGTCTCATTTATCACATTAGTCACAAAATCACCTTTGTTTTCACACAAATACTTTCCTATTTCACTGTTGATGCCATGGAATTGGAGATCCTCTTTAATGTGGTTCATTTCTACATCCATGCTCTCTGCCTCCTATCTGCTCTCATTTCTGAAAGATTGCTCTCTTATTTACTTTGTTCAGCATTTGGGTCTTTAACCTTTTCCTAAACAAACTAGTAGGGTTTTAAAACATTCAAGTTTCTCATATTATTAAAAAAATTAAATAAAAGTTTCTTGTTCACATGACATTCTTAATATCTCTATTGAACAAGTTAAATATACTTTCAGTCTCGGCTTCAAAAAAAACTCCATCCGTTTTTCAATCAACTGCATTTTAGTTTTCTTTCACACTACTGCCTCTACTCTTTTTTTTTTTAATTGGGGAATTGGGGGAGAGGAACAGCGCTGGGGAATCGGGGAAGGGGAACAGACAAGTTGCTGTCCTTTTGGTCTTCAGTCTAGTTGGGGAGGACGTTGCTTCACTGGCCCAAGTTGGCACCATCATTGTGCTCTTCCCGGGTGAGGCAGATCGGTCGCCGGCTTCTGGACGGCCGCTCACGGTAACTCACGCTGGCTGCCCGCCACTCATGGTAGCTTATGGCAACCCACTGCAGCAGGGGCTGCAGCCTACGCCATTGCTGGCAACTCACGGCAGCCCAGCTCCAGGTTGAGCTGTTGTTCACCATCTTCGCTGTAGAGGGCGCAGTGTCACTGGCCCTCATGTGGGATTGGAACCGGGGCCCTGCTGCTCAGAGCTGGCGTCCCAAGCCAACTCTTAACCAACATGCCACTCGGCCGGCTCATACTGCTGCAACTCTTGTCATGGACATCAACAGCCATCTTGTTGATAAAGCCAATGGATTTTTCAGACCTTATTTTACTTGATAAAACATAAGCATTAAAAAATGTTGATTACTTTATTTTACTTTATTTATTTATTTTTCTAAAAAAACTCTTCAGTTTTTCTCACAACATATTATTCTGCTTTGTTCTTCAATTCTGCTTGTTCCTTTGGTTTTTTTCTTGTGGATGAATTTCATTCAGCCCATCTCTTGAATTTTGGAGTTCTTTGGGTTTTGGTGCTTGGCTCTCTTCTTTGGTGGACAACCCTCTCTCTGGGCAATTCCATTACTCCCAGGACTTCAGTGGCTATCTTGCATAATACTAACATAAAAGCTAACATTTCCAAATGTTTACCTCCAGCCTGTGACTTTCCCTTCATCTTCAGATGCAAGAAGCCAACAGCCTCATAGATGCGAATATTTCCACTTGGATTTCCTATAAGAACCTCAAACAAATTGTATCTGGATGATAGGGTTATCTTTACCACCAGCATTGTTCCTCACAAAGTATGTATATCTTAGTGAATAATAAATTCAATAACCTTAACAATAAAATTATAACTTTTTCCTATTTTTGCTACTTTATGCCCAGTTCCCAATAAATCACTAGTCTGTTGATTATACATTTTTAATGTCTTTATAAATCTTTCCTTTATCAGTATTTATTGCCTGGAAGAAGCCAGCTTCCTTCCAGTGAGCTGACTACTCATGACCAGATTCAAACTGAGATTTTAATCTCCTCTTACAGACTTTCTTTATATCTAGCTTAGGTTGCTTTCTGGTTTTCTTAAGCACCATGGCCATCTGTGTATCATTAGAGTATATGGCACTGTATGGCAAATATTTACTTACTGTTTATATTTTCCACTAGATTATAAACTCTGAATTATTGAGTCTTTCTTGTGTGTCATTGAAAAACTAGCAACTATGAAAATGGCAAGGATAGTGTGCTCAATAAAAATAGCTCAAATTAATTAAAGAACATCTTAGATGATTTGTGAAGTGTTGTCATTGCCAATGATTATCTCATAGTCCAAAGGAAATATAACATGTTTCCTTAAAAAAAAATCTCCTGAAAAAAATCCCCAAAAGATGAAGAAAAGAAATTCTTAATATTATTGGGAAACTTATTGGCCAATATATCTTTAAATGTTCTTTTTGTTTAATTACAAATCCACATAAAATTTTCATTATTTATTTTCTAATTAAGGCAAATTCAATATCAATGTGGTCTTTTTTTACCAGAACTAGGAGAGTAAAAAGAGAGCATACTCATCCACAGTTTTGGCAAATTAAGATATGGTGTTTCATTCTGTATAAAATTGGATGTTAAGAAATCCAGTTCATTTCACAGCTGCCATCTTTAGGAATATACAATTACTGATTGCCTTTGTTGAAGATTAAGTGTGCTCTTTATATTAATTTCATTTATCCATATTTCAGAGCATGCATATATGTTGTAGGTTACACTGATGTACCTATATCCATGCACTTTGCCATGGCATTTTTACCCTCCCTCCTTTCCGCTTGCTTTGGCCAGTGTGATATTAGTGTATGTAATGTAAGCAGAGACTTGAAATGAGCTTGCATACCAGGTTATGTACTCTCTTGTGCCTCTGTCATGACCATGAAAACATTCCTGACGTTGTCTACTGGAGGATGAGAGGCATTTGAGCACTGCTGAGTCACCTAAGTCACCCCAGCCAAAGTCAGCCTAGTTCAGTGGCCTGCCGGATCACTCAGAATATGGGAGTGAGGCCCGTCAAGATAGGCAGAGATGCTTAGCTGACTTCCAGTTGAGCATATGAGCAATCCATGCTTCCTGTCATATGCCACTGAAGTTTCGTAGTTGTTTGTTATGCAGAAAAAGATAACTGGTACATTATAATTCTTTCTGTACACGGAGATCATCCATTCAAGGTAGTTTCTGAAGAAACATGAAAAAGTCACTCTCATGTAAGTAACAACTTGAAATCAATTTCTTTAAATAATTGAATAAAGTGATAAAATACACTGGCTCTGTAAATAAACCGGAAAAAATTGGAAACTCAAAGAGTATTTACTAGTGCAGAGTCTCTCTTTGAACATACTGAACATTCGTCCGTCACTACTTTGGCTCTAAAAAACAGGAGTCAGGTGGCAGAGACAACACTACCTGTAAAACAAAAACACTTCCTCTTCCTAGATCCAGATGACTTCATTTACCAGCTTCCCTTGCAGTTTGGCTAGAGTCATGGACTTGAGTATTCACCAATAAGCATATGAGAGAAGTGATGTGTTATTTATTTATTTATTTATTTATTATTTATTTTTAAAGATTTTTTTTAAACGGGGGATTTGGGGGGAGGGGAACAGACAAGTTGCTGTCCTTTTGTTCTTCAGTCTAGTTGTGGAAGACATTGCTTCACTGGCCCAAGTAGGCACTATGATTGCGCTCTCCCCAGGCGAGGCAGATCAGTCACCGGCTTCTGGATGGCTGCTCACTGCGGCTGCTGGCCGCTCACGCTGGCTGCTGGCTACACACGGTAGCCCATGGCAACCCACTGCAGCAGGGGCTGCAGCCTATGCCGTTGGGGCAACTCACGGCAGCCCAGCTCCAGGTTGAGCTGTTGTTCGGCATCTTAGCTGTGGAGGGCAGTGTCACTGGCCCTCATATGTGGGATCCGAACCGGCGTCCTCTGGCGTCCAAGCCAGTTCTTAACCATCGCGCCACTCGGCCGGCCCATGGTGTGTTGTTTATGGTTCGAGGCAATTAAGGATGGGTATGGATTCTCCACGTCTACTAACTCTCCCTCATGCTCCTACAGCTGAAAGTGAATAAATTTTAGTAGTGGGTTTTTTGTTTGTTTGTTTGTTTACAAAAAAAATCCCAGATCCACAATGCACTTTTGAGGAAAAGTCACCACACAGAACCACTGGATCTGAATTGGACTGGGACATGAGCAAGAAATAAACTTTGGTCTATTTACGTATTTTGGCAGCTCACATTAATTATCCTCAATAATACAAGCTTACATTTTCAAAATCCTTTAAATCCTGTGCTAGTGAATATTTTAGGTATATTACTGTATTCATTATCTGTTGCTACATAATGTATTTATGGCAAAACTCAGGAACTTCAAAGAACAGTATCGACTATTTCACAGTTTGTGTGGGTCAAGAATTCAGGAGTGGCTTAGGTGGGTGATTTTGGCTCAGGATCTCTCATGAAGTTGCATTAGTGAGGTTGGTTGGGGCTGCAGTCATTTGAAGCTGGAAGACCCACTTCTGAACTCACTCCTGTGGTTGCTGGCAGACTTCAGTTCCTTGTCATGTGTGTCTCTCCATAGGCTTCTGAGTGTCTTCATGACAAAGCAACTAGCTTCCCCCATAGCAAATGATTCAAGAGAAAAAAATGCCAGTCTTTTATAATCTAATATCAGAAGTGATATACCATTACTTCTTGTGTATCCTGGGTTTGCACAAGAGAACTCTGATATGATGTGGACATGAATGCCAGTAGAAGGGGATCCCTGGGGAACATTTAGAGTCTAGCTACCACAAATACAGTAGACAATAGAGAGGCCAGAGATAAACTGGGGAGTGTATGCCCTACTAGAATAAATTCTGTTTATACTTTTTAGAACACTGTATGGGACAAAAAAAAACAAACAAACAAACCAAGTTTGCTGGTCTGATTACAACTGGAGGGAAATTCTCTTTAAAACACTGTATCGGGAAAAGGTGGATAACAAGATGTTTCAGTGAAAGAGTAAATGATATGCTATTGGGATATGTGTCATTTTGGGGATATATCAAGAGAGAAAAGAGACAATGTTCTTTTTGTGTCTTTGATTTGAAATGGTAAGTTCTTTTGTTTCAGTTAGTGTTGAGGGGCAGGTGATATAATTGTCTGTTTCAAGCTGGAGTACTTAGTAGCTATCATTATATACACATTAAGATAATGTAAAAATGTAATTTGCAGAAAATATCATCATAATCTTAGTCATTTTTCCCACTGTAAAGAGGACCCCAAAGAAAGTATTCTGCCTAAAATTTTAATTCTCATTACTTGTTCAAAAAAACCCATAAAAATTGTGGTTATACCTTAATTCTCATGAATGTAGGTCTCCCTTTTTTGTTGTTGAAAGAACATAACTATAAAAATAATTCCCAGGGCTGGCCGAGTGGCACGATGGTTAAGAACTGGCTTGGGACGCCAGAGGGCCCCGGTTCGGATCCCACATATGAGGGCCAGCTACCCTGTGTAGCCAGCAGCCAGTGTGAGCAGCCAGCAGCCGCAGTGAGTGGCCGTCCAGAAGCCGGTGACTGATCTGCCTCACCCTGGAAGAGCTCAATGATGGGGCCAACTTGGGCCAGTGAAGCCACATCCTCCACAACTAGACTGAAGAACAAAAAAGACAGCAACTTGTCTGTTCCCATTCCCCCAATTCCCCAATAAAAATCTTAAAAAAAAAAAAAAAAAAAAAAAGCATGAAGTTAGACCTGGGATCAAATTCCAGCTCTGACATTTTCTGTGACCCTAATCAAGTTACTTAACTTCNCCTGGGAAGAGCGCAATGATGGTGCCAACTTGGGCCAGTGAAGCAATGTCCTCCACAACTAGACTGAAGAACAAAACAACAGCAACTTGTCTGTTCCCATCCCCCTAATTCCCCAATAAAAATCTTAAAAAAAATAAATTAAAAAAATAATAATTCCCATGTATATGGCTTACCAGTTGAGAAAAAAGAGGTGAGTTGAATAATAAGGAATATAAAAGGAAAACTGTATGTTACAATTTCTGGAACTTGGAGAAAGTAGAGGTATATTCTTAACATAGATTAAGTTAATGGTATCAAGTAGCGACATTTGTCATTGATGGAGGCAGAAGGAAGAATTCAGAGTCTGGGAGAGAAAGGAAAAAAATTGGATAATAGATTTTGTTCTATTTGAAATGTCACAATTTTTTTTTCAGATCCTACATCCTTTTTATTATGGACATATGCACGTTTGTGTGTTTTGTGATCTTTAATCACACACTTAACACAAAAACATATATGTGCTTATATTTATGTTGTAACAGAGCTGATGGCCACGTTTTGTAGAGCAGTTACAAAACCTCTGTACTGAAAAAATTAACATAGCAGATGAATAAAATAAATTATAGCCCATATTGATATTCCCCTAAGGGAGTTCTGTTAAAATGGAAATGACTGTTGAAGAGGTCCAGATTAAGTAAAAATACTGAGTCATAAAAATGGCAGCATCGTGGTTTTATTTGATATTATGAATACGTTCTTCAAATTTCTTTACTGGCACCTTGTCTATCAATAATGGCAGAAGAGCTACTCAATGACAGAAATTTTAAGATATCGAAAATATGCCTGTTTATGTACAAATCAGAGCAGATTGTTTTAGGAATCAATGTGTAGTATTGACTTCATGCTCTATAAACATAATATTGACTCTACTTGCAATTTTTCATAACATCTTGTGGGTCATCATTAGGTTATAGTACTTGGGCAGAATACTGATCTTGGATTTGACCTAGACCTGCTGCTCCTGTTTTTGGCTTTGCAATATCTGGCAATCTGAGGCTCAAATCATCAGTTGTGAAATAAAAATAATAATGCTTGCCTCAAAGAACATTTGTGAGGGTTAAATGAGCAAGAAATTTGCACATAATTTGGTTTGCTGAAAACTAGTAAACAAATGTTGGTTATTAACCTTCATCTCCATTCTATACTGGAATATGGCTTCTCTCCTTTTATGCTTTATCCTCCTTCCTTTCTATCATATTGTACCACTGTCACTGCTCCTGCTCCAGTCACATAGGACTGGCCTCTAAACAGTTACTGCACGCATAGCCTGCCGATAATCCGCTGTTTCAGATGTGCTGGACACTAAAACTCAAAATTGAACAGAAAAGCAAGCTACCTGAGCAGCTTGTTGAAATTTTTGTGTTAAATAAATAAGACTGTAATTTACAGGCTCTGGTGTGAAACAAGAGGCAGCAGCAGTGCGGTCAAGTGGTAGCCTTGTTTGGAATGATCTGGCTCACCTACTGTTTGTGTACCTACCAGCTCCTGGTTGAGTTCCAGAAAGATGAAATCTAAGAAGTATGAAACTAGAATGAATGAAATAGTATAGTATTGTGGATATGTGGATACGATGGATGAGTATATAAATATATGTATAGCTACATAAAATAACACAGCTCTTGCCTACATGATGCAATATCCATGTGGAATTGGCTTACTATTTCTCAAATCTAATGCCTTATCTCAAGTCATTCTCCTATCTGAATGGTTTCAAGAAAAATAAAACAAATGACAACTGTAACTGAAAAATTTTAAAAGGGAGGGAAGGTGAAGGGGAATAGGAGGTTCAAATTTCCAGGTATAAAACAAATAAGTCATGGGGATGTAACATACAGCATAGGGAATATAGTCAATAATATTGTGATAGCATGGTACAGTGTCAGATGGTTGCTGGACTTACCATGGTGATCACTTCTTTAGGTCTATAAATGTTGAACAACTGTGGTGTACACCTGGAACTAATATAATATTGTATGTTAGCTATATTTTCATAAAAATCTCAAGAAAAGAAAAATAAAACAATTTTATTTCTAAAAGAATTCCCACACACTGCCACACTAAAGTTACAGTAGTATAATATTAGTGCCAACAATAGACTGAAATATATAATATGTTTACTAAATATACAATCAGGTAAATAGTATAATATAGGTATTTAAAAACAAAAAACCCTTCCATTGTCTCCTTTAGCTCCTGTGCATCTCAATATCAAAGAATGTAATATGGTTTCTCATGCAGGCTGAGTTTCTTGAATGTCTCCCACACTAGTCTATAAAGGCCATTAGAGCATAAATCATATCCTTTTTCTCCTTGTATTCCAAATAAGTAGCATAAGACTGATGTTTAGTAATTCTCAAAAAATGTGTTTTGAATGGATGAATAAAATATGAGAGCAAAGAGGTGGGATGACTATTATAGCCAAAGGTAGAGAAAAATTCACGTGAAGTGTTAACATTTGATCTCTTTTCTCCCTTCCCCTTCCCCCTCCCCATCCCCCCCCCCTCTCTCTCACCCATCTCATTTTTTATTTTCTGTATTTGGGGTGGTTTGCTTTTATATTTTTTTCAAATTCATTTAGGTGGAATTTACATACCATTGATGCCACCTATTATAAGTGTTCAAGTCAATGATTTTTAGTAAATCTATGCAGCTGTGAATCTCTCTAGCTTCACTCTGGTTTTTAGAATACTTCCACCACACCAAAAAGTTTTCATTTTCCATTTGCCGTCAACCTCTACTCCTTCTCCCAGCCTCAGGCAACTACTCATCTCCTTTCTGTATCTATAGTATTTTTTTGTAATAATTTTACAGAAATTGAAAAATATAAGATACAGTCTTTGGTTACTGGCTTCTATCATTTAGCATAACGTATTCAAGGTTCACCCATGCTGTAGCATGTGTCAGGACTTGTTCTGTTTTTGCTTAAAGGTATTCCATTTTGGCAGTGTCTGGAATGCAGTGTCAATGAAAGCCTCATATGACCAAATGGAGAGCTCTGAAACTGGGAGGTACGGCCCTGTTAATTTGTCCGGAGTTCGGGCAAGGGAAGCAGGTCTTTATATTCTCATACTAACCAGTGAGAGTGACTTTGCACAAAGTAATGCCATCAATGGAGACAAACCTTGAAGAGGGCTGGCAAGTTGGAGTTGTCTGTTAGCACCACTCATAGCAGCTGGGGAAACCAATCCTTTTATCCTGAGGGAGATCCAGCTGGTATATCCCAGGATCCACTACATAGAACCAAAAGGATTTTCTCACTAATGACATGAGGGGCATGAGGTAAACCGAGGCATCTAGGATGACTCCAGGGTTTTTGGCCCATGCAACTAGAAGGACGGAGTTGCTGTTAACTGAGATGGCAAAGGCTAAAGTGAAGGGTTTGGTTTTTTTTGAGGGAGATTTCAGGAATTTAGTTTGGGCTGGGTTGTGTGTGAGATGTCAATTAAACATCCAAGTAGATATGTCAACTTGACAGTTGGATATATAAGTCTGTCAAAGACTCCAAGTGATTTTATTAATAACTGCCAGTACTTTTCAACGGCACTCTCCAAGTCTTACGTTGTTATTTTTTATTTATTTTTTTAAAGATTTTTATTGGAAAATTGGGGGGATGGGAACAGTGCTGGGGAATTGGGGAAAGGGGAACAGACAAGTTGCTGTCGTTTTGTTCTTCAGTCTAGTTGTGGAGGACGTTGCTTCACTGGCCCAAGTTGGCACCATCATTGCGCTCTTCTCTGGCGAGGCAGATCAGTCGCCGGCTTCTGGACGGCCGCTCACTGCGGCTGCTGGCCACTCACGCTGGCTGCTGGCCACACACGGTAGCCCATGGCAATCCACTGCCACAGGGACTGCAGCCCACGCCGTCGCCGGCAACTCATGGCAGCCCAGCTCCAGGTTGAGCTGTTGTTCAGCATCTTAGCTGTTGCGGGCAGTGTCACTGGCCCTCATATGTGGGATCCGAACCGGGGCCCTCTGGCATCCCAAGCGAGTTCTTAACCATCGCGCCACTCGGCCGGCCCTTTACGTTGTTATTTTGTTTTTCTTTCCTGGTGACCTTTGAAAATATTTTCAATCAACTTCCTTAGCACTAGTACCTGGTTCTATTTAATGAAATCCTGGAAATCTAAGAATAACTTTTTTTTTATATTTCCACACTTGAATGGCAACTTGAGTATATAGCAATTCCTGTGGAATGCTAAACTGTTCTTGCATATTACCTTTTTCATGCATACATATTTATGACTATTTCTAGACTGTTTCTCTTCACTTCAGCAGTAGTATAACCTCATAGAACCCATGCCTTACATATTGTTTGTTGACTCATTCTTGAACATAATCAACAGCAAAAATCTGTCTACACCCAGCGTTTGAAGACAACTCAAGATATGTTGATTGAATTTGGCTCTCTCCCAATTACTGAGGCCAATAAGAACTTATTTATTAAGATGGGACATATGCTCATATTTGAAAAGCTTAATAGTATTCTTGGTTAATATTGTTGTCCCAATTATGCAGATTTACTTTGGTAAATATCAAATTAGCTGTTAACATATGTTTGTCTTAATTATCTCGGTTGTTATGGGAGGTCATATAAAATATTTCCGGTTTTAGAATATGTTCTTTTCCTATTTTTGGTTTCAAACACTTCTTTTGTTGGGCAGTTGGGAATAAGATTAGTAAAGCTTTCCGTCACTCAGATATCTTAATATCTACCTAGAATTTTTGATTTGTGTATTATCGAAGGATAGAAGATTATCACATAGATAGGAAGGAATCCAAGCAACAAAGAAGAGTAAGTCCAAAAAAAATAACATCACAGAAGGTCATGTACAGTGAATATATAGGGAGACAGTGACCTGTTTTTATACCTTATTTCATATTTATAAAGTATATTATTGAAATATATATTTGGCTTTAGGCTCACAGAAATTATTTTCTCTTACCCTGTAACACTAGCAAGGTAATAAGGATTCTTATATGCTGACCATGCTTTTGTGGATATTTCTACTGTTGAGTTTAGCAACAATAACAAAATCCCACAACTTAGTAGGCAGGTCTAGGACTCTGAAAGATTACAGGCAATTTTAGTGAATCTGTTCGTACAGGTTAAATCCTGTGGTCCTCTTAGAAATGCACATTCAATGGCACTTCAGTAACAAGACCAAGAATTAAATTAGGAAGAGAAACTAAGTCTTTAAAAAGATGTTACTTTTTAAAAGTCAATGATAGTGACAAAATTGGGTTAGAACCCTTGTGCCTTAAGCATCAGCCCAGAGCTATTTCCAGTATACTTCAAAGACCACAAAATTTAAGGCTTTAATTTGACATTTATTTTCTATTGTGGATATTGATTTCCTAGGGAAAAAATGAAATGTGCTGTTGTGGTCCTGTGTGTTTTATTAACCAAATAAACTCTAATTGATTAAGAAGGCTTATGTAGTATCCTTTAGTTTGTATATTACTGCAAATTTATTTCAATAAAGCTTATACAGTGATGGCTGATTGCAACTACATATATTAATAAACAGTGCTACTAATGTACAAACAGTTATTATAGACTTGTCTGTTTTATAGGCCTGCCTTAGCCCAAATAAAACCTTCAGTGTATTTTATAGTACTTCGTGAGGCGCTTTGTAATTAAGCTCAGGTTTATATGGGTAGAGGCATAACAATATAATGCAATTCCTTGAATCCTTCAATTTTTGCTGAACTGTATTAAAAGCTACAGAAGCCAAAGAAAGCTACTAAATATATTTGTGACTAAGTTATAAATGATACCTTTTATTTAAAATATTCTAAAAGTGTAATATCTTGGTCAAGTTGAATTTTTTTTCATCTCACCCAAGATATCAAAAGCTATTACATTTCTCTTCAACATTTTTTATCCTCACATTCATTTAATATTAGCTTAGTTAACTTTTCTTGTGTATTGATTATTATGAGCAACCTGGGGATAATATAGTTTACTTTGATATGCTAAATTAGCCATTCTTGGCTCCAAACAAAATTAATCTAGTGTAAACACATTTTGGGGAGGGAGATAATACTGGTTATTAAATGGAAAAAAAGATGAATTCCCTTATGACTTTCCTAGTCTCCTCTGACAATATCTACTGGAATAGTTGAAAAACTTCATGGAAAAATGACTTTGTTACTCTGTGCAACCTGTGCAATGACTGTTGTCTCTTGTTTTATCTCCCCAAAAGCTGTATTAAATGCAGAAGTAGGGATAGGATATGGAAACAGCAAAATAAACTACATATTAGTTTATTGTATTTTGAACTAGAGCATTAATATGACAATCATAGTAAATTGCCTGGCTGTCATAAACTATATATCACACTTCAAATTGTAAAACAAAATAGTGTACATAAGATAAAACTTAATCAATCTGCATTACCAGGACTCCTACTGAATCTCACGACTCATGTCTATTATTTCGTTGAAGAATGCCTTTAAACAACAGAGTATAATCGACATTTTTAGGACATTTCAGCCAACAGCAGAATATACATTTTTTCCCCATGACAGGCCATATCATGAGCCATAAAATTAACCTCAAAAACTGTATAACATACTTCTAAATGTTTCATGGGTCAAAGAGGAAGTCTCAAGAGAAATACAAGTAAAATACATCAAACTGAAGAAAACTGAAAATGCAATATGTCAAAATTTGTGGGAAACAGCTAAAGTAGTACTTAGAGTAAAATTTATAACACTAAATATTTGCATTATAAAAGAAGAAAATTCTTAAACCGATAATCCTGGCACCCATTTCAAGAAACCAGAAAAGAACAAAATAATTCTAAAACAAGCAGAAAGAAAGTTATAATAAAGATAAGAGCAGACATAAATTAAATTGAAAACACAGAGAAAAGCAATGAAACCAATTGCTCAATCATTGAAAAGAGCAGTAAAATTTATAGCAACCGTAAAATGGAGAGGATAAAATATACTAATATCATGAACAAAATAGTAGATATCATTGTAGATAGGGATATTATATACAACTAACAAAATCTGTGCAGGATCTGTCTGTAAGAAAGTACAAAACCTTGATAAATCAAAGAAGATCCTAATAAATGGAGAAACATACTATGTTCATGGATTGGAACACTGTCCATACTAAAGATGTCAATTTCCCCTAAATTGATCTATAGGTTTAAAACAATTGAGTCTATAGTTATTTATTTCCTTTTTGTTTTTTTTAAAGCCTACAGGCATTAAGTTTACCAGTGTTATCCATATTGCTGTATTTCATGGCTCTTTTAAGTTTTTCTTTTTAAATTCTGCTTGATGATTATTAAATGATCTGCTATAGCCATGGATAACAGATGTAGTTTCTCAAATGTGCTGTTTTCTCAGAATTTCTTCTTTAATTTCATCCACCAAAATTTATCTCATGCTAATATGAGCTAATATTAGTCTTATTTGCTTAAAAATATTGCACGTTCTTGTACTTTTTATTTCACATAATTGAGGCCAATGGGATATGAATATAATTGGCAAATATATGTAACGCAATCCTTTGTGCAGCAAATAGGCATTGAATAAGCCCCTATGTACCATTTTTGAAATGCACTGGAAAACACTTATCTGGTTTGTGTTTTCATCAAGTTTATTATATGATATTGATCAGGTTTTCAGGATTTTTTCTGTCTTTGATAGACACAAACAATAAACATTATATGATAATGCTTAAATGTATTTGTACAACTGGACAAACATAGTTTTAATAGTACAGCTGCCCTCAAAAGTTACGTTGTGCCTCGGATGACTTTTGGGTGAGAAATTTAAATGAAAAATCTGCTTAGTTTATATTATTTCTCATCCTTGTGAATATTGAAAAATATGGACTCATGTTTATCATAGAATATAATTTTGAGCTTCATATATTTTGCAGTTCTAAAATGTGTTAATTTCTAAAGTTTTGATATTTTAGGATTCTTGATAGTATTTTAATCAAGTGATAACGGAAAAGATTGACAAAACCATAAAATGGTATAGCTAAAATTACTCTCTAATTGGAAGACCAATGAAAATATGCTGATCTCTTAGTATTATCATTTCACCTACACAAGGCTATTTGCATTGAACATGGGGGAACAGAATCATCTTCAATTCAACCTCTTAAATTTACTCAGTAGAAATACTTATAGGAGATTAAATGCCATAACACTATCTAACTAGTATTTTTTCTTTTAGGATATTAGAAATGCATTTTTTCCCCTCCTAAACTGTCTGTAGTATACATTTTTGCTGTAATTATATTGGTTTTGTTTTACATTTTATCCATCTGTTTAATTAGGGTGTAGTCAGAGCCACCATTCATCTTTTATACCTACTGGGATGTAGCTTTAACTTTCTCTTTAAGGTCTCCCTCAGTTCTACATCTTGCTAGCTTTATCTATTAATGGCAGATATCTATTTTTGGGCTTTTGGTCCAAAGGAAGATTTCCCTGTTATCATTTTCAGCTATTGTTAGATAAAACTATTCAGCAATATCTTAAAGGCAGATAATGACCATAATATAAATGATCTTAAGTAACAGAAATTAAATCATTTTTTGCAAAATTAACGAGATCGTGATTTGCTTGTTCCAATGTGCACTCTAATATTTGGATTTCTAATGCAATAATAAGAAAGAATAGACAAATCTGAAACATCACTAAAGTACAGAGCGTCCCTACTCTAAGTAATTTCTGCAAATGTAGTGAAATTCCTGAATCTTTGGTACTAAAATTAGGGGCTCATTTATATCTATCAGTGAAGAATTTTATTTTTCAATTAAATCTATGTAATCATCCACAAAAAGCTAGAAGACATTTCGATGGCTTTGCTAAAAAATAGTAACTGCACATTTGTCTACTTTGTCAAAACATCTGAAAAAGCCATTGGCTTATATACATTAGGAGAAGATCTTGCTGCATATTTCACAATCTCTGAAACTTCAGAATGTGAAGTTCCAAATAAGTGGCTCTTGTTATAGATAATGAATTTTCTGTCATCACAACACATAGTTTTCACCCCCTTAGAAAAGTTACCAAGCAAATTTAATTGCAGTTTTCTAGATTTGAATAATTTGAGGTTGCTTGTGTTGTGGAACATAGTTACATATATGCACGGTACTTCCTGAGGATCATGTGTTATATTTATTTTATTCTCAGTACCAAGTAATATAAATATTTTAAATGGAATGCACAGTTAATCGTTTTCTAGTAATCTGTCATAGTAAACCCTTTTTCAATTTCTAAAAACTACATACATATGGATATATACACACATATAAGCATAAACATGTATGTTATATGCACAGGATAAAAAGCATATGAAATTATAAATGAAAAATTTTAAGCTTCTCCTTCATGCCTCACTACAAGGATCCTTAGCTCCTTTTCTAAACGACATTATTAACATTTTCTATATATACCTGTAAGAGAGAACATGCCATAGCAACATGTGGAACTTGGCCTGAATTTTTTTTTTCTTAAGTTTTACTCTGTTCCAGTAAATGGATATACACAAGCTTTTAATTATTTCTAAGTTGTTGGACATGTGGATTGACTGTTTTGCTGTTGAAACAAAATTAAACAACATTATAATTAGCTCTTGTTGTAGTTTTTGAATAGGGCTATGGGATAATTCCCCGACAAAAAATTTGCTAGATCAAAGAGTTTCCGAAATTTAAATTTTCTTGGACATTGAAAAATTGGCCTCTCAAAATGTTAAACTTACTTAGACACTCATGAGTAATTTTAAAATGTACTATTTTTCCATATCTGTGCCAAATCATAATTTTACTTAACTTTATAAATTTTACCAATATTTAGTTGAAAAAAATGTTGTTTGCATTTCTTTAAGTTAAATGCCCTTTTATATTTTTAGCTATTTGTATTTATTTGTTTTAACTACCTCATCATAAATTTTATACATTTTTTTTCTATTTGATATCTTTTTACACACACTCATGCTGCTTACATTTGAAAGCAGTTGGAATTTTAGAACAAGTTCAAAAATAGTGTTTGTTATTCAGGGCTCTTTAGTTTTTCTATTTAAATTTTCATGGAATTATTCTAGTGTTTTGTCATTAAGCATGCTCTCCTTGATTTTCAATATATAGAGAGACAATTAATTTTAAAAATCAGGACTACAGGACCTATTTATCTACTAGTTCCAAGCTTATACCCTTAAACCACATAAGTCCTGGAGATCTAAGGCACAGCATAGTGATTATAGAAAACAGTACTGTATTATAAACTTCAAAGTTGCTAAGAGACTAAATCTTAATTGTTCCCACTACAAAAAAGAAATGATCATTATGTAATGTGATAGAGGTGTTAGCTAATGCTATTGTGGTAATCACTGTAATATATAGATGTAGCAAATCGACAGGTTGTACACCTTAAACTTACACAATGTTTTATGTCAATTATATCTCAATAAAAAATCAGGACTGAATATTATTCTATATGTATTTTTAATGCAAAATGGTAATCAAATTTTCCCTCTGATCTACTTAAATTATGCACATGTAATTTATGTATATAATATGTATATCATATATATACATATATTTTACTAAAATTGCCAGTTTTGAACCACCATTGTATTCCTGTCATTATTCATTTATATTATCAATATTAATCATGTGCTTAAAATGTGGCAAGCATTTTCCCAGATGCTAGAGACTCAGAAATAAGATATGTAAAATCCTTGCCCTGAAGTTATATATTTTTAATATATCAGTATCTTCTCTTTTCTAACACTTGAATTCTTACCTGGATATTGATATCAATAAATTATAGTGAATTGCATTTATTCTATCATCAAAAACATTTTTAAACATCAGCTTGATTACTGCTCTGGAAAATTTTTAATTGCATTGGAATTAAGTTCTTGGTTTGAAATTATTTACTATGAGACCATCTGGGCCTTTTAATTTTCAGTGAGGTTTTTAAATCAATATTTAAAAATTAATTTTCATTCAGTTACCGGCTTGCTTAGATTTAACATCCCTTCTGGGATTAATTTTGGTAATTTATGGTATTTCCATAATAATACATTTAATCCTGGTTTTCAAAGAATTTTAAACAAAGTATTCTAAAGAATTTTGGTACATATTTTAAATTTTCCTATCTATCTGTTTTTTCCTTTCCTCATTTTAAATTTTTCAGCATAGCATTTTATCCTTTTTCATACATTAATCTAGTGTCATTATATTTAAAAATATACTATAAACTATTTTGGGATTTTTAATAATATTGATTTAAGCCTTTACATTTTTCTTCTTTATTATTTCCATGGCTATACTTTATTTTTTTAAAAACTTTTAACATTGAAAATGTAACAATTTTAAAAATATTATTTCTTACTTAGGAATATATAAGTTAAAATAGTGTGGATTTTTTTTTCACTTAGAATAGCTTTAGCATTATCCATTTTTAAAACATGGATGGATCCTTAATCATTATTGTCTCTATATTATGCAGTATTGATTTGTAATTCACCTTTAATCTAAGAGTTGTATAACAGTGTTTTGTTTATAATTTTAAAATATTTTTAGATAATTTTAGATTTTTTTTCTCCTTAATTTTAAATATTACACTATTGTGGTCAGAAAACAAGAAAGTTTTACATTCTTAAATGTATTGTGGTTTTCCTTGTGTTCTAACATATGCTCAATTTTAGTAGTAGCCTTATCATGAGATAAAATTTTGCGTTATCAGTTCATATAGAATATTATAGGGCTATTGCAGATGCCAGTAGTTCCTTGTCCCTATCTCTCAGACCCTACAGTTTTCATTGTGCGCCTTTGAACTTCCAACTGCCAGTGTCTGTATCTCTCTGGCACAAAGCTTTTTCTTAAATGCTAGAAGGCTGTTCTGTTTCCATGCAGCAGGCCAGAGTGCTGGTGAATTAACACATGCCCTTCAGCTCCCAGCCAATGACTGCTGGGGTACAGTACATAAATGCCCTAGCTGCCCCCCACCTTGGATGGGAGTGTTTGGTCATATTGTATACATTTCTCAGAGTTTTTCCATATAATTAATCTGTGCCAGGTAGTTTCATTATAGACCCTTTATTGGATGCTTTCCCTTCACTGTGGAGCTTCTCTCTTCCCTACCTGTGTTCCTTGTCTTCGCTAATAAACACATTTCACTGGAATTGTCTTAGCACCGGCTTCTGGGGGAATTCAAAATAAGACAATACCAATCTTATTAATACTTTTTTTTCCTGATTATATGGTAAACTAAGAATATGTGACTCATTCATTAGCTCTTTATGGTGAGTTCAAGACTGTTTCTCATTCATTGTTTTCCTTAATTTTGTTTATATAGTCAGTTTCATATTTTCAACATTTTGATATTCAATACCTAAATATTAGTCACAAACTTTTATTATCTATGTGAACAGTGTTATTTGTCACTATGACATGCCCTTTTTTCCTTCTTTAAAAAGTCTAGGTTGGGATTAATATTATGGCACAACTCGGTTTGTACTTTTGTTTTTAAATCACTTTAGCTACACCTATTAGACGCAGCATGTATTTGCTAGCGTTATGTTATCTGCTCAGCCTTTTACTTCCAATATGTGAATGTATCCCATTTCTACTTAGTGATATCCAAATATTTGGTCTTAGTTCTTTTATTTTATGTTATGTTTTATATTCAAGGCTTTCTCTGTTTTCTCTCTTCGGCTGTGCGAATTGTGTGAGTATAGGTTTCTTTGTTCTAGGGTTTAGCTTTATAACCTGAGATGACATATGATGAATTCTGAAGGATGGAAAGAACCTCTCCTCTCCAGGTTGACACGGGGTGAACATCATTTCTTGAAGAGAGATTAATGTATGCCCTTGCACAGGAGGCGAATGTTGTTCTAGAGAGAATGAGAATAGGTATAGCCTTAATGAAACACTAGTCTTTTCTTTGTTACTGTGCCTGAGGGGGTTGGGGGAGGGGAGGAGAATTACTTAAAAGAAAAATACGGTAACAGGGTCTTGGTAGTTCTGACATTTAAATTCTTTGTGATTTGAAATACTTCAAGATATTGAAGGCCCCACTTTTCCAACCCTTTAAAATAGAGTATTAAATTAGTTCGAATTCAAGTTTTGAAAAGTCTGCTTTTTGATGATTTTTTTTTTCACTTTGGGGGAGGGGGTTGTAGGTATGCAACATTAATAATCATTCACACAGTGTTCGTAGTTACCTGCCAGTGGTTCTCCAGAAAATTATAATAAAAAATGGTAGTAATGATATCTAATACATAGTAAGCATTTATGTAATGAACACTGATCCCTATTCTTTTTTTTTTTTTGGAGGGCAGTGTAACTGGCCCTCATATGTGGGATCCGAACCGGGGCCCTCTGGCATCCCAAGCCAGCTCTTAACCATCGCGCCCCTCGGCCAGACCCTGATCCCTATTCTTTATATGTAGTAACTTGTTTAACCCTTATGAGTTAAATGAGGATCATATTACATACAACTATGAGTTGTATGTTAATACCACTATAAATTGACATCTGAAAACACTGTGTAACTGGAGTATATATATTCTGCCCAGGGTTTCACATCCCTTGAATAGTAGAGCCAGGAGTTGAATTCATAATATTTGGTTTCTGAACTCTCAACCACTCGTAGCCATGACACCACACATCCTCAGACAGGAGCTGTCTTTTAAGAATACATATCTGGGAGAACAAGGTACTTCACTCTAGCCCTTCTGCTTTTTATACCTAAAACCTGAATAAGACAAATGAAACAAACAGCAGAAGACTGTGAAAGGTGGAGGAAAAAAGGCTGAGCCAGCTAGGGACCTTGGTATTCAAGGAAGGACTCAGAGTTGAGTCCCCTGGGGATTTGGTTTTCACTTTCTATAGATCCCAGTGCAGAAGTTATCAACTCAGAAATGCCAATAAGTACTGAAAAAAAACCAAAGAACAATGGGAAAAAATCAGAGTAAGTCTGCTCTTTCTGGCCAGGAGACTGGGAGACTAGTGGTTCTCAACCAGGGATGATTGGGTTCCTCAGGGGACGTTTCACAAACGTCTGAGACATTTGTGGTGGTCATTTCTGGCGTGGGGGAGTTCTCTGGTATCTAGTGTGTAGAGGCCAGGAATGTTGCTCAACATCCTGCAGTGCACAGGGCAGCTCACCACTACAAAGAATTATCCGGCCCCAAATATCAATAGTGCTGAGGTTGAGAAATCCTGTTCTGAGTGGTCCAAGCAGGGATCAGCAAACAATGGCCCCGCCCACCAAATCCAGCCCACTGGCAGTGTTTGTAAATAATGTTTCATTAGAACTTTGCTTGTGGGTTGTGTGTGTGTGTGTGTGTGTGTGTGTGTGTTTGACTTATAGACAGTTTTAGTAGGGATTATTTTTATTCAAAATAACAAATGAAAGGATTGGCATCCAAGCAGAATCTTCCTGCAGTATAGAGAAGGCCGAAAAGGGGTTCAAGCCTCCACTTTGGTTTTTGCTGTGCTGATTACCCTGCTGTCTGGTGCACGTGTTTCCTTGATCAGCCTACTCTGGGGGAAAGATATTCTGCTATAAGCTGGGCAGTGTTCTGTTACACTTCTCTAATCAGCTGTTTGTTTCACTTTGCCGATGTACTAATAATAAACTATGCAAGAAATAGCAACAGGCTATCTCTGTAAGTGAATATTACCAAGGAAAATATTGTTTGGGCAGGAATAATGAAATTATATTTTAAAGTTACTTTCAGTGTTATGTATTACTTCCTCATCATGCTTTCACTGCAATTTCTACGTAGAGTCATACTTTAATACTTAACATATGTATGAACTGATGACACATTGTAAATTCTTCCATAGAGGATCTATTCATAGTTTCATAATTATTTTCTCTTCAACATACATATTAATTACAAAGGAGAAAATAGTAACGTTACAGGGGAGAAATATGACAGACACCATCTTAACCAAGTAACAAGGTTAATATCATCAGTAATAAGACATACTGATATCATGAACCCCTTGATGTGATGTATTGAGAAGAACTCACCTTCACTTCTATGTATTCTTGATCAAAAAATGTATAACTGGAGTTCAACATGAAGAAAGATCACATAAATCCAAATTCAGGGACATTCAACAAAACAACTGGCCAGCTCTCTTCCAAAGTGTCAAGGTCATGACACTTCCTAAGGTTGGAAGACATGACAACAAAATGCAATGTACCATTCTGGATTGGATCCTGGAAAAATAAAAAGACAGTGTGTCGATTGGTGATATTTGATTCAATTTTGTAGATCTGTTAGTACTATTCTATCAATGATAATTTCTTGGTTCTGGCAATAGCACTATGGTTATATAAGATGATTAAATTTGGGGAAATTTATAAAGATAAAAGAACTTCATCTACTATTTTTGCAACTTGTTTTATATAAATATGTATATATATTTATGTAAAACAAGTATATATATATATATACTTATATATATAGTCCATATATTTATATATATATATAAATAAATTAGCATCTCCATACAAGCTTGAATAAACATACATCTATTAGTTTAATCTTAAATTTTATTTGTCTACACTTTCTTTTAACTGTTTACTGATACTAAATCATACCATCTTCTCCAAAGAAGCCAATTATTTTCTCTCCTTATATAGAAACCTGCAAAACCTCAATATCCAACTGTGTCCGCATTTATTTTCAGATCTAATGACACCCCACATTTTCTGCTCGAGGACATGATACTAGCAGCCTCTCTAGGACAATGAGAAAATCACTGATGTACAGATAACACTAGTAGAACTCTAAAGGCCTGTTTTGAAATGCTAGCATATAATTCATATTTGGCATTGGACTCATGAACCTATGTTAGTAACTGGAATATACATTTTATATTTTAAAAATATTAAACCCCTAGCTTTGGATTTTGTTTTATTTTTGTTGTGTTCTTTCATTTGTATTGAAACCTTTTGAATATTGCACTCAGACAAGTCATTATGAGCTCATTTTTAAAACTGTCAGAGTATTTGATCTTTCCACATCCCTCTCACGTAAAAGGTACTTATAGTAGATATATAAGATATAAATAATTCCACAAGCTTCACATAAAAATCTCTACTTGTATGAATTTCATATTTTTAACAGTGAAAAGGAATAAAAGTTATTTTGTTTTAATCTTGATAAATATGACTATTCTAAAAATATTTGGTGATATCATTGTTAGAGGCCTCTGGTTAAAACAAATTAATTTTAAGTTGGTCATCCTGTGGATTTAAGAAAATACCTAATTCCAAAAGTCTTGTTTTTTACAACCAGCCTAATCCATTTATATATGAGTATTGATATCAGTAACTTCATATTTAAATAGAAATTAGCTTAAAATTAAAATGTAGTATTTTATTGTCAAGATCAGAGCAAAGCTGAGCATTTCCTCTCTGGAATCAGTAACTCTTACATAGCTAAATTTATTATATTAAAAAAGATGTTAATAAAGCTACAATATTATAAATGAATGGGCTCCCAATCCAGAATTATTTTAAAATGAAAGGAGGCTTAGTAAAGTTAATTATATTACATTCATAGTGGAGTGAGTTTGAACATCTTATTATTGTGTTTTAAAAATGTAAAAATTTTTAAATGAAATAAGTTAAGTTGCATCAAGAGAAATTGTCTTATAGTTCAATAGAACATTTTCAATAAGTTGTGCATACAATACTAGGCAACACACTTTAAAGATTGTCATCCTGCAGGTGACTTCTGTAGTGGAAAATGATTTCAGTATTATGCTCTTAAATAATCTATCTGTAATCTGCAATGAGAATTTTAAATATTGGTTTGACTATAATTAAAATAACTTGTGACATAAAACTGAATAGGGATCTATTTAAATCAAGCAAGCTTATAGATAATTAGATGGGTTTACAAGAAATCCCAGTTACTATTAAAATGTGACATAATTTTTTACTGTTATTTGTCTAATGGTCCATCCAATGATTTCCCAAATTCAAGTCTTTTTTCTTTTTATGATGGTATGCCAAAGTTTTCAAGTTTAATGTTGTAATTCTGTAATTTTTTTTCCCCAGGATTATGTAGTGCACATGTTTTTCATATTTGTTTGTTTCTATTTTTCTTTTGGTTGTTTTCTACTCAGCATATCTTATGCTAATATTCTAAAGAACAAACAGAAGGAATGATAATATGGAAGATTAAAATCCATATATACCAGATATTAAATTAATTATAAACAGACTAAATACTCCATTTTAAAAGTTAAAGATTGTCAGAAAAACATGCAGAGGGTGCCATATGTGTATACATTTTTTTTGGCACCTCCGGTATACATAATCTTAAAAGTGAACTGCATGGCCTATAGAAAAGAATAAGAAAAAAATGTACCATGTGACAGTTAATCAAAGAAAGTTGTTGTTATTCTTATATAGGACAAGGTAGATTTAAGGGGAGAAATTATTACTAGGAAAAAAATGGGCTTCTTTTAATAAGAGGCTGAATCCAAGAAGAAGACATAAACATCCTCACCTTATATTTAGATAAAAATGCAGCCTCAATTTGCATAGCAGGAAATGACAGAACTAAAAGGAGAGGCAAATAATCAGTGTGAGAATTAAACTTACCTCTGAAACTAATAGCAAAACAAGGGGGGGAAACCACAAAAATAGCAAGAAAGAATATTTAAACAATCTTGTCCAAGTTGACATATATAGAAGAATAAGCTCAACAACTGCAGAGTTCATACATATTCTTTTCAAGTACAGATGAAAACATCTACAAAATTTGATCATATACTGAGTCATTAGGCAAAATTTGACAAAATTCAAATAACCAATACACAGTAGACTCTATGACCAGAGTAGAATCAAACTATAAATTAGCTAGAAATTTAGTTACCCCCAAAATGTTTTCAAATTAATTATTTTTTGTCTTTTGAATGTATGGTTAGTTTTCATTGTATGCTGATGATTTGTATAAAATAGTATAGAGGTAATTGAAGATTCTGGGTGATTTTGTCTTTACTGCAGGGAATACTTATTTGCCTTTGCTTCTAAGAGGTGGGGGCAGTTCATCTCATAACAATCGGTAACTAAGAAATTTTGAAGCTGGGTCTCAATTTTGTGAGGAATTTTCGGTTTCCAATTCATATGGACACTTTGGGCATAATCCCTCCAGGATGCCAAATAAATCCTTGGAGTGTTTCCCAGAACCTCTTGTCTTTAGTGGACCTTGGGTCCAATCTGTGTCCCTAGATTGGTGGGACTACTGAAGACCTGCTCAGTTGCTTAGTTTCTCAACTAGAGCTTTATGCTTAGCATCTTATGTTCTTAGTCCTCGACTTTTAATCAGCAAAAGCCTTGAGAGGAAAAGCAGGACCAAATTGTGTTCTTACCACCTGGGCAATTCTTTCTGAGATCTTGCCCCTTCAAATCCTTGTGTCCTTTGTTTTCTGCTTTCAAACAAATGTCTTTAATAATTTTTTCAGTTGTTCTAGATTTCCTCAGCAGGGTGGTTGTGCTGAAATAGGCCATTTTGCCATTACTGGAAGCAGACATCTTCACAAACTACATATATATATACACATATATATATATATATATATATATATATATATATATATATATATTTATATATATATATATATATATATCCATAAAGCCAATTAATATAAAATTAAGAAGATGAACCATTTATTTTAAGGCTCATAATCCTCGCTAGCAGTGGGTCTTTTTGTCATAATTTNATTTTGCCATTACTGGAAGCAGACATCTTCACAAAATATATATACACATATATATATATATATATATATATATATATATATATATATATTTGTGCTTGAGTTTGTAGCTCTTTATCCATAAAGCCAATTAATATAAAATTAAGAAGATGAACCATTTATTTTAAGGCTCATAATCCTCGCTAGCAGTGGGTCTTTTTGTCATAATTTGCTTAGAGTGTTTCAGTTAATTTTATTTAATCTAGTGAATAAATGTTTCTCCAGTATTTATGTACCCCCAGATATGGTCCATCTAGCTGGAGGTACACATGTACCGCCTGGTAGAAAAAAAGTAAAGAGTCAAGAAAAAGAGTTCTTACAAAACAAGTATGTACCTGTTCCTGAATTAGTGCACATTAATGCAACAAAATCATATGCCAGGGCTTAACAAAAATATCAAGTATTTCAAGGAAATTGTATAAAAAGTCACAATCTCTGATCAAGTTGTCAGTGTCTTGCGAAAATCTGCAATTTGTACTTTGTGCTTATTTGTACATTGGAGCTCTTCTGGTCAAGGCAGGCTGGGTAAATCAGACCATCTCTCTCCTGAATACAACTTGAGAAGCTGAGAGAGAGGGGTAGGGGGATGATGATTGGAGAACTAACAAAGGCAAATAAATATTACAGTGTAAAGATCCATAGAAGTGAACACAGCATTTTCATCTGTCTTTCTCGTTGAGGGGTTTGCAGGTTCAGATAGCTTAGCTTACAGACTGGACACTGAACAAATCTAACTTACAATAAGTTCAGCAGGACACAGGGAAAACGAGAGTTCAAGAGTCACTAATCAATTTCCTTGCATGGGGGGAGATGGAATGTAAATTCTGCAGGGTTTTGGTTGGACACTGAAAGATACGGTTTGGAAGCTGCAGTGAAGCTGAAATTTGAATCATTTGAACCTCTGATTGAATCAAGGGTGTCTGGAAATGATAGTGCTGTTAGTTGCCCAGCAAGAGTAAAATTCAATTTGAATTATCTCTGTAAGTTTCATGTATAGTTTCTGGTACACAATTAAAAATGATTAGGGTAACAATGAGGGGGAAAAAATGTGAGTAAAACCCAACTGACACAACAGATAGAAATACACACACAAGATAACCAGATAATAGCTATCAAATATGCAATTAATAATGCCTAATATGTCCAAAGAACTAAAATCCAAGATTAAGAATGAGCAGAGAACTGTAAATTAAATCAACAGCATCAGGTTTTGTTTTATGTATTTGAAGTTCTGTTATTAGGCATCCAAATACTTAGGGTTGCAGTTTGCCTGTTAAATGGATCTTTTAATCATATTGAAACATCCCTTCTTATCTCTATTTATACTCATTTCTTAAAGTTTATTTTGTCTAGCATTAACCCACTCCAGCTTTCTTATGTTTGCTTTTGTTTGTGATACCTTTTTCATACTATTATTTTACACATTACCATACCTTTAAATATAAGTTGTGTCTCATATAAACAGCATATAACTGGGACTTAATTATTTTTTTATCTAGAGTGACAGTCTCCACTTTTAATTGGAATGTTTAGGTCTTTTTAAATTTAGCTTTTATTAATATAGTTTGTTTTAAAATTGACCATTTTGTCCTTTATTTTCTATTTTCCCATCTGTTTTTATTTCTCTGTTCCTTCTTTTGTGTCCATGTTTGTGTTTACTGAACATTTTTTATTATTCGAATTATGTTCTTCCATTGGATTTTTATCTGAAACAGCTTAAAAACATGTCCATACATTTTTTGACATTCTTTCATGAGATGAGGTTTATGGCTCTTTTCAGGAATTTGGGTCAACCACATGATTCTCTTTAATAGACAGAATGCAGCAGTACTGTTGCTAGAAAGGTCAGACAATTAAGTTTGCGAACTTTTCACCATGGGAAAGTTCGCGAACTTAATTGTCCGACCTTTTCACAAATTCCCAGGCTGAAATTCTAATCAACTGCCATTGCCAACTGCCATGCGTTGCTTCCCTTCAGCCAGAAAGACTTCCGGTAATGGCATGAATTACGGATTATCAAGAGAGAAATTGTTGCAGGATTGTTTATGTGGATGTGGCTTATTTCACTCTCAGTATGGAAGACATCTGTAGTAAACTATTCACTTTTGTTGAATATAGATGTCCACATTGGTGGTTTTATTTACTTTTTTCACTCCGGTTGTAGTTCTTTGTGCGTGCTATTGAGAAGACAGCCATCTTCTCAAAGCCCGTGACGACATCTCCCCATGGAGTGCCGCGTGGTTTCCAACGAGAGGTTAGTCATCATTTAAATCATTGTTCCCCTGTTGATAGCATGTCCTTATTTCCCTGGCAATATTGGCGGAAATATATTTGTTCACATCATTAATATTTTTCATATTTCATGTATACGTTGAATATATAGTATGCTAAAATTTTTTGAAAATATATAGTTTTTCAATTAAAACTAAATTTTTATAAACAATTTATGTAAATAAACTAATCTGTTAGCAACAACAAAATAAAGCAAAAGGAAAAAAAGCTGGCATAAGAATTACAAAAGACAAACTATTAAATTGTCTTTGTTTCTTATTAAAAAATATATTTGAATAAACTATATACAAATTAAAATGATTTAAACGTTTCCAAGGAAAATCTCAAAGTATTAAAACTTTTTTCTTTATAATTGGTTATCTGGTGCTAATGTTGACCTGGATGAGAAATTGTATACATAATTAATAGAATATAAGTGAAAGTAAAGTGAAAATGTGCACATATATGTATGCTTAATATGTAATAATTTTGGTATTTCAAATAACGAAATGGTAGCTATTTAACAAATAGTATTTGTAAAAACATCAAGGGATGAATACCAAAAAGTATAAAAGACCAATAAGTATGTTAAATGTGCTTAATATTTAATGTAAATTAAATAAGATAATTTTTATATTTTTACCCTAGTATCAGATTATGAAGGAGTTTAAAATGTTAACTCACTTTTTTGAAAGAAATTTGACACTGTTCCACAAATTTTAAATTTGCATGCCCTTTGCATAGTAATTTCACTTCTAAAACTATATCTGACACAGATTCTCAAACATATGATGGGAGGGGGCTGTGCACCATTTGGGGGTTCTGTGGTCCTTGCTCTCTGTCCATCCCAGTTGGGGCTGTCCATGCAGGACTCCCCTCCCCCTTCAGGAATTGACTTTAGAAGGGCAGTGGGAGTGGGGAGGATGCCAGACCCAGGGGTGGGGGTGACCTGTCCCAAAGACTAGGACTAGCCAATTTCTCCCTCAACCCCAGATGGGGCCAGGAAGCCCTGAAGTTGTTTCTCATTATGACATACTCTTTATCCAATTGCAAAAAGCTAATGCTCCCTGTGGGGCCCTGTTTAGTGGCAGTGCAGCACCTTCTGTACCCTTGATTAAACCTGGAACCCCTAAAAAAACATGTATGGATGCGTAAAAGGCAAAACAATGGTGAAATTATAGTATATCTGTATTGTGACTACTATACAACTTTAACAGTCAATCAAATTAATCTATATATACTTACAAAAACATCTCCAAGACACATTGCCAATAAAAAAAAACAAATTGTAGACTTTCAGATAAGTGCACAAATGTATAAATATATTATTTATGTAAATGTATACATATATTTGCATTTGCTAGCATACACATTTGATGGCTAATCATGGTTTCTTTCTGCAAAGGGCTATACATTTGCATTTTTGGAAATTTTACATTGAGTACTTGCCATATTTATAATTCATAGCATAAAAGTGAAAGAAATAGTCACATGATAGCATATTACTAAAGGTTATTTTTAGATATCTATGACTCTGCTTTATGTCTGTATAGAATTGCCTTTCCTGGTAATTTCACGTTAATGGAGTCATACAATATGTGGTCTAGTTGGTCTTGGTTCCTTCATTTGGCATAGTGTTTGAGGTTTATTCATGTTCTTCAGAAATCAGTTCCTTCTCATTGCTGAATTAGAATTTCATTGTATGGTTATACTGTGTACTGTTTACCCATTTAGGAGTTGCTGGAGATTACAGTTCTTTCCAGATTTTAGCAACTGTATTATAAATAAAGCAGTTAGGAACATTTTTGTAGAAGTATTTGTATAGACATAAGCTTTCACTTCTCTTGGGTAAATACCTAGGAGTAGAGGGGTTAGATCATATGGTAGGGTATGTTTAACTTCTTAAGAACTGCCTAAATGTTCTCCAAAGTTGCCATACCATTTTGCAGTCCCAGCATCAATGTATCAAGTTTCAGTTGCTCCAGATTCTCACCAACTTTCGGTTTTGTGACACTTTTAAAATTTAGCCATTACAGAAGGTGTTGAATTGGTGTCTGATTGTGGATATTATTTGTATTTTCTTGAGGACTAAAGATGTTGGAAATTTATTTATGTGCTTATTGATATTCTTTAGTGAAGTATTCACTGAAGATAATTGTCCATATATTTGAAGTTGTCTTCTAATTATTGATTGGAATAATTCTTTATATATTCTGGATGGAAGTCCTTTTTTTCAGCTGTATCTATTGTTAATATTTTCTCCAGGTCTATGACTTGTCTTTCATTTTTGAACTTTTAGGAAGAGGACAAGTTTATGTATTTGATGAAATACAATTTCTCTTTTTTTTGAAATCCCGTCTAAGAAATCTTTCTCTACAACAAAGATTGAAAGATTATTTTTTCTATGTGCTCTGTAGGTTGTACTTTTTTATTGAGGTCTAAGATCTATTTCATGTTCATTTGTGTAATGTGAAATTCATGTCCAAATACATTTTTCCATATGGTTATTCAGTTGTTACAGTATTTACACAGTATTTACAGTATTGAAACAACTCTTCTAACATTATATTAGCTTGATATCTTGTCAAAAATTAATTGGCCATATTTCTAGACTCTTTATGCCAATACTATAGTCTATTGAATACTAGAGTTTTGTAGGAAGTTATGAAATCAGGTAGTAAAGATCCCTCAACTTGTTTTTAAAAATGTGGGCTATTATTATAGATTATTTGCCCTTCATATTAATTTTAGAATAGCTTTGTAAATTTTTACCTAGAAAGCCTGTTGACAGTTTTATTGCGAGTAGTCTGTGAATCAGTTTGGAAAGGACTGATACCCTATTTTTTTTGCATCTTTTTTTTTTCAAGCACTGTTACAAAAATAAAAGTTTATTAAACCATTTCTGCGACTGTCAATAGCTACTATAAAGTACCATGGTTGGTCTAGCAAGAAGGGTGGGAAGGCATAAGACAATACCAGATGTGCAGAAATCCTCAGTATTGTGACTAAATAACTGTGGTCTTCAAGCACTAATATCTTTTTTTTT
>NW_017731860.1:657620-714823 GCF_001890085.2 Hipposideros armiger | reverse complement strand
AGTGCACCAGGGTTCCCTTTTCCCCACAGCCTCGCCAGCACTTGTTGTTTGTTGATTTATTGATGATGGCCATTCTGACCGGGGTAAGGTGGTATCTCATTGTGGTTTTAATTTGCATTTCCCTAATGCTAAGAAGCACTAATATCTTAACACTACAGAGTTTTCCAGTCCAAGAAAATGGAGCATCACATTTCTTTATACCTTCTGTTTTTCTCATCAATGTTTGTAGTTTTCACTTACAGATTTTGCATATAATTTTTTAGTGTGTTCTTAGACATTTCATGTTTCTTGATGCTATTGTACATGCCAATGTTTTAATTTCATTTTTAATGGTTATTAGCTGGCATATAAATATGCAATTGGTATTTTTTGTATTGATCTTATAGCCTACAAATTTGATAAATTCACTTATTAGTTATATTTGCTTTTTTTATATATTCTTTCAGATTTTCTATAGATATGATAATACCATCTCTGAAGAAAAGATTTATAAATCATTTTTTTCCAATGTGTATATATTTTCTTTCCTTTTCTTGCCTTATTAAACTAGCCAGGACCTCCATTTCAATTTTGACTAGAAATGATACAAACCAATATCTTTGCCTTTGTTCCCAAAGCTGTGGGAAATCATTCAAACTTTTCTTTTAAAATATTATGCTAACTGTATATTTTTATTGATTTACTTAAGATGAGGCCTTCCTTTCTATTGCTGGTTTGTCAAATTTCATCAACTTGCACACTTATAATTGCTGAGTTCAGATGTATGTAAATTATTCCTCAACAGCAGACTTAAGACGAGGGGATCACATTAAATATTTACTGGGACTATCCCCCAGGTATTTAAATGCCACAGACTATTGACCTTTTTTTCATATTGATTTAATGTGTCTTCCACCTATGCCCATTATTATGTGTGCACATATGTAAAATAGGAAATTGTTACAATTAAATGATATGATGTTAGGAAAGTACTTCATAAACTGTGAGGAACTATGGAATTATTAAGTTATTTCTATTTAGTAAATGTATAGATTATATTTCTGAGTATATTCAAGGTTTTTATTTGATTGTTATTCTCAGTATGCAGGATGATAGTAATTTGGGGATAAGCAAAACTTCTTTTTAGTTGTCAAAAACTGAGTTATACAGTGTTACTGAAACATTATCAGTAGAAATAAACAGGGCTTGAAATAGGAACAGATCAAGGGGGGATAAAATACAAAAACGCCACTATATAATATCCAACAGTGATTTCTAAGCTCAGAAACAAAGCGTTATTTCCTTCAGAAGCTTCAACAATGATATATTTTATCCTCTAAATTTTACCTGTCTCTAATAGTTAGCAATTATTTCCTGGGCATTCATCCTAGACTGTTGCTAAGCAATGACTACGAGCTTGTCTCTTCTCAGTTTACCACTTGCTACAGAATTTCTTGAATAACTCTTTGCCAAAATATTGCCTTTTATTTAAAAAATTAGTAAAGTATGCTTATCTTCTAAAATCTAATATACATTTGTTTCTGTGTAATACAGTCTTTAGGGAGACAAAATTAAATTTGTTGGGTCATTGGCTCATAGAATTTGTTCAATCGGTAATCACTTTTTCAGTACACACACACACAAACTGGACAGGATCTATAAAGAAAAGCAGACCATTGCCACTGCTATGACATATGGTTCATTTGATTTGATTTAGCTCATTTCCCTGGAAGAGATGCCTGCTGGGAACTGGATCTTTTCTACTTGTTTTGAATACACTAAAAGACCAATTATGAACACTGGTCTAGCATTTTATAATCTTATTTGTAGTTTTCAATTTTATAAACATGTTATAGTTTATTTTTCTGTGTATGAACTAAACCTCCCAGACTTGTGGGAGTAGTGGGAAGGACACTTACCTGCAGTCACAGAAAAAGGGTCCAAACCTTGGGTTGAGGCTTAATGAGTCCTTAAGAATATAAGTAAATTTCTACAAATTTCAACAAACTTTATTGGCAAAATGGGGATGATAATTTTTCTTCATAAACCTGACAAAGTGTACAAATATATTCAAGCCTCCAAAACAGAGTTCGTTCTTAGATTACCAGCCAACTTAGGTCAAGGTCTACTTCCTAGAACAGGGAAATACCCCTCACCCCCATCGTCTTATTTTATTTATTTGTTTGTTTTATTGACATATTGGTTAAGAACATAAATTTCAGGTGTACAACATTATAACTTGATATCTACAATACTTTTTCTGTGCCGATCCCAAGTCTTATATAGTCCTATTTCAATGATAGGAAAATATTTTACTTCCCTCTGTAATTATTTAGGTTTCTTTAAGTAGAACCTGAAGCTTATATTTTAAAAGGTGATCCTTCTGTAGATGTTATCACGCTTTCTTTGTACCACAGATCAAGTCACTCTATTTGTCTTTGTAATTTGCACAGTGAAATTCTCTAAGATCCAAAATGAATTTAGAATTTTGGGGGTACAAATTTATTTTGGTCTATTCAGATTTTTATCATTTGTTTCCTGATGTGTTGCTCAAATATCTAAAATTTGATAAACAATCAGTTATATTTAGGTTTTTAAATTATATTTATCTCTTTGAGCCACTCAAAATATATACTTTGGAATCTTATGTTAAGAATGGATACTATTTTTTCCCAACAGTCAGCTATTTGTTTTAACACTATTTAATAAATAATATTTTTTAACCCATTAAAACTGGGGGTTTTACAGATCTTAAAATTTTCTACATACTAAAGTTTATTTGTGGGCAAACTCATTTTATTAATCCGTTTATATAACTTTACCATATTTTTATTTGTATTAGATAATAATTTAGTATCACTTAGCTGAGGTTTCTTGCAATCTCAATTTCCAAGATTCTATTAGGCTTGCGTTGCTCTTTATGCTTCCCATTCATTTTGCATTCATTTTGGTTAATGAGAAAGTGATCTTATTGGAACAAAATTCCATCCTATTCAAGATACTTGTAGAGCAAATTGGGCATCAGGGATAGGAAGGGAGAGTGAATCACCAATCACCACTCTTTGGAAACATATTGGGTTCTTCATTTATGTACCGGGCCTCCTTCCACTGGGGGGAAAATACAACTTAAACAATAGAGATTTTTCCCCCTGTAATATCTGAATGACTAAAATATTGCACTTGTCAGGTCATATAATAATGTTAAGTATAATACTCCCATTACTTAGATCATTATAGTTGTACCTCTTTAAATATTCTTTTAGGAATAAGGACAAAGAATTAAACTGTGCTACTGTTTTGGCAATTAAATTGTAGCTCATAATGGTTTAACTATTCTGAGACTGATACATAAAGATTTCTGGATATGTAAGAGTTACAGTTTCATATTCAGCAAAGAAACATTGATACTTATTAAAATTAAAAGAAATCAGTGAGTGATGTTTATCTTTGAGTGTTCCCATAAATGTTACCTTTTCCTCTGTTAGCAAGACAGTTATTCATTCAATTATATTCAGTGAGTAAGGCAGTTAAAGGGAAAAAAATTTTTTTAAATGATAAGTCAAGAGAGGGTTCTACTTAAAGAACTTTACTCTAAATTGTAAGGTATCTTCATAAATATTTTTAATGCATACTAGAATGTGGTGAATGCCAAAATGAAACTCACTGGTATAATGGAACTTTAGAGGAAGGAGAAATTACTGTCATTTACAGAAATCTGGTATGACTTCATGGTTGATTTGGCACCTAAGCTACATGTAGACAGATGGTTTAGATTTGGAGTTGATGAGATGGCATCACTGGAAGAGTTGAGACAAAGCCACTGAGGTACAGAGACTCAGTATATGTTCAGGGAAAACTAAGTAATTTATTTTGGCTGGAATATAGAGTGTGGGAGAAAAAACAGTAGGAGATAATTTTGGAAAGACAGTTGGGGGCCAGAAGGCAGAGTATCTTGAATACTGGCTATTAGATTGTAGATTTATTTTGTCAGTAATTTGGGGCTCGTGAAGTACTTGTTGAAAGGTAATACTATGAGTAGGTGCTATGCTGTAGAAAGGTGACAGAGCAGATTGTCTTCCCAGGTAAGCAGTTAGGCTGGGTATTCATAGTACCAGTGAGAGTCTAAGATTTAAAATCTTAAATCACCAGGTTGAGAAAGGTTTAGATAATGTTATATTAACCAATGTTCAGAAAGTTTCATCCATTAAACCAGTTCTACTTTTGTGCTATAATGTTTGAGGTCAAATTGATATTTTTTTCTTGTTTTTCCCTTTATTTAAAGAAAGATGTTAATATCTTTTGAAAGAAGTTACCAGAAGTATATAATCCTTGCCTTCTAGATTATTAAAATAACAAGTATGATATGAGATATTAAAGATTTCTAGTACGTTACAATAATAATAAAAGATCATGTCATTTGTACATAAACTTGTGTTGAACTTGCTTCACATAATACATTTTATTCTCAGGTATAGTTACAAATCAGGGCACCTTCAAGATATCTCTGATATACTCAGATTAAGGAATTTCACCACAGGCTAATGTAGTGTTTCAAATGAGGTTATTAGTTTTATTTAATTTTTAATAAAATCCATACTCACAAAAATCTTCATTTTACTTATCATGTGCATTATTTATTGAATTATTGAGACATGTAGTTGGTACTTATTTTGATAAATACTAAAAATCTAAATGAAGTCAAGTCAGTAATTAACTTGAGTACTCGTGCAGTAAAACAAATGACTAAAGAAACAGCAAAATCCAGCTGTAATTGCTGGTAGTCCATTAATGGAAACCAAATCAGTTCTTAGTGATACGTAATCTTGTTATATTGCAATAGCTAATGGATACATTTGATTAAAAGCCAAAAAATGTCTCTGACATCTTAATTATGCATTTTGTTTAGGAACTAAAATTAATGCTGGATAAAAGCCTGTAGCATAGGAATTTTTGAAAACTGCCATGAGGCTTTGTAATTCTTAGTAAGTGAGGACATTTTCAAGTTTACTGTTTATTAATTTTGCATGTGTGAAGTTGCAGTTGCTATTGTATACCTGACCACTGGTGTCTTTTCACTTGAGATGCTAACATACAGGAATACATGGGAGTTATACCAGACTTGGTAATGGATTGGATATGTAGGTGCAGAAAGAGGGCTAGAGAGCTGTCTGGGGCCCTCTAATCAGAGTGCTAATCCCATTCAGGAGGGCTCCACCCTCACAATCCAGTTACTTCCCAAAGGTTCCATCTTCTGGGTAGAGATGGCACGAATGGCATTGGATATTGAGATGCGGAAATCAGCAGTGAGGTCTGTGACAGGAAGATGTATTTTGAGAGTGTTTATATTGCTAATTGAAAGCATGGAAGTAAAGTGGACTGCTCAAAAAGACTGTGAAAAGAGCAGTTGGTGTTCTAGGATTGAGGTGAGGGCTATTTAATCCTTTACTGGCCCAGTAAAGGAAAGTGATCTTGCAAACAAGACCAAGGAAAGGAAGCCAAAAAGTGTAAAAACATTCAGAAGAGAGACCGTCCCAGCAACTAAGGGAGCAAAGTCATTAAAAGTGGTACTGATATTAGGATGAGGAATAATTAATGATAATCACATTTAACATGTATCAAATTATTACTAAGTACTAAGTAACCTTATTAGAATGATTCATTAGTCTTCAGTAGCACCACAAAGTGAATACTATTATATTATCTTCATTTACAAATGAGGTAAACAAGGCTTAGAGAAAGGAGGAAACATATTTGTATTAACACGGTAGTAATTGGTGCATGTGGAATTGGAACTCAGGCAATGTGAGTCCAGAGATTGTACACTTAGCCTGTATGCTCTGTTCCATCCAAGTGTTCTGAAAAAATACTCACTGGATTTTTCCCTGTATGTGAAGAACAAACAGGATCTTGTGAAAGCAGAAAGGTCTGAAGGCTGTCAAAGTTTTGCTTTCTTCTGCACACACACTCGAGGTTCCATTGAATGATAGAATGAAGTGATATTGACACCCCTGGAGCCTCCAAACTTGAGGAGTCATGCAAGGATCCTTGGGTGACAAAAGAACAAAATAAGTGATGCTGCATATGGGATTTTGTTTGATTCTGATATTGTGTTGAAAAATGGCATTTCAGTTTTCTTTTAGGGAATTGTGCATCCTGAGACCTCAATATAGGGGGCTTAAATGAAGATAATTTCATCTCCAGTTCCACTAGGATTGTATAAATCAAGCATATCAAAAAGAGTGTCATGTTCTGTTGCCAGATTGATTGATTGATATTGGCTTCCTTGATACATAAAGCTCTGTTATAAAAAATTTGGAATTCTCTCTTTAGATGGTAGAAAACTGTCTTCTACATCTGCTGCCTTGCTTTCTTCTACAAGGAATGTTAATTCCTTGGTACTGCCCTGATCTGTGGAAATTACAATGTTATTCTAGAATGCTATGTCATGTTGAAGCAGGAGCATGGACTCAGGAATCCCACAGCAGATTTATTTGTGGATTTAAGGCAACTGTATAGAGAATATAAATGAAGTCTACTCCACACACATTAGTAATTCTCATGTCATTTAAATGAGGTGAAGTGCGTTCACATTTAGACATCATTTATTCGTTTGTGTAGAGGACATCTCCAAGAGCAACGTCAGGATAGATGATTTCTTAGAAGAAGTCACAGAATCCAGAAAAGTAATTAAATTTACAATGACAGTTTATTGTAGTGAAAGGATACAGATTAAAATCAGCAATGGGAAAAGGCACATGGGGGGGAGGGAGGGGTCCAGGTGACAAGCACAGGCTCTCAGTTATTCCCTTCCTGTGTTATTCCACAGACAGGGCTTAATTCTCCCAGTACTGATGTGTGATGGCACATGCACAATGTTGACAACCTTGGTCACGTAAGCATGGAGCATCTGCCTTACTGACCTTAGCGCCTCGGTCTCCAACCCCCATAGATGACAGACTGGGACATGCCTCAAAGCCCCAGGCATACAAAAACGGACTTTTACCATAAATCGCATTGTTTGCACAAACTATCTGGTGCGGCTGAAAGCATCAGATTTACAAAGGCACTCTTACCAGGCAGGACATTCCAGGAGCTCAGGGGTTACATCCCAGGAGCTAGACAAGGGCCAGTCCTGAAGACCTGGTTAGCCGTTTACTGCACAGTACGTGTACACATTTTTGTTATTCTTATATATGGTATTCTGTACTCTATAATGTCTTAATGATTTTTGTTGTATAGGAAAATTATTTGTAGCTATTTTTTATGTTTCCATTTTATAAAATACTTCTATCAATTCTAATAACTCAGTTGTCTAGCATTGCCTGCAATACATGAAATCATAACTATATATCTAAAAGATAGTTATCTTTGAGTACTTTCAGATATCACTAGGCCTTATTTCTTATTTGTCTCTAATTAAATTAATTTAAACTTTTGGGAAAACTTTTAGGTGAAAATTTTCTCATTGCTAACCTCTAAATGAGCAAATAGACAACCTTTTAGCATAGGCAACAAATTTAACAGGGAAAACAAAATAAGCATTTTTATGAATTAAATATTTGTCACTAGATGTGTGTGTGTGTGTGTGTGTGAGTGTGTGTATGAGATAGAAAAAACATAATAAGTCCTTAAGTACTTCCATTTCAATAATTCAGAAAAGAAAAAAAATTAATATCGTTCTTGGAAAACAATTAGTGCTTCAAAAATGAGAACAAAAATTAATTCAACCATGATAAGCAAGGAAATAAAAAACAAAGTAGACAAACTAGGAAAAACTTAACAAACCCATGGCAATAAAAATAAAGTGCAAACGATTGAATGTTCATCTGTTTTTTTCCTCTTCCCACTGTCCAGTTCCCAATTTTTTGGTACCTCTTTAAGAAACAATCCAAAATTCCAGTCCAAGTTAAAGCAAAACTGATATTTCCCTACACTCCAGGGGAGAAAATCTGACTCAGTTAATAAATCCTACATCCCTCTGGCCAAAGTGCTTAGTCTAGGGGTGAGTCCATAATCCGTGTTCGATCAGTGTGAGGTCTTTCCTTGACATTGATGGACATACAGGGCTTTTTTCCTGCTGCATTTGGAAAAGTTGGACAGGAGAGCAATTGCTCTCAAACTGACTGCACGATATATCTGAGGGGGAATGTTTACAACTCCTGTTACCTAGGTCACCATCTACATCAAGTAAATCAAAATTTCTGGTTTGTAAAATTGTATTTCAATTGAGTTTAAAGACTCGGAGTTCCAATTGACAGAAAGTATTGAAAACCCTTGGTTTAGAGAACAGTGATGCTCAGTCATTGCTATGCATCAGAATCACTGGTAGGCTTGATAAAATCCAGATTTAGACCAACCACACACTATATATATATTATATATATATTATATTATATAATATTATGCATATATATGTATATGATATTTATATATGAGATTTATGAGTTTCGTTCTTATTAGGTATGAGTAGGTGGGTCTGAGAATTTGTAACTCTATTAACAAGCGAGATGAAGGTGATTCCAGGACCAAACATTGAGAAGCATAGTTGACTCTATGAGGCTCTGAATATGAGAGGAAAAAGGATGATTTATCACTCATACTTTTTTTTTTTTTTTTAGCTGAGCCATCCTGCTACCTGTTGGCAGCTCAGCGGCTACTCAGCTCGGGCTGGACTCGAACCGCTGTTGCTCAGAGCTCAAACTCTTGAGCGAGCTCTTAACCAACTGAGCCACTCGGGAAAAAGGATGATTTGATTTAAAGAAATGACACATATTAAAAGTATGAAGAAAAAAACGACAGGAATCTCTGGGAACTGAGGTGTTACAGGAAGATCTCGGTGGGAGCCTCGAGAGAATTGGAATTTCATGTAAGATTTCAATCACCAAATAATTCCCTTTTAGTCATCACATTTAGAGGCTTTGAATTTTAGTCACTATGACTGATAATGATACCAGAGGGTGACAAAAAAAACAAAACACATTTTAAGATAACATGTTGTTAAATGTGTATACACCTTTTTGGCAACATCAGTATATTATGCTGAGTGTTATATTAAAGCTGTAAAAAATTAATATTTTTCATAACATTTCTGCTTCTAACAGGAAAAAATGAAATAGCTCCATTTGGACCATCAACCGAGGACCAAACATCATCACTTTCCGTGACCAGAAGGCCAGTGTGTGGGAGAACAAGGATGGATGGGACCCTAGGAAAGCAGTGTCCCCAACGGAGCCCTTGGACACAATGAGGAGGAGGTCTCATGCCGGAAGGAGATGCTTCCACCTTGTCCTGCGGGGCAGGTAACGTTCCATCCGCAGTAAACCTAATGCCACAGCAGTACGCAGCCACTGCTGCTTTGTGGCATTTTCAGGTCTCCCTCTATGCCTCTCAGGTCAGACGGAACCCAGCACCAAGTGTGCCGGCCATAAAAGTGTTCGGAGTGAAGGTGCGGCCTGGCAGACGGCTACATCCTCAAGCACATGCATTGCTCTGCTTCGACGGAGAGTCCGCAGCCATACCTCTCTCTCTCAAGGAGCGTTTGGCCCCGTATGTCAAAGGCCAAAACCAAAAATGCCACTTGGCCTCCTAAGATGAGGTGCTTGCTTTATTGTTTTCCCCTTCACTGCCATTTCCTTGATGCTGAATTTGCTTCGGGCTGTAACTGGTGCTTTGCGCGTTTCTTCGGGCCTATCTTTCCTTTAGTGCTAACTACTGTCTGGTTTAGGAGCAGTCTGCTCTTTGGCAGTACGGGTCCCCTCAGTGTGGCAGGCAGAGCTCATGTATGTGGTAGTCCTCCCATGAAATCTTATCTCCTGGCCCTTGTCTTGGCAGCTTTGCGCACCTGGCTGTGCTCAATGAGCAGAGAATGTGCATCTGAACCCCCAGGTGTGGCCTTCAACCGGGCCCTTTGAAGCGAGGGCAGTAATGATCATCACTCTTTCTGGTTTGCCAAAGTGGTGTCCGGTCCCACTGCTGAGCCTGAGCACAGCCACCAACTCGACCACTGCAACCACGGAGTGGTCCACAGTGCCTCTGTAGGTGCCAGGCATCTGCTTCTTGGTCGCTCTGTGATGTGCCTACCGTCGTGGGCCTGGGCAGTTTGGGCAGTGCTCTTACACTGAACACGAAGATTTGAACCTCTTCATTTGCATGTTTTGTGGGGTTCTCCTGGTGACGTGAATAGCGAACCATTGTCACAGGTCAAGTCCGGCCGCATTCGGGAAGAGACTTGCGGGGCTCTTTGAACCCAGTACCTCCATTGACATCTCCTAGGCGATCGGACCCCACATATCCAAGGCCAGAATGCAGAATGCCAGGTGCGCACCATTTGTAAAATGAGGTGCTCTCTGATCCCACAGGGGACTTGACCCGGACTGGTGGTGCGGGCATCAGCTCATCTCTATACCCGAGAGGCCAAAGGGTTGAGGTGGAACAAGTTTACAAGTAAGCTCGTGAGGGCTCTGCGTAGCAGGAATTCTCTCCCACGTCACGATAGAGGGAGAGGCGGCTTTCCCCTGGTGTCAAGCCAGGTGCCAGGGGCTTCAGAACGTTTGCCCCAGTGAAGCCAGCTCAGCAGGACGCTCACTGCAGTCACAGCGGGTGGCCTGTTGTCTTCCAGAAACAGAAGGCCCCTGAGCAACTTGCGCAGTCCCAAGTCCCTGTGTCCATTGAGGACCCGCATTGACAATGCGGAGAATCTTCTCCTAACGTTTTCTCTGCGACCAAGCAGGAGGTGACAGTGCCCGAAAGGGCAGAAGGAAATGACCGGTGTGGCAGTTTCTGCACACACACTGGAGGCTCTCCCAGAAGGGACTGTGGATGCTTGGAGTCTCAGAACCCCCGGGATTCTAAGAAGGCTTCCAGATGCCTGCCAGCCCAGTAAGTGTCTCCTCGTGTACGGAGTATGGCGGGTGGTACAAAGTGAGCGGGCATCACGCTTGTGGCAACAGCGTGGCTGGAGCCCCTGGGTCATCTGTGGTGCGGCCAGGGGTTTCTGTCCTTCCCACAAGTGCGCAGGTGATGTGGAAGCTGCTCGTCTGAGCCCCTCACTCTGATCCCCTGTGATGGACCATGTTAGGTTGTCACTTGAAGGGGCACGTGGGAGAAGAAAGGCGAGGCAGAGAGACAGGGAACCTATGGAGTCCTGATCGTAGAGTCTAGGGCCCAGCGTCAGGAGCAATAGAACGCCAAGCATCTTACCAGCTGTCGTAGAAAAAGTGAAGAAATCAGTGCCAGTTGAAGCATAAATGGGGAAGAGAATTGCATTACCATGTATTAACGTGCCTAGCCTCGTGATGGCCTGTGCAGTCTATATGAGCATTACGGGGTCACATGGAGAGACACTGTAGGCGGTGTTCCAAGGCTCCATGCTTCAGTCCTCTGGGCCCCAGGATGAGTGCTTGGAGCTGGGGTGAGCACGACCTCCTGCGATGACCATGTAGAGACTTTCCCGAGGTTTCGAGGTGTCAAGGTCTTTCACCTGGCGCTTGGAAACGCTTGGCCGTGTTGTTCTTGCCTACTGATTCCCTAACGTAGGGCACCTTCCAGCCACCAGTTCAAGTGGAAAACACCTTTGGCTCAGGCTGCGTAGCTCTCAGACCATCAGATGGTCAGGGGCACACAAGCTGTGCTTCACGCCATTTTCTAGAGAATGTCCCAAGCACTCCTGTTTTCTAGTTTGTCATGAACGACTGACCATGGGAACCATTATCTGAGTCCCAGGCGCTCATGGGCTTCCTAGGAGGGTGTGTTGAGGTGAACATGGAGTGGCTCACTTCTTCCTCTGTGGTTCTGACCAGGCAGTTCGGGGTGGGTGGGCTGAGCATTTGTGTCTTGAGCAGGTGCCTGGGCGTTGCTGAGCAGGAGACCACACTTTGACAAGCACTGCTGTTGTCCATGACCTCAGGTGTGACTATATGCATGAAATATTTGGCTTGCTTCTGTACAGAGAGGGGCAGTAAGCGTTTGTATTTCCAAAACCAATCGGGGTGACCGGTTAGGTCACTTGGTTAGAGCATCGTGCTGATAACACCAAGGTTGCCGGTTCGATCCCCGCACGGGCCATGTGAGCTGTGCCTCCTTCAAAGATTGAACTATGCCATTGTAGCATGAAAGCAACGTGTAACCAATGACCATGGCTGTTCTCAATAAAATTAAAATGTGTGTATATGTATATATGTGTGTATACGTATATATGTGTGTATACATACATACATACATTTAAATATATATATGTGCATGTATGTATGTATATCTATATATGTACAGATATATATATATATATATATATATATATATATATATAGAGAGAGAGAGAGAGAGAGAGAGAGAGAGAGAGAGAGAGAGATCAAAACACACCAAAACCAAAGGAAAAAATAAAGACCCCGGATTCTCTGTTACCTGTGGCCTCTCTGATGAATGTGTGTGTATGGGCCCTGTACGTATTTGCAGCTCAAAGTGTTTCCTGTTCACCTGACACCTGTTTCAGGTGGGTCACATTTGGGGGAGTCTTGTAGCTCAGGCAGTGTGTTTTGAAATTTTGAGGAGTTTGAACGTCGGGGACATGACTGGGAGTGAGCACTCCTAGGTTGTGGACCAGGAGTTGCACAAAGGCTTCTTTTTGTCTTCTCATTTCAGCTTCGCTGTATGGGGCTGGTATAGAAATAGCTCCATTTGGGCCACCAACCATGTGAGGACCAGAAACTCGTCACTTTCCGTGACCAGAAGGCCAGTGTGTGGGAGAACAAGGATGGATGGGACGCTAGGAAAGCAGTGTCCCCAACGGGGCCCTTGGACACGATAAGGAGGATTTGTCACTCCTGAAGGAGATATTATCTTTGTATCAGAACAACCATGTGTCATGAAGCTCTTTCTACTTGGGCTAACTTCAAACTGAATATGTAGTGACACACAAGAATCTAATTGAGGAGTTTATTTTTCATTTTACACATCAAGGTGATGATAGCTATGCTATATAAAGCACAATGTGTTTGGTCTTTGTTACTTATGTTAACCCCTAGTTTGTGTTATTTAACTAGGACAGTTTTGCTCCCCAAGAGACATTTGGTCGTTTGAAGGTATTTTTGATTTTCTCAAGTAGCTGGCTTGTAGCTAGTAGATCCCATGATTTTGGTAAACATCCAATATCACCTAGAATAATCCCCACAAAAGAAGAATTATCTGGCCCAGTATATCAGTAGTGATGCAGTTGGAAGTACATGCTCTAAGGTAAAAAGTTAAATAAAATGTGTCCTTAGTACTCTAACCCCCTAAATGGCAACCTTCCTCTTTTGACCTTGCCTGTACAGCTCTTCTGAAGAAATCCACATGGTTTTCTCCCTCTGTTTTTTCAGGTTTTTAGTCACATGAGACCTCCTCATTGAGATGTTATTTGACCAGTTTTTTTATATTAGAGTACTTATCTTCTCAGTAATTCCTGTGCATTTCCTCTGTCTTATTTTTCTGCATGTACTTACTATCACATGCAGTATGCTTTACTTGTTTTTTATTATTTTTTTTGTAGCTTCATTAAGTGACATTTGTTATTGCTAGTTTTCTAGGGATGCAAGGAGTGCCTGAGACATAATAGGTACCCAATAATTTCTTGTTAAACAAATGAATGAATTCAGTCCTCAAAATCTTAAAGAATTCTGTTACAGTTGTGGTACCTTTTTCAGGTGATAGTATGCAGTTTTACTAAGTCTTGAGATAATACTCATCCAGGTGTGAGCTTTCCCCAACATCCGGCAAACAGGGTCTGTTATTATGTAACTACAATGGTGATTTCCCCATCCCCACCAGTCCATACTCATGTACCACTCTCTCAGGTACACTGATGGAAAGAAGTAGACAAGAAAAATTCCCCTGATGGGTATTAGGTGGCATGTACTAAGAACCCTCTCCACTTACAACCATTACCATCCTTGTCTATAAAGAAATGGTATACACTTGGAACCAGTAACCACTATATGCTAATTCGCCTTTACTGTTTTTCTAAATAAAATTACTTTTAAAAATCACTGTTATCCTGTTTTTTTCTTCCATTATATTTTGGGTGTTTTGAGGTGGCTAAATTAATTTTTTTTGTTTTTTAAGAAATGTTATTGAGGAAAGTGTGTTTTTCCAGGACAAGTCAAGTAGTTGTTTCAATCTAGTTGTGGAGGGCGCAGCTCACTGGCCCATGTGGGAAGTGAACCGGTAAGTTGGTGTTATGAGCCTGCGCTCTAACATCTGAGTTAACTGGCCGCCCCCTTGATTGTTTTTCACATAGGCTGCATCTCAGTGGTAAACCATATTCATAGAATGGTCTAATTATGAGGCTAATACTGCAACAACTCTCTTTTGAGAACTTTCTATTTCAATGGATCTCTAGACTTTTAAAAATAAAGGGACAATTTAGGTCATCTCTTATCACATCTGCCTTGGTCAGGCTTCCCTCAGAAAATAGAGTGCTGGGCTGGCCGAGTGGCTCAGTTGGTTAAGAGCTCACGCAAGAGTGCAAACTCTGAGCAACAGCAGTTCGATGCCCGGCCCGAGCTGAGTTGCCACTGAACTACCAACAGGTGGCAGGATGGCTCAGCTAAAAAAAAAAAAAAAGAGTGCTGACTCAAAAAGTCTGAGAGGTAAGAACAGGGTTAAAGGAACCAATAGGGAGTATTAGGACACTCAGCCACAGTGGAAATCCTTTTACCTCCTCTAATACTGGGAGGCCAGAGGCAAAAAAGGTGTCACTGGAGCCCTTTCTGGGGCCATGAAGGAGCAAATGCCTAGGAGGAGCTATAGGGCTTTAAAGGAACAAAAGTAGCTAATACCCAAACTTCAATGGTACTACCCAAAGTGAACATAAGTCACTGTAGAACTGTATCACCAGCTGTCGGGAAAGGGCCAGGAGGGCAGTTTCCAGGCTCTCAGCCTCACATGGAAAGGTGCTGCCTCGGGTTCTAGATGGTCATCAGCTGTAGCCAGTTGGCCATTAGCTACTATTGTTTTGCATATAACTGCCGCGGTTAGCAGGCGTGGGTGTCGCGGATGGTGCGGATCCTGCTTCCTGTGTCTCTTCTGGCCGCCAGCAAGACTGTGGTGCAGGAAGACCCCTTGTTGGGTATTGATGGATGTTTGCTTCTCACGTCTCGACCAGCTGTCATTGAGAGAATAGTATAGTGGTATAAACCCCCTCTCTGTGGCTGCGTTGTTGTCCCTTTTCTGCCTCACCAAATCCTGTGTTCATCTGTCCAGAGCTGAGCCCCAGCATGACACCAGCTCTCCTGTTTTATACAAACAGGACAAAACTCAAGCATCTGCGCATTGAAAAGAATTCCCTTCATGGTCCCCCCTTGTGCTTCCCACTGGTTCCAGCATACCTGCAGACGCATCAACAACGCAGGTCCGTGGTTTTTTTGTGTTGTTTTTTTTTTTGCCTGGTAACTTGTCTTACGGAGCTCTCCTGAAGTCATAGGTGTGACTTAGAGGGAGAGGTAGCTAAACAGTAGAAATAGGTACAGTAAAAGGATGAGCCACATGGTCCTAAAATTTACTTGGGCTATTAAAGCTACTTGGCATCAGTATCCCATGTTTCATTCTCATTTAAGAAACGGAATACTCATAAATTCAAATTTATGGGTGTATATGTCAGATAGTACATAATCTACAACGGGAAGCTGGGGTTGCCTAGTCACATGAGTTTCCATACTTAGACATTCATTCTCTATGGGAGACGAGAGCAAATGAGGGCTTGATTTTCAATTGGGGTGGGAGGAGGTCATGGAGAAGTCGTGACTGCTGGTTGACCCTTGAGTTAATCAGGGCAATCAGAGCCTCCTCACCCCGCCCCTGTGTTTGGCATATAAATTCAGAGCAGCTCCTGCAGCTGGAGCTTTTTTCAGGGTTGCAGCCTTAGAGAGGGTAATGTGGTATTGAGATCATCTGGGCAGAATGCGTGACTGAGCCCAGTTAAGCCCTCTATATAAACTTTGAAGACCCTGGCAGGTGGGTATGGAGATCTACTTGTCTTGCAGCGCCTAAAGCAAGCCTCCTATGTAAGTTCCCCTGCTTATGAAACCTGCCACGCACCCATCTGGAGTGGCCTGCCTCTTTCTGTGGTCTCTCCTTGCCCTCCATAGGCAGGGGCTGAATTTGAGAACCAACGAAGGAGGAAAAGTCTGGGGCAGAATATATTAATAGTAGGGCCCTCCTCCAAAGCTCTAGGGGCGGGGGTGAAGATGGGGTCTCTGCTCTTATTCCAGGCCTCATTCAAAAGGCCTGAGTTACCCAAATGGATCAGAAAGTACTGCTGAACGTGGTAGGTAATGTTTCAAAGTTTTAAGAATTGTGTTTCATTCTTTGTTGTGGAAAGTTTGAGTTGCAGGAACTTGTTTCTTGCTTTAGAAGGAATAGCCTAACGTGCCTTAGATTATTAGATACCTAGTAAATTCAGAGATGTGGCCCATGAACTTGCCAAGGATTCGTGTCTGTATTTGGCATCTAGGGTGCTGGCTAAATCTTTGTGGCAAGATTCAATTAGCAGAATCAATGTAATTGACCAGAGTAATGATCTGTGGGGTGTGAATAAAACCCAAATCTCTGAGCATTATATTTTCAGGAGCAGAAAAGCTGGTATCACCCTTAGATTAGATAAGGGATGTGTGCCGCTGCCCTCGGCAGGGGAAAGCAAACAACCTCTGATTTTCTTCACTGATTTGTATTGAAAAGAAAGTATTTGCTGTGTTCTATGTTAAAGGCCAGTGTCAGTGTCGGTATGCCCCAGTAAAGATATCTTTTCTGGAGCAACAGCTTGAATCAGCATATGATTAAATTTATAATAATATGCAGTCACTCCTTGAGACCCACGTGTTTTTTCCGTATATTTTTTGGTATTCCATAAATACTATGTATATATATATATGCATGTGTGTGTGTGTGTGTGTGTGTATATATATATATATATATATACACACACACATGCATATATATATATATATATATGCATATATTTTATTTATTTATTTTTATTAGTTTCAGGTGTACAAAACAATGCAATTGTTATGCTTTTCACCCATCACAAAGTGACAGCCCCCCTCCTCCAATCCACTGACCCCCACCCCGATCCCCACCCCCTCCACCCTCGGTATCATACATATCTATTACAATTTCATTGATTCATATAACAGTATTAGTTTCAGGTGTACAACATAATGATTAGATATTTGTCTATGTTGTGTGCAGCGTCCATACATCCTAGTAAATGGCTGTTAACATTCTCACCACCCATAGTTACAAATTTTTTTCTTGTGATGAGAACTTTTAAGATCTACTTTCTTAGCATCTTTCAAATATGCAGTACAGAATTAACTATAGTCACACCATACTGTACATTCTGTCCCAAGACTTCTCTATTTTATAACTGGAAATGTGTACCTCGACTCCTTTACCCATTTTGCATACTCCTCACCTCTCACCACATGCCTTTTGAGCTGTAAAATAGGTGAGTTAAATGAGAATCGCTGATGCAAAACCTTTTAAGTTTTTGAAGGTGGTACTAATCTCTGAAATCCTCTAGTGATATGGTATTATTTTAGCTTACTATTATAGTTTGGAAGAAGCACACAGATCCACAGTCTTCAAATTGGCCCTTCTTTTCTTAATAGCTCTCGCTCCGTGGATTGAGGAACCAATGTGGGGTTTCAGCTAGATACTTCATAAATCTTGGCCACTATGTACTCAATCACTAAGGGAATAACCACAGGATAAGTCTGTGGTCTGTCCGAACCCACTGTTAGATGGACTCAGCCCAAGACTCATTCTATATCTGGTTTTTCTAAGCCCCAACTTTGATCAGCGGATCAAGGTGTGGGGGGAGGTACATTCCAATGCCCCGGGGATTAGAGACAATTCATAACTGCATCTAATAATTCCCAAAAGTCTAGGGTATTTCGTTTCCCCCCGTGCCCATACATCCTAGTAAATGGCGGTCATTCCTTCTTAGGAAAAGGCTCGGAGGAGTCCCTGCAATCATTTCTGACTGCACTGCAGAAACATCATTCAATGTGACAGTCTCCCATCAATCAAGGCACTCTGGGTCTCAGAACTGACAAGTGTAGGAACTGGGTAAATTTATCCACTTTGGTGAATGTGTCAGGTTTCCGCTCAGTCTACCAAGAATTTGAAATATTACCAGAAAGTGAACTTAAAACAATATTCCACTTTACCATGCCACCAAAATTTAGGATCCAGCAGCATTTCATCTTTATTTGGGCAATCTGAGAATGTCCTTCTTGCTTTCTTCCTGAATCTTCTAATTATTAGGTACCTCAGTTGAGCAAGAGCTTGCATTACTTACTTTTTAGTGCTCAGTTCAGTGATTTCAATGGGAAGGAGGAAAAGCACACTGTGACAGTTTTGTTGATGACTACTCGTGTATTCATTTCACAAGTATTCATTGAACGTTTACTACATATCAGACACTGTTCTAGGTACTGGAGATACAGCAGTCAGTAAATCAGGAGAAAGATCCCTGCCCTTTTATGCAGCTTGCATACTAGTAGGTGAAGATCAAGATACATAGGTAAAATCGATTGTATGTTAGGTGAAAATACAAAGAAAAACAAAATACAAAAGGGGGAGAGAGATGGTGAGAGTTAAGAGTTTGTGATTGCGTGATTGAAATTTAAAATAGATTGGCCAGGTAAGTCCTTTCTGAGAAGATGAGACTTGATTGAAGACCTGGAGGAGGTAAGGGAGTGAGCTCTGCAGTTATCTGGGGTAAGGACAATCAAGACAGACAAACAGTAAATGTGCATTTCTTGGGGAGGGAACAGGCCAGGCATGCTTGAAGAACAGAGAAAACTAATAGGCAATGCAGAAATAATTGAAAAAATATATATTAAATATGGTGTTTGCAAAGCTTAAAATTAACACGAGTAGCATTCCAAACAATTTATCCTTTTCTCATCATCAGCTAAGATAAATCAAACAAATGAGTTGCCCATAACTCTTAGAAGGCAGAAAAGGGATTTTTAATGAGATGGGGGAATGCTTACAAAATGAGCTGAATACACAGTTCTCTATATGATGTGACCCCAGATCTATAAAATTATATATCATTTGAAGTGAAAAACATTAAGCAGAAAGAAAATTTACTGAAAGGTTTTCTCTGAGTTGTGGGATTGAGTGATATGTATTTGCCTCCTTATTTTTTTTCTGTATTGTCTACGATGTCTACAGTTTTTCCTTGCCGTGTTTTCTCTAAAGAAACCGTATAATATAGCAGTTAAGAGCTAAGGATTTGAATTAGAGAAACCTGGATTGAAGTGTGGGATCTATTTACTTACTGACTGTGTTACTTTGGAAAAGTGACATTAGCAGCATCCATGTTTGTAAAATAGGGATCAGAATAAAGATCTTAGAGGGTTGTTTCAGATTATTAAATGCAGGGCTGTTTTTAAAGGTGTTAATATAGTGCTTGGTTTGAAATACTCAGTAAATGGTAACATTATCAAAAGTATAGCTTTTGTAATCAGATACATTTTTAAAGGACAGAAGGAGATTTTAAAAACCCAGTAGCTTAAAGCTATACATGTTAAATGATACTCTCTCCTCACTGAACTTTAAAACAGTGGTATTTCAGGTATTCTTTTTATTTTAGTTACTTTTTTTTGTGCATGTGGTGAAAACACTTAAGATCTACTCTCTTAGCAAATTCCAAGTATACAATTCAGTATTATTAACTTAGTCACCAGTTAGATCCCCAGAATTTTTTAATCTTATAACTGAAAGTTTGTATCCTTTGACCAACTTCTTCAACAGTTCAAACTAGATCCTCATTCTAGTTGATCACAGTATAGATGAGAAAAGTGTTTATTATACTTACAAAAAACATTTTTTTCTCATTTTGAAAGGATACATGATTATTTGCAATAATAGGTAGTATATGAGGAAAAAAATAAAGATAACCAGATAACCACTGCAAACTATATGTCTTTCCTTCCAGTATTTTGCAGTACCTATTTTTTTAAATTTTTAAATGTGAAAAGTATTTAAATTTTGTATGTATGTATTTGATTAATGCAAAGTAACACTTTTGAAATAACTTAGTTTTTCATAACTTAAATAATATGAACATCTTCCTTAACTAAAAGAAGCATTGAAAACATACATGCTTAGATTTGAGTTTTCAATAAAATTAGAAAGAATCATATTTATGACTAATTCTTCAAACGTTGCTCTTGTATAGCACCAGACTGAACTCCTATTTCAAGACAAAGCTTAATTAAGTGTGCTCTTTATTAGAATAACTATAAATTATTACATGAAGGACATTTTAATCTAATTTTTTTCAGTTTTTCTACAACATTTTTAAATGCTAAATGTGTGAGGCATTAACCAAGAGAAATGATAATCCTTCTCATTGTTTTAAAGTGCTCATTCCTATGTCATGCAAGTCTTTCAGCATATTTTAAATCTAATATAACAAGGTCAAATGCACTTGCGAGATATTTTTATGGAATTTTCAGGCAAGTCCATGCTGTTGTAGAGTAGACCAAACAATCTGATGAACAGCACATTTAGAATTATATATTACATAGTTCCAGAGAACTTTGGAAATGCAAGGGCACCTTTTAAATGCTAAATAATATCTTTGGATATTCTTTCTGAAGAAAGATGGAAAATAAAATTTTGCTGACTTTTTTCCATTGAGACAAAGTACAGATGAATTGTGAGTGTAAATTTAATTCTTTCAGCTATTACTTCACTAGACTAAAAGCATGTACAAAAACATACAAATGGACAGTAAGAAAAACAAGATAGAGTGGCTGGAAGAACTTGGCTAACACTAGTTTCTTCACAGTTCACATGTCAACATTATTAAATAATGTTTTAGAAGGAAATTACATCTCCACCCATTAACTTATGAATGACATTAAATGGAGAGGATTTTATGTTACTAAATATATATGAAGGTAGATTAAGCCATTTACTATATTTTAAATAGTGCCGTATTTTAAATAATATCTCCCTGATCCATTTTAATATGGTAAGAATACTCGAGTGCCTTAAAAATATTTGTCTCATTTTCTCCATTACTTTCCCCTCCAGGGATCTGTCACTAATAAACTTTGCTGTCTCTTCTCCTCCTGGCTAGTTTTTTTTTGTTTTTAGGTTCACCCATTTTCCCCATCCCCCACCCCTACTTCTGGCAATCACTAATCTGTTCTCTGTATCTATGAGCTTTTATTTTTTTATTCCACATATAAGAAAGATCATACAGTATTTCTTTCTTTGATTTATTTAATATAATGCTCTTAAGGTCCATTCATGATGTTGCAAATGGCAATATTTCATTCTTTTCTATGGCTGCATAATATTCTATATATAGAGAATATATAAATATATAATATGTGTGTATGTATATTATATATAATACATATATATATAAATATATATAAATATATATATAATACATATATATAAATACATATATATATATATTCTTTACTGATTCATATACATTGATGGACACTTAGGCTGTTTCCATATTTTGACTATTGTAAATAATGCTGCAATGAACATGGAGATGCATATATCTTTTCAAGTTAGTATTTTCCTTTGAATAAATACCCAGAAGTGGAATGGCTGGATCATGTGGTCATTCTATTTCTGGGTTTTTTTGTTTTGTTTTGTTTTTTTAGGAACCTCCATACTGTTTTCCATAGTGGCTGCACCAGTTTACATTCCCACCAACAGTACACAAAGGATTTCTTTTCTCCACATCCTTACCAACACTTATTGCTTGTCTTTTTGATGACAGTCATTATAACAGGTGTGAGGTTACATCTCATTGTGGTTTTGATTTGCGTTTCCCTGATGATGAGTGATGTTGAGCTTTTTTTTTTCATATATCTGTTGGCCATCTGTTTGTATTCTTTGGAAAAACGTCTAATCAGATCTTCTGTCCATTTTTAAAATCAAATTGTTAAGTTTCAGCTGAAGTTGCCACCCATTTCATGAAGCTTTTCCCAATTTCCCATGCTATCAGCAAGCTCTCCCTCAATTGAATCATCTCGTTATCTATCTTTATTTCCTCCTGACATCTATTTTATCTTTGTGTAAGTTTATAAGCCCTTTGACATCATGTTCTATATCTGATTTATTCCATAATCTTCAGTCTCTAGCCCATTGGCATAGAGAACACTCAGAATAACTGATTATCAAATGATTGGATAAAATAATAAATAACTGAAAGAAAGTGAACATTTGAACTTGAGACACTTAACAGAGCATTTCAAATGAAAGTAATTAAATCATTAGCTAAATATGAATTTATAATGTATATATTCCATATAAGGAGACTTGTTATATCTATAACTCCCAAATATGCAAATAGTCTCTTCAGTTATAGTTGGTTTGCAAATTTTACACAAATTGTTTTATCTTTATATATGCATATAACACATACATTTTTGTCTGATATGTACTGAAAAAAGTCATTTTAATTTTAAAATATTTCTAGGTAATTGACGCTGTTCTCCATTTTTTTCCCACATGTAGAGCAATCTTAAATGTGTTATATGCTACAAGCCATTATGTGAAAATATTTATTTTAAACCAGAATAGTATAGTAACTTGAGAAGATATTCCTGCTGTGAACATTTGTTTGCCATCTGTATTCAGTCCAACCAAACTATTTATTACTATTAAGGAAACTTGGATAGTGGACACTCTACTTCTTGAAACTATTAAATTGTGGCAGTTACTAATATGAGAAATCTAATATTTCATTTAATATTTTGTAAACATCCTCTGGAGTATCCTAAAAAGTTCACTTATTTTCTAAGAAACATTAGTCCCAAATAGCAAATAGGTATATTCATATTGTAAATACAGTCCAAACAGTCTATAATACAATTAGTTTAATAATAAATGTTGCTGTATTTTTTCTTACTAAAGAAATCAATGATTCCACTGTAAATAGTATTAAACGACAAATGGCACCAAGAATTAAACATTAGACATTAAGCATTAGGCATTAGACAGGATTCAATTGCTTAAAGAAGACTTACAGAACCAACAATGAATGAGAAGGCTTAAAAATCTAGTTCACAGCCGAGTGGCTCAGTTGGTTAAGAGCTCACTCAAGAGTTTGAGCTCTGAGCAACAGCGGTTCAATTCCTGGCCCGAGCTGAGCAGCCGCTGAGCTGCCAACAGGTGGTAGGATGGCTCAGCTTAAAAAAAAATCCATAGTTCATTACATGAAAAGGCTACCGGAAGGCAACAGCATTAAGTCAGGATATGGATCAAAGGGACTCCCTCACAGCAAGGGTCTGGAGAAGCCAGGCCTAAGCTCCTATTGTCCTTTTGCAAAGGCCATTCCAGGATGCCCCTTTTCTCTCAGACCAGGAACACAATTTCCTCTCATATTAGAAACCACCGATATGTACACATAAAACCACAGAATTGGAGAACCCAGAATGGAGTCTCAGAGCTGATGGTCATGTCGACATCTCCCTGCTGCATAACCTGCGCCAATGGCCCTCACCAAGACCAGGTGCAAATCATCAATCCTGCTTATCAATACATGATGCTGATATGCTGGTATCTTGCCCCAGAATTCAGACCTCTAGTTACAAAGCAACACTAGTAGTCAGTGCTGTGCAGGTAGTTTCCTTATCCCTGTAGAACAGCGGTTCTCAACCTGTGGGTCGTGACCCCTTTGGGGTTTGAACGACCCTTTCACAGGGGTTGCCGGGTACTCGTATGTGGGCGTATCTGCATGTGGGCCTGGAGACAGATAGAGGAGCGGTGTCTTGGTTCCTAAGACCATCAAAAATATGTGTTTTCCGATGGTCTTAGGCGACCCCTGTGAAAGGTTGAGAAACAGTGCTAGAACAACTCAGACCATTTCCAGAGCGGTGGGAATTCACTGTCACTGCTCAGAAACTAAATAACAGGAGCTATTTCTTGCAACATACAAAAGTGACAAAGGATTAGTATTCAAAAGGCACTTGTAAAGCAGAAAGACAAATAACCTAATGAAAAGGAACCCTAAACGTTTTTTAAGCACACATATAAAACTTGTTAATGATTTAGGAGCAGCAAAATAATAATAATACATTAAACAGATTGCCAAGTTTTCCAAAAGTCTGCTAGATAATGTTCAGTAAGAATCTGGGAAAACAAAAGCCCTCATATGCTGCCATAGTTAGGTAAAATGGTAGTCGCTTAAAAGAGCATTTTGACAAGCTTTATAATATTTAAGGATTTCATACCTTGAGATTAGCTCTTCATCTTATAGGAATATACCTTAGAAAAACTAGGAAACATAACATGAGGAAACATTTATATGGTTATTTAGTAAAACATCACATGTAATGAAAAGTTAGAAATATTATATGACCTATACATAGAAAAATAGAGCAATAAATTACATATTTTTCAATTGAGTGCTCACTAGAGGTTAAATGAATGAACAAATATTCATGTATCATGAGTCAGTTGACGTAGTATATAAATCCTGAATTGTAAATGTGCTATTAACACTAACATTTTAAAACAAAGTTAAGAGAGAGGAAATTAAATTGCAGAAAGTTACAAATTATATTGCATTACTTATATTAAGCTTAAAATGTATTATTTATGGAACCATACAGATGAAATATAAAATTTAAGAAGGATAAATACCACCTTTTGGATGGTGGATACCTCTGGGGACAAACTTAAGACGTGTTCTCAACAGAGTCGAAAATGATTTATTTTTTGAAAACAACAAAATTTGTGGTAAATAGTCTAACTACACAGTTTTAATTAAAATTGAAGCTGTTAAATTGTGAATTTAGAATTTGGCTTGTAGAGGGACAAGTGACAAACTTGTATCTGAAAAAAAACATCTACCAAATAGGGAGGTCACAGAGGTCAAACTGTCCACCCATGAAAAATAGAAATAAAACATAATAATAAAATATTAAGCAACCTAAAACGTAACAAGTGTGGACTTCGTGTGAGGAAACCTGCCTGGGTTTCTCTTGGGTCCTTCCTAAAATTATTGCCTGATTGGTTGTAGAATATGACCCCAGCTAATGAATAGAAACTGAGGGCGGTGTCCTAAGCTCCCAGCCACAGTAGAGATTTTCAAAGTCAACAGAGATGAATTTTGCTGGCTCCAGTTGGAGTATTTCTCAATAATTCTCACAAACACAAAAGAAACACCCCATGAATAATTGGCATTAAGAGTCTGCCTTACTCAGAGGAAATGCATGAGTCATTCAAGTAAATCTTTTCTTGAACCTATAGGCTGCCCATTTGGGGTAGGAGAGAAAAAATAATATAAGATGGGGTGGAGATGAGGAAGACAAAGAACCAGATACTACTCCAAGTGATGCAGGATTGAACCAGGTAAGAGGACCAGCTTCTAATTGAATGAGACTATGGAATTTTGATAATTACAAAAAACTGGCTATTTTAATTGTAAAACTGAGACTGTTCTTGGAAATGTTACCAAATATCTTTTCATTATCTAAAAGTGATCATAAATATTATGGGACCTGCTTGAAATTTCATCCTAGGCACGGAAAGACTTAGCTCTCCCAGAGCTGGTTTAAAGGGTGAGAAGAATACATTTTATTGGGTCATCAGAAAAGTCATGACATATTTTTCTATGTTTTTCATTGCAAAAATGTGTCATGACTTTTCCGACGCCCCAATATATTATTATGTTTTATATTATATATTTTATAATTTGTAGTATATAATTTCTATATTATATATAAGTATATAACTATATTACTTATTTCATAGTAAATATTTTTGTTTTATATTTGTGCCGTAAGTGACACTACTTACACAATAAACAGATTATATGGTTATTTTATGTAAAACAGACACAGAGCACAAAGGAACATGTATCTTCCTTAGAGCAGTTGTAATATAGACGTTAATCTTCTACCCAATGATTTGCAGTCATTATTGTAATAAAATAGAGAAAGGAGGTTGAATATGGTGAATATATGTATATATCGTCAACTATCCAACAGCTCGACATAATTAGAACTTGCAGAGTTTTTCAAATTTTTTGTGCTAATTACTAACGGTACATGTTCCAATGCTATATATTTGTTTTTGGATAAACAGCCAGAAAATGTCACATTGGAAACATGAAAGAGAATTAAGGATCATTCATATAACACAGGGACAAGGAATGTGTTGGTTGAGTTCAATGTTTGCCTGAATCATTTAGATAAAGGCCTCCACCTCCTGTGTTTGAGGCTTCTTAAGAAACTATAATACTTTTTGTTTGTTTGTTTCAAAGTTCTTTCTTTTTAAAATTTTTACTTGTCACAAGTGTTATTTTCTAATTTGCAAATACTCTGAAAGCCTATAATTTCCTCTACAACATTACAGTGAAGTATGACAGCAATTCAAGTGACCATTTTAGCTCCTGAATTTGAGTTGCTGCAATTTGATGAGTAAGAAGCTATAATGCTCAGTGTAACAATCCTCAGGGTAAACTTTCATGATATCACGCAACTCTGAAGCCAAGATGATGCTTATCTGAGTTATTTGGTTGATGCAATCTTTACTGCAAATGGGCCTATTATCTACAACATAACATTAGGTGATACATTAGAGATCTCGGCAAAGTTTGGAAACATGAAGTCTGTAAGATCATACAGTCTTGATAACTATTAGCATGATATGATATATCAGCTTCCCTGTACTGTCAGGATGTATCTGTGCTACCTATAGGATTGGATAATTAGCAGTAGAGTGATTTATATCAAAATATTAACATGGGTTCTCAAACGAGGATCGGTGTATCCTATATTGCCACATATGTTATCCTGTTCCTCTCCTTCTAAACACATGACCAGTGCCCCAGGAGATATTTGATGGTTTATCCAGACCTTTAAGTGATGTTGCAATTCCTTAGAATAGGCTGGTCATGTACTCTTTTGGGTGACACATTTCTGTGTGTGCATCACACATATGCGTATTCTTTTATTTATTTTTAAATTTGTGCTTTATATTTATACTAATGTGCCAGTGAAGTATGTTCATTACTAAACGTGCAAATATTAGAAATGTAAAAATTTTGAGATATAGATTAAGTAAGCATTATTTTCACAAAGATATTCTATGAGTGTTCAGCCAGACTAAACATGATTCAATTATGGCTTTGAAATTCTTAACTTCTGTTTGAAGTGAAAAAATGAATATGATACTGTAAGTACTTCACTGTGCCCTACTCCTGTGAGCTCTCATTTTGGAAGTCTGCTTCTTGTGGAATTTGATAACCAGGGGAATGTTATGTGACAGAAATTAGCCAGTCTTCAAAAGTGATCCAAGTAGTTGATATAAATGCGTACATCAATCAAGCAAATATTGAGGGCAAAATATGGGTCAATAGGATTGTATTGATATGTATTGGAGAAGAAAATGTTAAAACAGTTACCTACCTGACTCAATGGTACAGACATGAACACTTACAGTGCATTTGTGGGACAGACACATAAATGGATATTCAATTACACTAGCTTTCTAATTAATTTGCAAGATACAAGAAAGGTAGAACCGATGACTTCTGCATGAAGGGAGCTTTCCTATCCTCTAAAGGTAGGGTGGAAATATGCTATAATTACCAGCTTGTTCAGATGAACACTATGGCAACAGGAGAGTCTGGAATACAGAAAGAAATTTGTCCCAGGTAACCAGACACACATTCACATAACCATGTTGGGTCATTCAAGCGTTTCTATAAAGGTGTATGGTGGTAATTAAGAACAACCTTACATACTATTAAAGTTTCTGAAAAGATTTATAATTAATATAGAGATTTAATGATTAAAGATACATTTATTTTTATGGGAAATAATTTTACATACATTTAAATATTTCCTTGGATATTTTATCTTGAATGTCTGTATTGCATCTGTGCGTATAAAACTATTTGGTAGACAATACATAGTTCATTCTAGAATGTAGATTTAGCCATTCTTCATCATCCATTTGGGGTTTCTTTTCTCAGTTTTAAAATGGATTTCATCTCCATTGGTACATCGTTTGGGTACTTCATCAGACACCAGGATCTAGAATATCATACAATTGAAAACATCTTTTACGATTCTTGTAGCCAGACAAGCAAATTAAGTAAGAAACTAGTTTTCCAAAAGATTGTAAATGCTGTTTTGTTTTGTTTTTGTCCTGGACTTTTGTGCTGTTTATCACATACATATCACCTGTGGAGGGCACAGAAGATCATAAACCATTCCGTTCAGCTCTTATTTTATTTAAAAGTAGAGTTTATCTCTCATGGAAGTACCCCAAATAATTTACCTGGACATTTATTTTCATAGGTGAGCTCCCCCTGTCTCCTCAGAAAAAAACATTCTTATATACCACTACTTTGTACCTCTCTCTTCAGGTCAAAATGCCTTTGCATAAATGTCCTTGCCTCCTCAATGATGCTTTATGTCAGTGATCTTTTCGCATCAATTTCCTCTCCACTAGCTACTTTACTATATGAGATCAAGTTTTGAGTAGACAGAATACACAAAGTATTCATATTCAACAACTTGACAAGAAATTTGGCTCAACTTTTCTGTCCCAGTTTACATCATTGCTTGTTTCAGTACAGCTGTAGTCATTAATTGACTTGATTTATTGTCTTTTATAGATCATCTAAAAATAAATGTGCCACTAATAGGACAATTCCATAATAATTTTTTTTTAAGATTTTAATGGGGGAATCGGGGGAGGGGAACAGCGTTGGGGAATCGGGGAAGGGGAGCGGACAAGTTGCTGTCCTTTTCTTCTTCAGTCTACTTGTGGAGGACGTTGCTTCACTGGCCCATGTTGGTGTTATCATTGCGCTCTTCCTGGGTGAGGCAGTCGCTCGCAGGCCATTGGACGGCCGCTCACGGTGGCTCACGAAAGCTCACGTCCACTGCTGGCCAGCCCCACTGTAGCCTACGCTGTCGCCGGTGACTCACAACAGCCCAGCTCCAGGTTGAGCTGTTGTTCACCATCTTAGCTGTAGAGGGCGCAGCATCACTGGCCCTCATGTGGGATCTGAACTGGGGCCCTGCTGCTCAGAGCTGGCGTCCCAAGCCAACTCCTAACCAACGAGCCTCTCAGCCGGCCCCATGATATCTTTATATGAGTTAATATCATACATGAGAGAGGTTCTGAGGAACTGGTACATGCTGTAGCAGTAGTTCCAACAACAGTGGTGAGATGGCAGAATTAAGTCCAGGGTACAGTGAGTAGCAGGGGGATGATCAGTACTAGGATAGGCAAACAGCACAGTAAAACTGAAGATGTCAATACAAATGACATACAGTCTTCACCCGCTTTACAGTTTTGCGTAGGGCCAGTTCTTCTTAGTAATTCAGTATGCTGACCTTATTTTCCTGCAGAGAAAGGGTATAGGGAGAAACAGAGAGGAAAAGAAGGAGGAGGAGCAGGAAAAGGAGGGGAGGAGCAAGAGAAAGAGGGGCAGAGCAGCAGGAGGAGGGGCAGGAGCAGGAGAAATAATTTGGGGGAGGGGCTGGAAGACAAGAGAAGAGAAGAAACCCTGCCCATCAGAAGTTGCTCACTGCTTTAGAAATTTTTAACCAGTGGGTCAAAATGACTATTTCCTATCTCGGGACTTTGTGTTTTTGCCCCTTTGCATCCAATATTATCTTCTGTCTATTATTTAGGTAGTTTCTTCACAAGAGTTTCTCCTATATGAGATTACTTTGGCAAAGTGGACTCTGGCAGAATTATTACAATTCTCAAAATTACTGTCTTATGGATGCAAAATTTCCCATCAATATACACAAAATGTGTTCACCAGGGTAGAATGCTATGGGCCCTTGGGAGTGTCCCATTGGACAATGAATGAACAAGAGAATAAGACAAGTAATCTAGCTTGTCTCAAAAAGCGTAGAACCAGGGAGAAAATGACCATTTAGGAATACTTTGTCTGTTTTTTTTTGTTTTTGTTTTTAGTCTAAAATCTGATTTGACTGTTTATACCAGGGGTTGGCAAACTGTAGCTCACAAGCCACATGCGGCTTTTTGGGTACGTTCCGTCTCAAAAGTTTGCTGACCCCTGGAAGAGCCAATCCTGTCCCTCACAACAATTTCAAAATTATTTGAGAGCCATAAATAAATTTTTACATAATCAGCATTATGTGAATAATATCCTTTAAAAATTTTGTAAATGAAACTATGATAATATTATTTTCATTTTCAATTTTACTTCAGAGCCACATGTACATACCCAAAGAGCCACGTGTGGCTCATGAGCCGCAGTTTGCTGACCCCTGGCAACTCTTCCGTCTCAAAAGTTTGCCGACCCCTGGTATACTAATGAAGTAATCTCACTCCCCAAATAACTGTTAAATATTTATTTCAAGCTGGATTACATTTATAGTAAATGGATGTCTCATGAAATGGAAGATAGTAGTTTTAACAAGAGGAATATTTTATTGATTTATTTGCACATACCCATTACAGCCCTAGGTCACAGAGGTTCGGTGCTACCCTAAAGCTATTCATTGACCCGAAAGAGAAGGTTTGTCCCTCAGTGGACCAGATGCCAGGAATGGTTCTTGGGATATAGGAGATGATAGTGGTAGCGAAAGAGATAGAAATCCTCAGAGGGGATGTATTTGATAATAAGCAAGTTAATGTAAATTATCCTATTCTATCTTTTGTTGTCCCAGTGAAAATTGTGTTATTTGTGTCCACTGAGCACAATGCTTAGTTGTGCTCTTAGCTATCCACTTTATCTGAACAGTTCTTCCCTTCCCCCATTTTTTTAATGAAGCCTTAGCAAAAAAAATTGACATTGTTAACTTACTGTGCCTTGGGAGCAGTTACTGTGAATTCAAACATACATATCCTTATTTTAAAATAAAAATGAGAAATATACAAAATGATTATATTTCATTATGCAAATTTATTTTTGTTTCCTGCTAAAAAGATTTGGTTATTGCCTTTGCTGCAAATGGAAAATGAGGCATGAGATCGCCTGTTGCTTTTTCACAGCTGAAAAAAACATTGAGTATTAACACAGTCATTAATATTACATAGAGCTCTAATTCAGTCAGTTATTGATTTGTGTGGTACTGCACAATAAAGAAATAGTAACTATCTGAAAAAGCCTACAGAAGAACTGTGATAAAAATGACTATAGACTATTGACTTGAGCTAAATACACTAGAGATTTCTTTGCTTAACAATATATAACCATAGGTATTAGTTATATATTTAGGAACTTGACCTGCTTTTTATGCTGCTACATGGATGATTAGTAAAAACAAGTAGTTTGAGCTTTCTTCAACATGTACAGTTTCATTATTGTCCTTCTCTGGTAAAACACTGGTTATGAAGTCAAATATAAACTTCAATTTTATATTGGAGAAACTTAAGAGCTGCCAAATTTTAAAACTAGCATTGTCATTTAGAGCATATCTTTGTCATTATGAAAGATGGCATTATGTCTTGAAAAGATTATCTTTTTTTTTTATTGGGGAATTGGGGGAACGGGAACAGACAAGTTGCTGTCGTTTTGTTCTTCAGTCTAGTTGTAGAGGACGTTGCTTCACTGGCCCAACTTGGCACCATCATTGCGCTCTTCCCAGGTGAGACACATCAGTTGTCGGCTTCTGGATGGCCACTCACTGCGGCTGCTGGCCGCTCACGCTGGCTGCTGGCTACACACGGTAGCCCATGGCAAACCACTGCCACAGGGGCTGCAGCCTATGCGTTGCCGGCGACTCAAGCCAGCCCAGCTCCAGGTTGAGGTGTTGTTCAGCATCTTAGCTGTGGAGGGCAGTGTCACTGGCCCTCATATGTGGGATCCAAACCGGGGCCCTCTGGTATCCCAAGCTAGTTCTTAACCATCGCGCCACTCGGTCGGCCTGAAAAGATTATCTTTTTAAAATCAAATATTACGTACTGAAATTTTAATTTCATCTTTTGTGAACAATCTTTATTTTATATTTTTTAAATTAAGGAAATATATGTTTGACTTTAGAATTTTCTGAACACATTCTCAGTTATGTTTCTATATGCAGTTTGCTCTCCCACTGTAATGCAGTAATGCTGTGTTTCTAATAGAAAACAACATTTTAAAAAGAATTTTCATGCTAATCACATCAAATCAACAAATGCAATGCCTTTGAATTTTAGGTATTTGTGTTTTCCTTTCTCAAATTTGGTATTGCAAACTTGTCTTGGTATGGTGATATATTTGGACACTGTAGACCAGTGGTCCTCAAATGGGCCCGATTTGGTCCCCAGAGGCTATTTGACAATGCCTGGAGACATTTTGGGTTGTTATAACTTGGGGGAAAGTGCTCCTGGCATCTAGCAGGTGGAGACCAGAGATGCTTCCAAACATTCTGCAATGCACAAGACAGCCCTCCACAACAAAGAATTAGCCAGATCCAAATATCAACAGTGTTGCGTTACCGCAGGTTAAGAAATCCTGCTGTAGAGCAGTGCTGTCTAATAGAGATAAAATGCGAGTCACAAGTAAGAGCCAGAGCTATAATTTTAAATTTTCTAGTAGTCACATTAAAAAAAGAAACAGGTGATGTTATTTTTAGTAATATATTTTATTTAACCCAGTATATCTAAAGTGGTATCATTTCAGCACACATTTAATATAAAATATGAAAGATAGTTTACATTTTTAATACTTTTAGAAATCCAATGTGTATTTGAAACTTACAGCACATTTGAATTCAGACTAGCCACATTTCAAGTGCTCAAAAGCCACTTGTTGCTGGCGTCTGATTGTGCCGGGAAGGGAAGGTTGCTTATACTTCTACCTTTACTGCTATTCATCTGTATCTTACAAAAGAATAATAAGGCTCTATACTAAGTTGTGCCACCAAGTGTGACCAGTGTTTTATTTATCAAAGGATCTTATTCAAGATCTAACCCTTTCATATTCATGTTAAATATCCTCTCTAAACTCATTTTTTGTGGCACTTAGTCACAAAGTCAGAAGGAATATTAGGGAAATATAGTGCAACCTCCATTTCAGTCCAGCAATTCTGTTACTTAATGTCAAGTCAGTTGGGGTATATCACCGCTATCTCTATCACATCCTAAACTCGGCTTAATATTAAAAGAGGGAGTGTTTTTCTAAGAGGAATCCTAAATACCACTATTTAGTCCCTCCAGTTTAACGTGACACTAGAATGCTCATTTGTATTTTCACGAGGACACCAAATCTGTGGTTAGTGGCTTAGAGATGATGATATTATGTCAAAGTAATCTCCCCTTTTTAACTACAGTTACTACGGAATTAACTTTGCTCTGGACAAATAGGCAATAAATTAGGATTATTGTATGAGTAGCCAGATGGTGCAAACCAGAATCCTAACGATAGATTATAGGAAGTTGAAAGCCCATCTTTCATTAGCTTTTGTTCTGAAAATATAAGGTTATCATAAATACGAGTATAAAATAAATAGAACAAGTATTATTTTAATTGTTACTTTAAAGGAGTAAAACAACCTCAAAATATGAATAAAATGTTGTATTTCTTCCTCAGAAAACATAAGCAAATTGTTTAAGTTATTTAATCTATTGCTGAAAACTCTTGTATTAGTATAATATATGGTACCTTGGATAAATTTTAATAGTACATATTATGGTCCGTTAAGTAACTTATCTTAATTTTGCTGTTTTTCCTCCCATGGAATTGCTCTCAAATGGCCAGGAATTATGGGGAATTTCTGTTTCTGCTCTGAAGAGTTAGCTTTACATTTACAAATTTGAGATGTAGTTGATTTAACAGCAGAGTCTTTGAATTTCTCAAAAACACATTAAGAAAGTTCTCCGTTCACAAAAGATGGGAGTCTTAGAATTGAGAACAACAGATTGTCAAATGAAACTTGATGGTAGGTGGTAGAATTTGTTTAAATATAGATATCTGCTCTTCAATAATTGTTGCTGAAAATGCACCATCTGCTTTAAAAGAATCCTCATTTGTGGCATATCATCTTAAAACATTCATGACAAGGAATGAGTTTATTTTTGAAAATTCCATTTACTAGTCATTAATTAAGCGTATTTTTCCAGTGTGTTAGGGCAATATTAGAAAATTTCCAGTGAGTCTGTAAGATCTGGTTTGGAAGCACTACCTCATTTCTCAGAATTCTTTGCTGCTGTGAATTAAGGGATGTCTCGTAAATAAAGGTGCCTGGTAAGAGGTGTAGTATTGGTCAAATTGACATCTTAATGTTTGAAATATTTTGGAGGAAGTCAATTTTCTTAAATATTCATTGTCAGAGTTTGGCAAATATCTTCCAAGTAGGCTATGTGTATCTGTAGTGTTATCTACTAGAAAATATCGTTTCTGTTTTATAAGCATGCCATCAAGAACAATGGAATAGGTAATATTAAATAGCTTTATATTATCAAAAAGAACGATATTAATCTAATGTATGATTTTTAACTTAATAGAGAGATTATTAACCTTTGAAACAACCCTCTGCTAATTTTTGATACTGATTTCCAACACCTATTAATATTGCTTCTCCATTACATGTCATCATTTTATAATTATAACAATATTTTACAGTATATGTAATACATTTATGATTTACAATGTGTGAGACAAAATATGTTCTAGGCAGATAATAATAGTAGATAATATGCTAAATATTTTGGTCTGTTCCTTTAAAGTTCACCTAAATAATCTTTTGAAACTTTTTGTGATTCCTTCCCAATTAAATATGATTGATTTTCGTTCTGTAACAAGGAAGAGATTCATTTTGTCTTGAATTTCTTAGGCATGCATTTTTACCTCATTCTCCTTTAACTGCTCCCTTCCCTTTAGAAGACAAGCACCCTTTAGGGAAGTGAGCGCCTTTAATTCTTCCACATAATCTTTCTTGAATCTAGCACATGTGTTATATATAGTAGACTCTCAATCAATATTGGTTTTAATTAAATTGAATACTATATGCTTCTATCCATTTTGAGATTAATAGGCTGTCATGTATTAAAGAAGGAATTTAATACACAACTCATTTTTCAAAGAGAAATCAGCCAGACGGATTTTTTTTTCCATTTAAGTGGTTGACAGTTTTGTATTTATTCCATGTGGCATGTGCTCTTTCTGTCACATCTCTCACTTTAATGAGTTGATAATGTCACCAAATGGTTTTTGGCTATATCAGAACAGGTATGTGGAGGAAGTAACTAGAATTCCCTTATGAATACCTACAAATGCCAAATGAGTTTCTAATGTAGGCATTAGGGGAACAGAAGAGAACATCTGAGTTGATGAAAAACTTGAAGACATACGCCCTGGTAGAGCTGCAGTGGAATGTAGCTAGGACAATGCCATGCTCCTCAGAAACACAGCTGTGTCATCTTATCTCACCTTGATTCTTTTCTCAATTGAAAAAAAGTATTTAGGGCGGCCGGGTGGCTCAGTTGGGTAGAATGCAAGCTCTGAGCAACAGGGTTGCTGGTTGGATTCCCACATGGGATGGTGGGCTGCGCCTCCCCCCCACCCGACCCCCCAGCAACTAGATTGAATACGGCACCTTGATCTGAGTGGCCGCTGAGCTGCCGATGGGCAGACGGATGGCTCAGTTGGTTAGAGTGCATGCAAAGTATTTAGCTTGTTTTAAAGATATTTACCTACATCTGAGGAGTTGGTTTTACTAGTGAACACTGAAGAACTTTAAAAATCCAAATATATTATTTAAGCTACCTATAGCATTAACTCAAACACTGGTCTCTGCCTACTCAAATGCACCAACTTCCTATTCTCATCTTCGTTTTTCACTTAGTACCTGAATGACCTTGGTGAGACATTTAACCTGTATCTCCATTTCCACATCCCTAAAGTCAGGTTTGGATGCCATATCCTTTAATGAGTCTTCATTCTAAATGTGTTTGTGTGTGATTGTATGTTTGTGAATAAGACAGCCTTGATTTCATTGCCTGTTACACCACTTATTAGCTCCTTTACTTTGCACGAGTTATGTGATATGCATAAGACACAGTCTCATCATCTCCCAAATGGGTAAAATAGGCATGAATTATGAGGATTAAGCAAAACCATGGATGTAAAGTGCTTCTGATACATAAAATCTCAGGATTTAACTATTATTATGAAAATTTTTCAAGCCATCAAAATACCTTGAATATTTCTATTGTTTAATTTTAGTATAGATTCTTCTATTTGCAATAATGAGTGTAAACTCTTCTGATTCAACCTCTTTTAATTAGTTTCAGATGTACAGCATTGTGGTTAGACATTTATGTAACTTACAAGTGACCTCCCCAATTAGTCTAGCGCCCTCCCAGCACTATACATAATTATTTCAATATTATTTACTATATTCCCTATGTGGTTCAACCTTCTTAATCACTCCAAGTTTGACCATAAAAATAAAAGGAATAAAAATGTACATTTTATTGCATATACTTTATTGTATAGAGAAATGATTTCTTGGGATATAGAGTTAATGTTAAGAGCTAAACTGATTAATCAATGAAAAATATAATATGAACCTCTTTAATGAGTAAGTCAATATAAAATACTTATTGCTATATGGACTATAGTTCAAATCTTTGTGCTTAAGAAAGTTTATAATCCAGGTATCAAGGCAAGCAGTAAATAGTAAAAGAAATATAATTTGAAATAGTTGATAAGTGCAGATATTAATAATTACTGGACTTTAGATAAGTGAGAAACTAGCATATGCTTTGGTGATGAGAACATTGATATTCAGTGAACATTGACAAAGGGATAGAACACAACAAACAGAGATTAATGTACATAAAGTGGGAGAAAGAATGAGTATTAGGACAGAAATGGGAAAGACCAGGTGTGGTTTTTGGGACAGTGGATAGATCGGTCAGGAGATTTTAAGGAGATGAAGCTGAAATGATGAAATTGAGACCCTTAAATGTCAGTTTAAGAACTAAGATTTTTTCCTCCTAAGAGGAAAATAGAAAAGAGGAAAGTTTTGTAGTTTTAACACAGAACTTCAAGGAATTCGCTGGACTGTACTTAGCCTGTTTGAAAGATGACAAGGAAGTCAGTGTAACTAGAGTGCAGTGAATGAGGTGAGAGTGGTAGAAAATGAAGATGAAATCAGAGAATTAAGGGAAGAGAGTATCCAGATCATGAAGGGTCTTTTTTTGGTCACATTAAGGAGTTTGACTTTAATACTGTGTGAAATGGGGAGTTGAGGGCTTTGGGGTGCGGGGGAGCTCACAAACACTTGCAATGTAAATAGATTGTAGAAGAGCAAGGGTGGAAGCAGAGAGAAGGATTAGGGAGCTCTTTCAGTGATCCAGGCAACAAATGATGGTGTCTTGGAATGAACTAATATCAATGGGAATGATGATAAATGGTGCATACTAGATATATTTTGGAGGCAGAACAATGGAATTTTCTGACTAACAGGATGAGAATTGTGAAAGCAACAGAGGAATCAAGGATGACTCAAAAATTATTGGCCTGAGTCAGTAAAAGGGTGGAATTGACATGAGCAAAAGGGAAATCTGTGAGCGAAGAAAGTTGGAGGTATGTAGGATATATAGAATTTTTCAGTTAGGGGCATGTAAGCGTTGAGATATTCATTAGATATCCAAGTGGAGATAACAAATTGGCATTTAGAGATATGTTACTGGAGTTCAGGGAAGAAGTTCAGGCTGAAGTTATAAATCTGGGACACAAGGGCATACAGATAAATTTGAAAGTCATGAAACTAGAGAAGATCAACAGGAGAGTGAGTGTATATCAAAAAGAGGAGGATTGAGAATGAACACCTAGAGCACTCCAATGTAAACAGAGCTTAAGGTTAACAGGAGGTATCGGGAAAGGAGACTTCAAGTTGCAGCCAGTGAGATAAGAGGAAAATCAAGAAGTTTGTGGTATCCTGGAAACCAAGGGAAGAAAGTAATGGTAGGAATGAAGGACGTTGAATGTGTTGGAAGGATGTGAAATTGAATGTGAATTTCAGGTGGGCTGGAGAAATAAGACAATTATGAAGATTCGTTTCCTTGATGAGTTGTGGTAAAGATGATGAATTTGTTTTTAATAAGCTGAGACATTCTTATTGGGGGACACATAGATGATGATGTCTAGTGGAGGCTTTTCATATTTTTTGAGCCTTTCTCATCATTATTTTATGTTATTATAATCATTTATGTAAGTTTCTGCCACTTGTACTGGGAGCTCTTTGATAGCAAGGGCAGTGTCTTACACATCGTATGACCACAGCCTTACATTATGTTTAGCTCAGGCTGGGCATATTTTGCTGAAAAGAATAAATGATTAAATGGATAGTTGGATGGATAAGTGGGTGAATAAACAAGTGAAACCTTGAAGTGGAAAATTGGCACTTGAGGAGTGAGTTGTTTAGGTATAGAGCTCCAACATGACATGATAATTGTATCAGCATTCATGATGTTTCTTGACATGATGGTTTTGGGTGGTAACATTCTCCATGCTGAAAATTAAAGCTTTTATTCAGGTAATCTGTGCTCATGCATGGAAGGTAATTACAGTTCTCCTGCAATTTCAGAAAACTCTGAGACTTGTATCAAGCCACACATGTAAATGTTGCAGTGTAGATATCTACTGATTACATATTAGAATATCTGGAATAATTTAGAAGGACCATTTAGAACAGAACTGCCCAATAGATATGCAATACAGGTGTAAATGCTAGCCACATATGTGATTTTAAATTTTCCAGTAGCCACATTTAAAAAAGAAAAAAATGAAATTAATCATCATATATTTACTTAACCCAGTATATCTAAAATGCCATTTCAACATGAAATCTATATATAATATTAATGAAATATTTTACATTCTTGTATTCATCTGAAGTCCTTGAAATCTAGTGTATATTTTACACTTAACAGCACACATATCAATTTGATTTAGCCATATTCCAAAAGTTCAGTAGCCACATATGGCGAGTGGCTACCATAAGGGGCAGCACAGATCTAGAAAAGTCAAGGGAAAATCAAGTGAGGCAAACTAGAAATGAACATGTCTTCACCTCTCTCATCACTGCTTCAAAATTATATTATGTCTTAGTAAACCATGCAATGATATTTGGGGGAAGGGCTCGTCTTAAAACCTACTTTACTTGTCTCTAATCAAACTTAAACATAAGTCTTGGTTATTTAAAAAAGAAAATGCCGTGTATGTGTAAACTATGTTTATGAGCCTGGGAATTATTTTAAATTATTTCCCCAAATTAAAAATTATTATTGTAGTGCCACATTCACTGTCTCTTTCCTAAATATTTGGACTCTTATTCCAAAGTGCTAGTCAAGATACATAACAGTATACAATGGTCTAGCAGAAATAGGACAATTCTGAAGCTTGCATGCTATACAGAACATCCCCCATTAAGGACTGGACAGCAAAATCTTGTGGCTTTTAATTAGTTATCTCCTCTTTGGAAAACAAAACAAAAAAACTTGGAAAAAAATGCTGGAACTATGTTAATTAAAATTGCTTTGAAAAGGCTCATATTATTATGTACATTATTATAATGGCATTAAAAATTCATGCTTTTTCCCCCTCAAGTTAATTTAAAATGTAGACATCTTGAAACTAAGAGATAGCTTACCATTCCAGAACTAATGTATGGAGTATGCCTCATTCATTGAGGAAGTGATATAGTACATAATTGTGTTCATAATATGCACTCCCCACTGCCCTTGAAGCATTTGAATAATGGAAATCAACTAGTCAGGGACAATGCCACTGATGTTTCTCATATATTGAAATCATGGCTGTTGCGAGCAGAATAATAGCAAAAGCACCTAGCTCTGACAGATTCAGTTAGTCACTTAATTTGTGTTTTACCACAAAATAACACGCCAAAAAATAAGACAAGCATAATTTTAGATAATATCACTATGATTCCTTCTCATAAAATATAATTTAACTTTTCTTTATTAAAGTTGAAATGTCTAAATGAATGAAATTACCTTTTCAAGGCAAAAATTCATATTGTATCTATTTTATAAATATCTATACAAGTACATTAATACTCATAGATGTGTCAGCAAAACAATTTGGCAACAGTAAATATGTAAGTATGTATATGTGATCATGTGTGTGTGTGTATGTGTGTGTGTATGCACATGTACTTTCTAACAACATGATGTCATCTTTGGGAGCATTGAAAGAAGGATGTTATCTATATATCCACCAAAAGGGAAAAATATTTTTTTACTATGATCTACTTGGGCAGAATGTATCAGAAATAAGTTAGGTTTTGAGCAATATATCTTGAGATATAAGTTTTTATATTCACAATTTCATCATGTGTTTTATTCTTATCTGTAGAATAAATATAAACCACAAATAAAGTTTTTCTTAATATGTTTTTGTACATTACAGTATGTACAACACTGTCTTGAGTATATACTAGGTACTTAAAAAACCCTTGCCAAAATACTACTGGCTGCCAGATACTTTTTCATCTTACCAAAATGAAGAACTTGAAACTTTTGTTCTATTGAGAGTCAGTAGAGTCCTGGTGGAAAATGACATGGCTTAGGAGTAAATCAAAGGGTGCTTTCTATCAAATGTGTCATTCTGAATTGTGTGACCATGAGTAAGTTCTTTAACACTTATAAACCTTAGTTTTCTCAGTTGAAAAGTGAGGTTGAGGGAGTAAAAAGTTTCAAATATATATGCTATTTATATATAAAAGGTTCAAATATGTATACTATATATGCTTATACTATTAACATTTCCTATAAACATATAATAATATATATTATTCCTGTGATTCTATTGTATAGATGTTACATTATATAGATATATAGATATATATCTAATTAAAGATATACTTTATTTTATATTTATATAACAAGGTCCTTTTTTAAAAAAACATTGTAAAGTGTACACAGTGTTATTTTTATCAGGATATAAATAATATGTTATGAAATGAATCCTGGAATACAGGTCTAGTATAAAACTTTTCCTAAAATACAAACTTTGCCATCATGGTAGACCCTCCTACCATGGAGGGTCTAATTCATTTGATTTGAATTAATCAAATCATTAATTTGATTAAATTATATGATTTTAACTCTGAAAGAAAACAAGTTAGAGAAAAAAATAATAAAAACTCTCTTAGCTATCAAAATAATTTGAATATGTAGTGTTGATTCTTCAAGTTCGTAGCTGTCCTGTATTTCCCTTTTTATAATATTACCTTAAAAATAAAAGAAAAATGAAGAATGTCCATGAAATAGAAAAAACATTATTTTTACTTTCCATTTTGTTAAATTTTAACCAATATTGTTAAACTTTCTCTTCTTGATTTATTCATAGTTCTGACATGTTCATTCTCCCTAGTCAGGTCCTTTGAACTGATATATTTATAATTTTCCTCATGAGCTCAATATTTACAAAACACCATGTGAAAAACATCAAATATTTTCTTTTGATGAATATCTCTAATCAATAGCTCAGGATAAATTATTAGATGAGAAGTTTCCAATATAGATACTCCCCATGATGTTGTGAAACTTAACTCTAGAATGTAAAATTATGTTTTACATTTTCTGATAAATATTTTTAATTACAATTATTTAGATAGCCACTTGATAGGAGATAAGTTTTGGTAAAATATAGCTTATATAATCTATATACACAAACATATTTTCATGTATTATTATAAAATTTTTTCATATATATTACATGTATATTTTCCAAAAAAGGACCTGGGTTTCTGATATTATGGAAAAGAATATTGAAAAGTGGCTGACGGGAAAGCTATAAAGATAAATGGGAATTTTTTACAACTTTACTGGTGGTCTGTTCTAGTTTGCCTAATGTACATAAGGCATCCAGTGGTTTGCTGGAGCCAGCCTATGGAAGTTCAAGAGTTGGTTGTGTCCATCTCTTCCCAATTCCATGTTCAAGGATGCTGCATAATAGCTTGATATTGGCCATGGAGGGTGTATGCTACAATTCAGAGCTTTTCTTACTTTTTTAGAGACTACTGTTAAATATTTCCCAGCACAGGACTAGATATACCCGATGTTTTCTGGGTTTAATATCTGATGATTGCTTTTCTTCATTCATGCCACTTTATGCTCAGGACTATCCCAGAATTTAAAGAGAGCAAATAAATAATAAAAAATAATACCTTGCTTTATGAGATTATGGTGGCTTGGGAAGCAGCGACACTGATGAGACGCTGATGAAGGGAATGAAGGTGAACTCTCAGGCTTAGGGAAGAGACTGGCAATGATTGGGTGGGTTCATGAGGTCTGAAGCTTGCCTCTATAGAACTACGGAATGGTTTAAAGGGTGTGGATAAACCACATACCGAAAGCTTGGTTCCGGCTCCAGTGGATGTAACATTTTTAGAGAGCATAGAGACCTTTCAGCATCCAACAAATTATAAACTCCTTTTGAGAAATGCACATGCACATTTTGCATGCAATTTCAAGGTACGTGTCGATCATCCACAGAATTCATATTAAGAGTATATGCTCTAAGCCTTAAGAGTTCCTTTCTTGCTGTCTGGTCCAGTTTTTAAGAAAGAATATTAGACCTCTATTCCAGATTTATTCGATTACTCCTGTTGGCATAGTCTTTGTATAAAATTATTTTATAAGCTTTAGAAAAGAAGTAGTGACATAACAAGTTGAGAGGGGCAGAGGAGACATGAATGCCAATATCCTTATCATTATGACATAAAACACATTGGTACTTATCTTCTATTAGTGTCATATTAGGTGATCAAGTTCCCAAGACTGGCCATCGCTGCATCTGAATTAAACTATGTCGAAAGTCAAGGACCATTGCCATAAGTGGTTCTGCTGCTGCTAAGAGCCCTTAAGGATTTCTACCCCTTTCTCCATCTGTATCCCTGACCTTAACTGCTCCTACACCCAGTGCAAATGGTTACTCCATCTCTCTAAGCTGTTTCAATCACTTCCTCACTAGAAGTACTTTCTCTCAGGTTACAGATAGATCCAATTCCTTTCAATTATTAAAATAATAACAGTAATGCATGTGTCCTACAACATAGTCTGACAATTCCCTAACTCAACTCTTTCACAACCAAATATTGGAATTTAAGAAACCCAGTAAATAGCACTTATGGCTTCTCTTCCTCAATTTTAACAAATTGAGAAATAAGCACAGAATATAATTGAATGGAAATCTGGTTGTATTTCTCCTCTGCTTATAAAAGATCAATAATTTACTATTATTTCACCATTTCTTACAAGATCATTCAAAACATTGCTTCTGTTTACCTTCCCAACCAGCATTACATCTACTCCTCCAGCCGAAACGTACAGAATTTAGAGAATGACTTGCTGTTTCCTAGTTGGAAGAAGTTCTCTCTTCCCTGGGCCATCTTTTTGGTTGTTCTGTTTGTTTTTAATACAATGCTGCCTCTTCCTGGAGCACTCTTCCTCTCTGCATCCGCATTTGTTTATGAATTATCTGGTCTCACACAGAGATTCTCTGGCTTTTTCATGGAAGGACCTTTTCAACAGACCAGTGAAACCTATAGACCCCTTCTCACAATAATGTTTTTACATGCAGAAAGTAAAATACATGGGATTACAAAAGAACTGGTTATATTGAAATATAATTATCAGAATATTTTAAAATGTGATGTAATTTTATGTCTTTTAACTTATCAAAAACAAGATCTAGAAGCAGATTAAATAACTCATAATTTTATCAAGTAGTAATACCATTTATGTGATGTGAAAAAGATGTAACTTCTAATATTAATATGGCACTGATACTGCTAATACTGCCATGATGTGTGTCTACATTCATAATTTAAGGAAATGCCAATTTTTTCTTTTTTTTTTTTAGCTGAACCATCCTGCCACCTGTTGGCAGCTCAGCTCGGGCCGGACTCGAACCGCTGTTGCTCAGAGCTCAAACCTTTGAGCAAGCTCTTAACCAACTGAGCCACTCGGCCAGCCCAAGGAAATGCCAATTTTTAACAGCTTTATTGAGGTATAATTAATATAGAAAAACTGTGCATATTTGATGTATAGAATTTGATGAGATTGGTCATATCCATAAACCCAATAAGCCCTCACCGCAAACAAGATAATAGATATAACCACCACCTTGAAAAGTTAAGGAAATGCTAATTTTAATTAGAGATAGATTGCATTATTTTCTACATCCAAGTTAACAGACTCTTTGAATCCTATCCCAGGATATCTGTTGACACAGGTCAAATTTTTTATCTCTTTTGGGGGCTCTCTGACCTCCCATTTTTGAATTAGGTGTGCATTCTATGTTATCGCAACACAATCACCAATTTTTTTTAAGACTTTTTTATTGGGGAATTGGGGAAGGGGAACGGTGTTGGGGAATTGGGGAAGGGGAACAGCCAAGTTGCTGTCCTTCAATCTTAGTTGTGGAGGGCGCGGCTAGCTCAGCTCCAAGTTCAGTCGCCATCTGGCCGCCTGTCGGCAGCTCGCAGCCACTCAGCTCAAGGAGCCCTGTTCAGTCGAACACGTGTTCAGTTGAACTGTCAACCTTGTTGTTAGGAACATGTGCTCTCACCAGTTGAGCCATCCTGCCACCTGTTGGCGGCTCAGCGGCAGCTCAGCTTGGGCCAGGAATCAAACCGTTATTGCTCAGAGCTCGCACTCTTGAGCAAGCTCTTAACCAACTGAGCCACTCGGCCAGCCCCAACAATCACCAGTTGTTAGATAGCAGTAATGAGCCCATTGCAATTAAAATTTTAATTTAATCCTGTTAGAAGTCTGAGAGAAAGGCCATTTCTTTTTCATGAATGTTCTTCTGGCTCTAACACACATAACCCAAAGTTCATGAATGACTAAATAAACAAATGCATAGAAATCTGTGGATCACTGACTGTTGATTCCTGCTCGTAGTAAAAGGCAAAGAAAAGTATAACGATATTTTCATTTCCTGGTAATTGCTCTTTTCTTTTCTTTATTTTCTGCATGAGTGGAATCATTAGAGATTAATATTAGTGGATTTTTCAGATATGGCAGCCATAATATAAATAGTTTATTAAGGAAAACTCGATCTGAACCTCATAATATTCTACAGCCAAAAATGCAGAGAGGAAAAGTCATTCTGTAAACAGAATATTGCACAATTTATACACCATAGGAGCTCTGTCTAAAATTGGCTATATATTATGTCTTCCCAGGCATCCAATTTTATTGATATAAATTTATCAGGTTTCCCCATGGAGTTTAGCTGGAATAGAAATAGTTTTTGAACTTCCATTTACGAGATCAATATCTCTCTTATTGCCTATCACAGTAATAGTATCGCAAAATAGTGTCAGTATTCCTGACCTTGGATATTATTCTATCTCCTTACTCCAGCCATTCTTGGATAGAACCAGCACTAAATGCTGGTGGATTTGGGTAAATAGAGAAGCACAGTAGCTAGTACAAAGTAGGTGTTGAATAAATAATAGTTTATTTTTTCACATTGTCTGCTTGCACTTTTCCTACCCAGCATATTTATTATAACTTTCTTGCCACTAAAATGTGTATATTTATAAGAATTAAAATAATTTATCCAGCACTAAATACTTAATAGCTGCTTTCTCCACTGCTAACCATGTATGCATGGATTTCCAGACTTCCGAGAGTACTCATAACATATTCACTCTTATTAAATTTAATTTCTCATTAAATTTCTCCAAAATAGAAGGGCCTCTGACTTTATATGTTATTTTTTTCTGGTGTAGAAAAAAAGTATATGCTATCTAAACCAAATAATATTTTAAAAATAAATAGATAATTTGTGATCTAAATAAATCACATGCTAAATGAGATATTTGAATATGATTTTCATAAACTGGTACTCTACTCTTTACTACCAAATTGGTAAGCTTCCCAATTGAAGGATGGAGATGCATTTTATTCTAGTGTTTGGGCCCTGTATAAGTTCTGTATGATTAAATATGTCTGTGATAGTTTGTCTTATATGATGAATATCTGCTGTCAATCCCATTAATATCATAACAGAGTTCTAATCAGCTAACAAAGATGACATCATACATCTCTGTCACACAATATTACTTTTATTTTTTATTTTCCCCAGCCTTGTTGAGGTATAATTGATGTGTGTGTGTATACACATACATACATACATATATATCTGTATAAGTGTGTGTGTGTATATATATATATATATGTATGTATATATATATATATATATATATATAACAATGTGATGATTTGTTATATGTATACATTGTGAAATGATTACCACAATGCATGCATTATCTCACATAGTTTGGTTTTTGTGTGTGTGTGTGTGTGTGTGTGTGTGTGGTGAGAACACTTAAGCTCTATCTTAGGAATTTCAAATATACAACACAGTATTATTAGCTATAGTCAGCATGCTGCACATTAGACTTCCAGAGCTTATTATTCATCCTGCACAACTAAAACTGTGTACCCCTTGACCTTCATCTCCTCATTTCTCCCACCCCCTCTGCCCCTGACAACCACCATTCTACTCTGCTTTTATGAGTTTGACTTTTTCAGATTCCACATATAAGCGATACCATACTGTATTTGTCTTTCTCTGTCTGGCTTATTTCACTTAGCATAACGTCCTTCAGGCTCAGCCATGTTGTTGCAAATGGCAGGATTTTTTTTTCTTTGTAGAGATGAATTTTATATATCTTTTCCTTATACATTCATCTGTTGATGGACACATAGGTTGTTTCCATATTTTGGCTACTGTGAATAATGCTGCAATGAACATGGGGGTGCAGATTTCACTGCAGACAGTGATTTCATTTCCTTTGGCTATATATAATATGCGGAAGTGGAATTGCTGGATCATATGGTAGTAGTATTTTTAATTGAGAAACTTCCATACTGTTTTCCACAGTGGCTGTATCCATTTACATTCCCACTAATAGTGCACATGGGCTCCCTCTTCTCCAGTTCTCACCATCACTTGTTATCTTTTGTCTGATAAGAGCCATTCTAACAGGTGTGAGGTGATATCTCATTGTGGTTTTGATTTGCGTTTTCCTGATGATTAGTAATGTCCAGCACTTTTTCTATACCTGTTGGTCACTTGCATGTCTTTAATTTAAAAATGTAAATTGATATTATTGCTATATATTTCTATGTTTATTGTAATGTTATGATGAGCTGCCAGGTGGTATGTAAAGTGTCTCTTATTGTGGTTTTCTTTTGATTTCTCCTGGGTTTTGTGTTTTGAGCAATTTGTTTGCTTTTTTTTCATAAATTAAGATGTATAAAAATATCTTTATGGTGGATAAAGCAGCACATTAGTTTTAAAAATATTTTGCCTTTAATTAAATCTTCCATGATATTAATATCTCAATTCTATTTTATTTTCATAATATGGCTGGTAGGTCCTTATAATCATTTTACTTTTATTCATTTAGTCTAACTTTGTTTTAGATTAATCTTTTTCATATACCATATTGTTGAGCTATAAGTTTTGCTATTATCTAATAATCCTTTTCTTTTAATACGTTAACTTTTCCTATTTACATTTATTGATGATTTCAGAAGATTTAATTTTACTCCTTTCCTCTCACACTATATTATCTGTATTTAATATTTGCCCCTTGATTTTGTATTTTTATATGATTCTGTTTTTCTATTTATACTTCAGAAGGTTGACAATTAATATCTATCCTTTTTTTGTTTTATCCTGTAACTTTAAAAACATATAATCTAAATTACTACAAGGTATTTTGTCAAAGGGTGATGATGGTGAATTGGTTTGTATTTGCCACATTCCCGGAGTGAAAAACACAGTAAGCTAGTTCCAAATATTCACAATGATAGTTTAAGAGCCAATCACTGATGCATTTTAGCTCCCTATTTATTTTTTTTTAAAGGAAGGCAGCTCCACAAATGCTCTTGAAGTCACGGAGGAGATTAAAATATGAAAAAGAAAGGACATTGATGACTGTCTTTGTTGAACTGTGTATATCATATTAAAATTAAATGTTAAACTGTATATACCATAATGATGTACCTTAAAACCAATGACACTAATGAACTATGATATATAATTACCAAAACCTTTATTGACTTCTCTACCATGAACAATGAAGATAGCAGACTACTTCTTCCCATCTCTACTTTCTGATAATTATTTTTACATTATAGCTAATAGTATAAGCTCTATAACGTATACTTTTAAAGTTATAATAATCTGGCTCTGATTTGTCAAGCTACGATTTTATGTTTTACTTCCCTCTATGGAAAATGGAGAAATTATTGTACTTGTGCTTTCTGACACCCCATATCATAAAGTTGGTTTCTTATTATATGGAACCATATGAAATTGCTCATTTTCCAAGGGCAAAACAATATATTATCATTTTTATATCCTTAAGTTTTTTTCATTTTAACTTACAAAACCATATTTTACACACAGCCTGGGAGATTGATATACTTATAGTAATTACCGACTCTGTAAAATTTATATATTTTTTTCCAAATCATCTCATCCTGCTGATAGATATCTAGGGCAAGTATTTTTGTCTTTCAATAGGAAGTGAACCAGCAGTTTGTCCCATAACACCCAAATAAGTTTCTCCAGAACTTAGTCATATGATCATAGCTACAGAAGGCTGGGAGGGATGCTCTCAAGTTGGGCGGCAATGTGCCCAGCTTAAACTAAGGTTTTTTTATTTTTTAAATAAAGATGGTAGGAAGAGATCCTTGAGGATAATTATCAGTCTCTGACACAAATACAGCCTAATTCTTGACAATGAGAGATCCACAAAGTTTACATCACTGTGTTAACATTTTATATTGATTGCTAAAGATGGAAATGAGTCTATAATTTCTAAGGAACTAGAAAAAAATTTTTAAACAGGATAGCAATAATTTTTAAATTTTTGATAAATCAAGCTAGAAGAAAGGAAAATAAGGGAAAAGAAATAAAATTTATGTTTTTCTTTTTTTTTTTTTAGCTGAGCCATCCTGCCACCTGTTGGCAGCTCAGCAGCAGCTCAGCTCAGGCCGGGAATCTAACCGGTGACCCTGTTACTCAAAGCTCTCACTCTTGAGCGAGCTCTTAACCAACTGAGCCACTCAGCTGGCCCAAGAAATAAAATTTAAATCACAACTAGAAAATACAAAATATTATGAAATAAATTAGAGTACATCAGTAATAGAAATTTACTAATTATTCTTAAAGAGATAAAATATGTATAATGGCACTATAAGGCTAAAAATAGAGAGATAAAGACAGAACAGTTTTTAAAAATAACAACATAATAAAATTATTACTGGTATAATCAGGCAAAGTAAGATTTAACTTTAAAAGCATTCAGTGAAATAAGTGGGGATATTTTGTGTTGTCAAATGATATTGTCCATCAAGAATATATATACATATATATATATATATATATATATATATATATAATGGCTCAGTATAATTAATTATGAACAAGGTAACATCAAAATATAAAGTAAAATATTTTCTAAAAATGCTGAAAATTGTCATATTGCAGAGGGAATCCTGAATATTTTCCTCTCTCAAATTGACAGTTCAAGTAAACAGAGTAAATTAAAATAGAAAATTTAAATAAGAGAATTAACAAGCTTAGTCAAATAGATGTAGAGAAAATTGTACCCAAGGAAAAAACAATATATGTTCTTGTCAAGTTGTTCTGGAGAACTTTCAAAAACTTACTATGTTGTACCGCACAGAACAAAATTAAAATTTATTTCAAATAGAAAAAAATATATAGGCCACATTCTCTGAATTCTATGCAATAAGAATTAAAAAATCAATTGAAAACCTTATTATCCATTTGACTTCCAAGCCAAAGTTATACTTGGAATAATATAAGGTAGAAAATGTAATGGAAATATTGTAATAAATAATATTTAAAGCATTATATACAAAAACCTGTATGAAAAGAATCAGGTTTAAGACAGCAGGCTGGACACGTACATTTCTATACATTGACCTCTTATTTGAAAAAAGGTCTTCAGAATTGTCACTTAAATGGCGGCACGAGGAGTGCTTCATGACATCTCTCCTGGAAGATGCAACATATTGAACAGCTATAATTCAACAAAGGTTCTCTGCTCATCACACGGGAACAGCTAAGAGACCAGCACACTGAATCACCTGAAGGTGAGCAAATTGGGTGAGCAGGGGAGGAGGGAAGGGGGAAGTGCAGCGACGCACTTCCAAGGCACAGAGCAGAGCTTGCTATAGTCCAGAGCAGCCAGGAGAGAGGGAAGAATCCTGGCTGCGAGTGTACACCATATGCCCACAGTCCTGCCTGAGGGATCAGCATATAATACCACTGAACCCAGCCCTTGCAGCAGAGACCATGGAGCAAAGACTGAATACAGAAGGGTGAGAAGGGTGGTTTAAGCCCTCACTGCCAGGAAGAAAACACACAAGGAGCCTGGCTGCCTCCTCCACCCTCACCCTCCCAGAGCTTGCCCCACTCCCACCCTCCCAGGGTTAGAAGAGGGCTCCAGAAGAGCAGTAGCAGTGTCAAATGAAAGAACAGAATATTTTCAACCCTGAGAACTACAGCCCTGCAGCCACAGACTCACAGTGCAACTAATTCCAGTGAAAGGGAAGGAACTGTAGGGGCAAGACAAGTGTGGATTTGTAGTCGCCATTGCTCAGCCCACCCCACCCCCACCTTTCTGGGTGGATCCCTGCAGGGGCAACCAGAGCACTGAGACACACAGGCTCTACATTAGGCTGCAGAGGGAGCATTGGAACTTAAGAAGCTCAGATCTCTAACACCCTCCACATCCCCCCATGGAGGCGGTACCCTGAGACCCAAGCAACCTGATCACAGAGTAGAAGCCTACCTTCCAGGGAATGCCCTCAATTGCATGAGAAGCCAGAACAGTGCAAGAGAAAATATAACGCTACAGCATGAGACAGAATAAAAGGCTGCAGCAGGAGAGAAAATAAAATATTGTACCAGCACCTCCCGGAAAGCAAAATAAAGACCTCTTCCTATCAACCAACTACAGAACCCACTCCTATAGATGCCCAGGAAGAGAAGTAATAATTCATTAATTGCCATGAGTAACCAATGTAAGAAGGCAGCTCAGAAAAAAAAAATGAAAAGTCTCCAGAAAATGAACTTAAAGACATGGAAATATGTGACTTAAATGACAGCGAATTCAAGATTGCAGTTCTGAAAAAACTCAATGAGATGCAAGAAAACACAGACAGGCAGTTTAATGAACTCAGAAACACAATCAAAGAACAAATTGAACATTTTACCAAAGAGATTGAAATTTTTTAAAAGAACCAAATAGAATTTCTGGAGATTAAGAACTCAATAAAAGAAATGAAGAATGAAATAGCCAGCTTAGGTAATAGATCTGACCAGATGGGGAAAAGAATTAGTGACATTGAAGATAGAAATCAGGAAATGACACAGATGGAGAAGAGAGAGACTTGAGAGTTAAAAGAAATGAAAGAAATCTACAAGGACTTGCTGACTCCATCAGAAAGAGCAACACAAGAATAATGGGTATACCAGAAGGAGAAGAAAGGGAGAAAGAAACAGAGTATATTAAAATAATAGTCAATGAGAACTTCCGAAACTTGTGGAAAGAACTGGATCCTCGAATCCAAGAAGCAAATAGAAAACCTAATTACCTCAATCCCAACAGGCCTTCTCCAAGGCACATTGTATTGAAGCTGTCAAAAATTAACAACAAAGAAAGAATCCTCAAGGCAGCCAGGGAAAAGAAGACAGTAACCTACAAAGGAAAGCCCATTAGATTATCATCAGATTTTTCAGCAGAAACTCTATAAGCCAGGAGGGAGAAGAATCAAATATTCAAACTATTGAAAGACAGAAATTATGAGCCAAGAATAATATATCTATCAAAGTCATCCTTTAGATAGGAAAGAGGAATAAAGACCTCTCCAGACATGCAGAAGTTGAGGGAATATTCTAACACACAACCTGCACTATAAGAAATACTGAAGGAGGCTATTGGACCTGAAACAAAAAAGCTAAAGATTACAAAACCATGAGTAGTACTATGAACAGACAGACAGAAGCAGGAAATGGCAACCCCTACAAAAAATACGCCACTATGCACTTAAGTACAACCTACAGAGTAAAGAAAAAAACATTTCTTAGAAAGGGAAAAAGACAACTTGCTACTGCAACTCAGAAATCAACTCACAGCATAAATAGGGATAACTTGTGACAACAGAAAACTAAAGGGGAGAGAGTAAAGGTCTGAACCTGCAATGGAGAATGGAGATAAGAAACATGCTCAAGAAAAAGGACTACTATAAATATGAAACTTTCTTTTACAAAAGCTTAATGGTAACCATTCAAAAAAAATCCAGAACTGAAATATGTAACATAAAACAAGAAGAAACAGGGAAAAATCATAGAATACCACCACACTGAAACAATAAACAGCAACAAAAATGCAAAGAAACAGTGGAGATACCGAGTCACCAGAAAACAAAAGATGAAATGATAAGAAATCCTCATTTGTCAATAATCACCCTAAATGTAAATGGACTGAACTCACCAATAAAAAGGCACAGAGTAGCAGATTTGATCAAAAAACAAAACCCAACCATATGCTGCCTCCATGAGATGCATATCAGCTACAAGGACAAATATAGGCTCAAAGGATGGAAATTGATACTCCAAGCAAATGGTATTCAGAGAAAATCAGGTGTAGTCATACTCATGTCAGATGAAACAGACTTCAGGATAAAAAAGGTAATGAAACAAAGATGGACATTTCATAATGATAAAGGGGACTATACCACAAGAAGACATAACAGCCATCAATATTTATGCCCCCAATCAGGGAGCACTGAATATACAAAGCAACTACTAACAGAACTAAAAAGAGAAATTGACCAAAACACAATTATAGTAGGGGACCTAAATACATCACTGACAGCTATGGATAGATCATCCAAACAAAAAACAAATAAGGAAATATCAGCCCTAAATGACACATTAAATGAAATGGACATAATTGACATTTATAGAGCACTTTATCCTAGAACATCAGACTATACATTATTTTCTAGTGTACATGGAACATTTTCAAGGATAGACCATATATTGGACATAAAACTAGCCTCAGCAAATTTAAGAAGATTGAGATCATACCGAGCATATTCTCCAATCAAATGGCTTTATATTGGATATCAACTGCAAAAAGAAAGCAGGAGAAACCACAAATATGCAGAGATTAAACAACATACTTTTAAAGAACGATTGAGTCAAAGAACAATTGAGTCAAAGAACAAATAAGAGGAGAGATCAAAAGATACATAGAAACAAATGAGAACGAAAATACATCCTATCAAAATTATTTGGATATTGCAAAAGCAGTATTAAGAGGGAAATTTATATCATTACAGGCCTATTTCAAGAAAGAAGAAAAATCCCAGATAAACAATTTCATGTTACACCTTAAAGAACTAGAAAAAGAACAAATGAAACCCAAGGTCAGCAGAAGGAAGGAAGTAATAAAAATCAGAGCAGAACTAAATGAAATAGAGAACAAAAAAACAACAGAAAAAATTAATGCAACAAAGAGCTGGTTCTTTGAAAAGATTAATGAAATTAACAAACCCTTGGCTAGACTCACTAAGATAAAAAGAAAAGGCACAAATAATCAAAATCAAAAATGAAAGAGAAGTCACCACAGATGACACAGAAATACAAAGGATCATCCAAGAATACTATAAAGGACTATATGCCACAAAATTCAGTAGCCTAGAAGAAATGGACAAGTTTGTAGAAACATATAGCCTTCCTAGACTGAATCATGAAGAACTGGAAAATCTAAATAGACTGATCAACAGTAAGTAAATTGAATCAGTCACCCAAAACCTTCCCAAAAGCAAAAGTCCAGGACCGGATGGCTTCACTAGTGAATTCTACCAAACATTCAAAGAGGATCTAATACCTGTCCTACTGAAACTCTTCCAAAAAGTTGAAGAAGAGACAATACTTCCTAACTCATTTTATTAGGCCAACATTACCCTGATACAAAAACCTGGTAAGGATAACACAAAAGAAGAAAATTACAGACCAATATCTCTGATACATATGAAGCAAATACAGATGCAAAAATCCTAAACAAAATTCTAGCAAATAGAATACAACAATGCATTAAAAATATTAAACATCACGATCAAGTGGGGCTCATCCCAGGGGCACAATGATGGTTTAACAAATGCAAATCAATCAATGTGATACACCACATAAACAAAATAAAGGATGAAAATCATATCCTATCAATAGATGCAGAAAAGTATTTGACAAGATACCACATCAATTTATGATTAAAACACTTAATAAAATGGGTATAGAAGGAAAACACCTTAACATAATAAAGGCCGTATTTGACACCCCCTCAGCTAATATCATAAATAATGGTGAAAAACTTGAAGCCCTTTGCTCTATGGTCAAGAACACGACAGGGCTCAGGGCTGTCCCCTGTCACCTCTGCTTTTCAACATAGTATTGGAAGTCCTGGCCAGAGCAATCAGGCAAGAGAAAGAAATAAAAGGCACCTGAATTGGGAACAAAGAAGTTAAATTGTCACTTTTTGCAGATGATATGATGCCTTATATAGAAAACCCTAAAGACTCTACTAAGAAACTGTTAGAAACAATAAGCGAATATAGTCAAGTTGCCTGCTGCAAAATCAACATACAAAAGTCCATTGCATTCCTATATACTAACAATTAAATCTCAGAAAAAGGAATTAAAAAAAATTCCTTTTGCGATTGCAACAAAAAGAATAAAATACCTAGGAATAAACTTAGCAAAGGATGTGAAGGACCTATAAACTGAAAACTATAAGACATTATTAAAAGAAATTGAAGAAGACACAGAAATGGAAAGACATTCTGTGTTCATAGATTGGAAGAATCAACATAGTTAAAATGGCCATATTATCCACAGCAATATACAGATTTAGTGCAATCCCCATCAAAATCCCAGTGGCATTTTTTAAAGAAATAGAACAAGCTAATCCTAAACCTAACCCTAACCCTAAACCTAACCCCTAACCATAACCATAACCCTAACCCTAATCCTACCCATAACCTTAACCCTAAACCCACCCCAACCCCAGTGCTAACCCTAACCCTTAACCTTTAACCCTTAATGCTAACCCTAACCCTAAACCTAAACCCTAACCCTAAACCCAACCCTAACCCCTAACCATAAGCATAATTCTAAAAAAAAAAAAATACAACAAAAAATCATCAGATTTGTATGGAACCACAAAAGACCCCAAATGGTCAAAACAGTCCTAAGAAAAAAGAAATAATATTGGAGGTATCACACTCCCTGACATCAGCTGGCACTACAGAGCAACAATAATCAAATCAGCATGGTAATGGCAGAAAAGCAGGCATACAGACCAATGGAATAGAGTTGAAAACCCAGAAATAAATCCACATAAATATGGACAATTTTTGACAAAGGGGCCAAAAAATATACAATGGAGAAAAGACAGCCTCTTTAATAAATGGTGCTGGGAGAATTGGAAAGCCACGTGCAAAAGAATGAAACTAGGCTGCTATCTGTCACCATACACCAAAATCAACTGAAAATGGATCAAAGACCTAAACATCAGACCTGAAGCAATAAACTGCATAGAAGAAAACATAGGAACTAAACTTATGGACTTTGGGTTCAAAGAGGATTTTATGAATTTGACCTCAAAGGCAAGGGAAGTAAAAGCTAAAATAAATGAATGGGACTATATCAAGCTAAAAAGCTTCTGCACACCAAAAGAAACCATTGACAAAGAAACAACCAACCAAGTGGGAGAAGATTTTTGTAAATAACGCCTCTGATAAGAGGCTAATATCCAAAATATATAAGGAACTCATACAACTCAACAACAAAAGACAAATAACCCAATTAAAAAATGGGCAGAGGACCTGAGTAGACATTTCTCCAAAGAGAACATACGTATGGACAATAGACATATGAAAAGATGCTCAACATCGCTAATCAACAGAGAAATGCAAATAAAAATTGCAATGAGATACTCCCACACCCTGGTTAGAATGGCTATCATCAACAAACAAATAATGTGTTGGAGAGGCTGTAGAGAAAAAGGGACCCTCATACACTGTTGGTGGGAATGCAGATTGGTGCAGCTGCTATGGAAGGCAGTGTCGAGGTTCAACAAACACTTAAGATAGAATTACCATATGACCCAGCAATCCCTCTCCTGGGTATCTACCCAAAAAACCTGAAAACATTTATCCGTAAAGACATATGTGCTCCAATGTTCATTGCAGCTTTATTTATGGTGGCCAAGACATGGAAACAACCAAAGTGTCCTTCGAGAGATGATTGGATAAAGATGTGGTACATATACACAATGGAATACTATTATATAAGGAAAGATGAAATAGTGCCATTTGCAACAACATGGATGGATCTTGAGATTATTATGCTAAGCAAAATAAGTCAGACAGAACAAGTTGAGAACCATATGACTTCACTGATATGTGGAATATAAAACTGAAAGCAACAAAGGAACAAGACAAACAAAAAAGCAAAAACTCATAGACATAGACAGTAGTTTAGTGGTTACCAGAGGGGAAGGGAGATGGTAGTGAGGGTAAACAGAATCAAATATATGGGATGGAAGGAGAACTGACTCTGGGTGGTGAACACACAATGTCATATATAGATGATGTATTACAGAATTCTACACTTGAAACCTATGTAATTTTATTATCCATTGTTATCCCCAATAAATTTTTATTTAAAAAAAGGATCTTAGAGGTATGATGTAAAAGAATTAATAACCAAGAACAAATGCTGGCGAGGTTGTGGGGAAAAGGGAACCCTGGTGAAAGGCTGGTGGGACTGCAGAATGGTACAGCCACTATGGAAATCAGTATGGAGGTATCTCAAAAAACTGGAAATGGAACTACCTTACGACCCAGCAATCCCACTCTTAGGTGTTTATCAAAAAAAACCCAAGACATTAATCCGAAAAAATATATGTACCCCTATGTTCATTGCAGCGCTATTCACAATAGCTAAGACTTGGAAACAACTGAAATGCCCATCAGTAGACAACTGGATTAAGAAACTATGGTACATTTACACAATGAAGTATTACTCAGCTATAAAGAAGAAGGAAATAGCACCATTTGCAACAATATGGATGGAACTAGAGAACATTATGCTAAGTGAAATA